>NC_061514.1:317841304-317876507 GCF_022539505.1 Lolium rigidum
TCTTATGCTACGCTTAATTGGGTGTGTCCATTACATCATTCATATAATGATATAACCTTGTTATTAATAACATCCAATGTTCATGATTATGAAACTAATCATCCATTAATCAACAAGCTAGTTTAAGAGGCATACTAGGGACTTCTTGTTTGTCTACATATCACACATGTACTAATGTTTCGGTTAATACAATTCTAGCATGATATATAAACATTTATCATAAACATAGAGATATAAATAATAACTACTTTTATTATTGCCTCTAGGGCATATCTCCTTCACCGGGTTAGCAGTGGCGCACCACATAGCCGTGCGCCACTGCTAGGGTGACATAGCAATGGCGCACTGCTAGGTGGTGCGCCACTGCTAAGCCTCTTATCTCTAAATTGGGCTCTGGCCACCCCCTAGCAGTGGCGCACCTAATGACATGCGCCATAGGTAACCTATGTAGCAGTGGCGCACCACCGAAGTGCGCCATTGCTA
Organism: Lolium rigidum; assembly: GCF_022539505.1. Taxonomy (NCBI): domain Eukaryota; kingdom Viridiplantae; phylum Streptophyta; class Magnoliopsida; order Poales; family Poaceae; genus Lolium; species Lolium rigidum. The sequence goes on from NC_061514.1 coordinate 317,841,788, forward strand.
AGCCTATCATCTCTAAACGGGCTCCGGACACCTCCTAGCGAGTGGCGCACCTCGCCAACGTGCGCCATAGGTAAGAAATGTAGCAGTGGCGCACCCCGGAGACGTGCGCCACTACTAGGTTGGGGGGAGCTGGCCTCCTGTCACCACTTACTTATGGCGCACCATAGTCAAGGTGCGCCACTACTACTTTTGTAACAGTGGCCCACCGTTTTGTGGTGCGCCACTGCTAAGTAGTAGTGGCGCACGGCAGCCATGGTGCGCCACTGATGGCAGTCTTACGGCTAGGCCTTTTCCTAGTAGTGCTTGATTGTATTATTATATCTTGTCTACCTGTAATTTGGTTAGTTGTATCCCTTATCATCTAGAGAAATTCACATAGTTGTATATCTAGAGAATTTACCTTTGTGTCAAGCCTAAATTAAAAAGGAACTAAATATTGGGTAGCACCTAATCAAACCCCTCTAGGTGTGGCATACGATCCTTTCACACGTGCCCCTTCCTAGTATCTAACAATCCTACAATTGCTACATTTGTAAATTTTGCACAAAAAATAGGAAAATCTGTATGTATAGTACCAGGTTTGTGACATAGATGTAATTATTGACTTAACTAATGCAGAATTGGCAACTGTTAAACTAGTTTGTAATTATGAAGAACATGCAAAATTTCTAGAACTCTCACTGCTTCATATGACAAATAAGAAATACCATTCTTAAAACGTAATATACATAGAAGAAATAACAAGCTCTGAATCACATTGAAAATCCGAACTATTAGGTTGAGATCTAAACTATCTAGGATGGTTCAACTACATGAAGATCGAGATGGTAGATGATTTCTTCGCCTGCTTGGAGGGATATAACTTCTTCGCCCTAGCTATTAGTTAACTCGACCTAGTCCAAACAAAATTTTGGATTGTGTCAAGCTGACATATAATTTCATACTAAACTCCATCCACGAGATCGATTTCATCCCCCCTCGTAGTCTTTTTTGTGTTGAATTGAATCCCGAATATCGTTTTGAGGCTAGTTGCATGTTTTTGGTTGGTACTTTATCTTTATTTTGTGGAGAGATTATATATATTCATATTGTATTGTAACCATTGTGCCTCTGGTTCATATCATGTTTGACACTTGTGAGTAGTTTCCCACGTTTCAAGAGGGCATAAGATGATTTGGCTATGATTTTATATGATGTGCAATGAGTATTTGGTCAAGTTTTTATCGTTTATGTTGTTCTATGATGGTTCTATGCGAACGTTGACTGCATATTACTTCACCTATATGTACTTATAGGGCTACACTTTAATGTTATGAATGTGTGTTGGAAGGGACGGAATGACATAAACCATTTTCCAATACTATGAGTTGCATTGGAGGGGTTTATATCGGGGACCAATGATCTTATTGCTATGGTGGGATATTTATGTCTTAATGATTCCTATACTTGCACATGAAACCCATAATGAGTGGTGTATTCGCTCATATTTATGACTGCACCTAATTTAGGCTCCGCCCCTAATTGAATGAAACTTGAAAAATATTTACCATATCGTGTAGAACTCTGATGCGAATAAATCCATGCCGTCCTTGGGAACAACTATCTCATATAAGCGCGCACACACATTTGAGCTTGTCATCTTGCTGCATAGAGGACTGGGCTTTCTCTCACTGAGAGCATTCACATATTACTGTTTACTTTCTGCATTTTACTTTATTGCGAACTGTACTCTCAAAACACCAAAACTACTGCTTTATTATTATTGATTGTTTGTCAAATCCGCTAACCAATATCTTCAGCTTCTCGTGGGTTCGATAATCTTTCTTATTAAAAAGTACTACAATTAATCTGGAAGTCATCATGCGTCGACCCAAAATAATTAGACACACGTCACGAAGGCACCACATACATGAAGATCATTAAAAAAACAGGCACCAAGTGCTGAAAATGGTTTATATGGCCATTGAGGCAAGTTAGTACATCATACCAAACATGGCTCCAGGCAGAGTTTTATTGGCAGCGGAAGATACAACTAAGGCAACTAAGCCAAACATGGCCTAGGCTCCGTTTGGGAGCTTAGTTCTTAAAAAGTATTTCAGGAATACTTTAGTATCAAAAAATAATAAATTATTAATTTTTCAAAGCGTTTGGATCTAACGAATAATACTATGATTTTGAAAACCGAAGTATCTCCAATACTTCAGATTTTTAACGTATTATAAATTTCAGCCTCGACCTCTTTTTTCCTAAACGGAGAAATGTGTCAAACGAATCTGCTTCCTGGCATCGTCGTTGTCCACATCGGGGCAATGTATTCCTCATCCACGAAGGCACAAAGAAAAAAAGATTGGTTCTGGTTTATTTTTTCGGGGATCAATGGCATAATTATTTTCCAACTTGATTACGCTATTGCTGTGCCGGCGTGGAGACGGGGAAACCGAGGCGGGTGGGACTATGCATGCTCGGGAAAAGCAGGCCGGTTGGCCTTGCTGGCTTGCTGATGCGCTACCTTGCCGTAGGCGCAGCGTAGGCAAGGCGAGCTGGGCGCGGTCAGACTGCGCGGAGGGAGTGGGCGAGCCGCTCAGCTGTCGGCCGTGCGCAGATCGTGAACATGAATTAGTGCAGATTTATTCTGATCAGTTCATTGACATGGTGGCTTCCATCTCCTAGTAGATGCGTTCGATTAAGATTAGTAGAAGGACATTACAAAACCATAATTAGTAGTTGGAGGTGAGCCATTCAACGTGAGCAACTCACGCTTAGCCATGCATGCAACAGCTAGTCAAAGGTACCATAAAAGAGCTTTTCTCGAACACCTTGCATTTTCTTTTGTAAAAACAGAGAAATACTATGGGATCAAGAAACTAAAATATTCTCTTCTGTTAAACTAAAATATTCTCTTCTGTTAAGCTAAAATACTTCAGCTTTGTAATACTTCGGTTTTAGAAAAACTTTGTTACCAAACTAAGCTCTTTTTACTAGTAAATATGCAAAGAGAACTCTCACGGCATCGAATATCGCTAGGCACCTAGCACTTGCATTGGTCCACGTCTTCCAGCTTAGGCTCGAACCATATGGCGTTCATGGGCTCCTTGGCATTGAAGGAAGGATAGTATTCCCCCTCCTCTAAACAGTAGAACGCCTGCGCCCTCCCACCATCGTCACTCTTAGTATAGTAGTTCGGAAGGTACACCTTGTTGCATAAATCTTCTCCGGGAGGTGGCCTCACAATTAAAGCATTGCTCCTATCCCAAAATACGGCAACATCCTCCATCTCTTCCAACTCCGTCCAAACCATCTTAGACCGGTCGAGCTTAAAGATTTCAATGGACCCATCGTCGCCGCTCTCACGGAGAATGGCGAACAACTCATGTTTCCACTCCACCAGATAGGTGTAGTCACATTCCTGATCCTCCTCGCTTCCTCGTATAGGTTTATCCGGCTTCTCGAGGATGTTCCACTCCATATCTTCCTCGTTCGGGTCCACGACTCCGAGCCTGCCATTGATGTCAAGGAAATAGAAGACCCCGTCGAGGAAGACAGGGCTGTGAGATGCCATGCGGAACGGGACATCATCGTCACCTAAGCATTCTTCCTTCCAGTCTTCGTCTCCGATTCGCCATGTTTGTATGGTGATAATTTCGAAGTCTAGGGAAGTTTCCACAGCGAGGACCACAAAATCGGGAGAACCTGGCAAGGATGAGAACGAGAGCCCTCTGAGGTCATGAGCATCTAGACGTGGAAGAGCAATCACATCACCGCCATCCGGGTAATTCTTGAACGGATTCACTAAGAAGAACATGTGGTCGCCGCCTCTTGACATGATGACCCAGCCGTTCTTTGTGAAATGCAATAGTTGTGATCCTTGCGATTTGAGATCTGAAGCAGGGATGCTTACCTTGATGTTGTACTTCTTCTCGCTCACCGGATCGAACACCTCGAGAAGATCCTCCTCCCTTCCCGTCTTAGTTGTCATGAGCAATGGCGACACCTTTGCATCCTGGATCGGGCACGTGATGGAGTTCCACCCTTTACATACGGCTTTCAGGTGCAGAAAATCTATGAATGATATCTTCTTCACTATTAGGTGCAACAAGTCGGCATTGAGATCACTCCACTTGGAGGACACAATGTTGGTCGCCATGATCTCTTTTTCTTCCTCTGTGCAGCAGTGTTCAGTTTTTCTTTGCATGACCTGTAAGAAGTTGAAAGCCGCGTCAATGATGGACAGAAAAAAAATTATGCACAAGCTATTTAATTTATCTTTATCAATGTTCAATTTGCAGTAACTAGTCGAATGAGTTACTACGTATCAGTGATCAGAGAATTAGTACCTCGGTGGGGAGGTCATCGCTGTCAGTGGCTTGTGGTGCTTCCAGACCGAAGCTGCAAATACAGAGATATATATTAGTATCAGACGATCTCTCCTAACCACCACATTGATCGGGCATAGAAATACTATTTAAGGGACATATATTAATATGAAGGAGATACAATTGCAGCTTATGAACAAGCGTAATATCAAGAAGTTGTCGACACGGTCTGGAGGTTGAAGATGAAGGGTTTCTTAAGGATCTCGTTGTAATTTTCGTTTTTCTTGAGCTGCTTTGTACTGTTCGGTGTTTCTTTTAGTGTCAGTGTCCTATTCGCAAAAAACAAAAAAAAAAAGAAGTTGTCGATTCTCATTAAGGATGTACACGAAAAAAGACCCAACCGCTCATGCCTCATAGCAGGTAGACTCAAATTTCCAGCCACCACAAATGCCAACACCCGGACAGCAAAAAAAAAAAATCTCTAGTAGCGACACCTAAAAAAAGGAAACAATACACAATGGTGAAAACTCATGGTCTGATTTTGGTTAGATTGGGCATCGTCGTCACCTACGCTAACCAAAATCAGTTTATGGGTTTTTCCTCATGAGAAAGAGAAAGTCAGAACTCTCCGCACAGTGCCTTCGATAGACAACAATAAGAAGTCTGGCTTGCCAGGCACAACTTATAAAGGTTAAGTCTAGGATTTTCGTCCTAAAAACTGAGACTCGAAAAACACCACCAAAAATCAAGTCGCTCAATGGTGCCACTCCCAGCTTGCCAAGAATTCGCCCATCACCAGGCTCACGCGATTGAGCATACGGTTTTGATGTGGGCATCCTCCCACAAACCAAACCGTGTATTCGCACAACGGTGGCATGTAAAGCGCCCTTTTCATCGCATCCAAAACCCTGTCTTCGCATCATTACTTACGAGTCTCGAACTAAACACGAGCGTACAACCTTCCAATATATGTTAACCATCATGACATTTTCCCGCCTCTTCCATTATCATGCACCCGATGATGCCGGCAGAAAACACGGGACTTCCCGACGGTCATATGATGAACAAGTAAGCGCGGAATTAGACATATACTCCGTACTTACCTAGTAGGGAGAGCCCAGAAAGTATCCTCCTCCTCCTCGTCCTGGAGGCACCCCTCGACTATGTTGAGGCTAATGGTCATGTCATCCAAAGACACAGTGTAGACACCATATTCGCCGCAAACTCGTGTGAGGACGTGGACGCAGTTGGGTTGGGTTCCTGTTTCAGCCGCCGATTGACCCACGAAAGAAAATCTACCCACGAAGAACGTTCGGTCCCCGATGCTTTCGACGGTCTCCCAGGCATTGTCTTTCTGATTCCACTGAAACAGCTTGACATCCACCACCTCCCCGGAGGAGCCAAAGTGGCAGGAGCGCACCAAGAAAAGTGTTAACACGTTAGGATTGTTAGACTAGATAACTACAGGTTGTTAGTATCTAGAGTTTGTTATGAGGTTGTTGAGCTCGGTTGTTGTAAACCCTAGCCAGCCAAGGCTTCCTATATAAAGTGCACGGCATGGACCTATTGGCCATCGCCTCATCGCATCTCTCTCTCTCCCTTTGATCTTGTTAACTTTACATGGTATCAGAGCTATCTTGCCTAATGGCTTCTTCCTCCTCCACCGCACCCGCTGCTGCCATGCCGGTCACATCCTCCGTCACCGTGCGCCTGAACCACACCAACTACATGCTGTGGAGAGCCCAGATGATCACCCACCTCCGCAGCCATCCCCATCTCCTTGGTCATATCACTGGCTCCACTCAAGCCCCTCCTTCCTTCATCGAGGAGGTCACTGGCACCGGCGATGACCGGATCACCAGCCAGGTGACCAATCCTGAATACGCGACGTGGTACGTCCGCGATCAGACGGTGCTCAGCGGCTTCTTCGCCACCGTCACGGAGGAAGTGCTCGCGTCCATCATGGGCGCTCCCACTGCACACGATGCGTGGATGATCCTGGAAGGCATGTTCTCCTCCAGGTCGCGTGCGCGGGTCATCCAGATCCGCACCCAGCTCACCGCCGCCAAGAAGAAGGGCACGCCGGCGGCGGACTACTTCCGCCAGATGAAGCACCTCGCCGACACGCTTGCCGCCATCGGTCAGCCCCTGCGTGAGGAGGAAACGATCTCGTACATCCTGGCTGGCCTTGGGCCGGACTACGACGCGCTGGTGACCTCTCTGACCACGCGCAACGACGACATCACGCTCGACGAGGTCTACTCCCACCTCCTCGCCTTCGAGCAGCGTCACGAGCAGCACGACGCCGACCTCGTCATCGGCACTGGCGGGCCGTCTGCCAACTTCTCCGGGAGCCAGCAGGGTGGCCGTCCAAACTATGGAGGAGGCGGCGGAAACCAGCAGGGCGGAGGCGGCCGCGGCAACCAGGGACGCGGACGCGGCCAAGGTCGCGGTGGTGGTCGTGGTGGACCACCTCAAGGCCGCGGCAATGGTGGACAAGGCCAGCAAGGCGGGCAAGGCCACAACGGCGGCGGCGGTGCACCGCGCCCGGTGTGTCAAATCTGCAACAAGGTGGGCCACAGCGCAATCAGGTGTTACCAGCGCTACAACCACGCCTACAACGAAGACGAGCCATCCGCCAATCACGCTGCCACCGGGTACAACGTCGATCCCACCTGGTATATGGATACCGGGGCAACTGATCACATCACCAGTGATCTAGACCACCTCGCCATCCGCGACGCCTACAACGGCAACGAGCGAGTCCACGTCGGCAACGGAGCAGGTTTGCACATTGCTCATATTGGTCATGGTACTTTAAATACTACTGCCAAATCACTTGCCCTTCGTAATGTTCTTCATGTACCTAGCATCACAAAAATCTTCTTTCCGCTCACAAGCTTGCTCTCGATAATTCTGTGTTCATTGAGATTCATCCGTATCATTTTGTTGTTAAGGAGCTGGAATCGAAGAGAAGGGTGCCGGCAGGCAGGTGTGAGGCAGGACTCTACCCCATTCGTCCCTCGAAATAAAAGCCCAGAAGTGTGCCATGTTGTCCGCAGCTAGGACTAGCAAGGAGCAATGGCATCGGCGATTAGGTCATCCTTCCCCTCAAGTGGTTCACTCGATCTTGAGGCTAAATAAAATTCCCTTTTGTAATTCTTCGCATGCACATGTTTGCAATGCTTGTCAAATGGCCAAGAGCCATCAACTTCCTTTTCCACATTCGAACCATGTTTCCACAGCTCCTTTAGAGCTTATCTATACAGATGTTTGGGGTCCTGCAATTCCTTCTGTTGGTGGTTTTAAATACTACGTGAGTTTCATTGATGATTTCACCAAATTCACCTGGATCTATTTTCTTCATGCTAAGTCTGATGTTGAATCCATCTTTCTACGTTTTCAAAAACATGTTGAACTTCTTCTTAATGCCAAAATTAAAAGTGTCCAATCTGATTGGGGTGGGGAGTACAGACGTCTCCACAAATATTTCCTTGATCATGGCATTATGCACTACATTTCTTGTCCACATACTCACCAACAAAATGGATCCGTTGAGCGAAAACATCGACACATTGTCGAAACAGGTCTTGCACTATTAGCCCACGCTTCTATGCCCGTAAAATTCTGGGATGAAGCTTTCTACACTGCCGTTTATCTCATAAATCGAATGCCTACTCGTGTCATTGACAATGCTACACCTCTTGCACGCCTCTTAGGTGACAAAGCTAAGCCAAACTATGATCTTCTCAAATCCTTTGGTTGTGCCTGCTGGCCCCTTCTCCGTCCCTACAACAATCGTAAACTCAATTTTCGCTCCAAGGAATGTGTCTTCATTGGCTATAGCAGCAACCACAAGGGCTACAAGTGCTTAGATGTCGCCACCGGCCGTGTCTACATCTCTCGCAATGTCATCTTTGATGAAAACGTCTACCCCTTCTCACGACACTTCACCGTTTCATCTCCAGATTATGGCAGTCGTGTTTCTAGTACTAATGATCTTATGACTAATGTGCACAATCAGCCTGTCTCTGTCTTTGCCCCTGCAGGAACCCCAGCAGCAGATGCTCACCATGGCGATACTCACCATGGCAACGACGCCGATCAACAGCCTTCTGGCACGACCGCGTCGTCCAATTCGAACTCGGACGCGGACTCTGGCTCCGCGTCGATCACCGCCTCGGCCCATGCTGGGCCGTCACCACCGCCCTCGCCTACGGCCTCGAGTGGACCGGACCCTGCGGCCCAGCAGACTACGTCTGCTCCTACGCATACGATGCGCACCCGTCTGCGCTCTGGCATCACCATGCCGAAGCGCCGAACTGACGGGACCGTGACCTACTCAGCTGTTCGTACTGATGTCGCTGAGCCTGCTACGGTTGCTGACGCGCTGCACGACCCACGCTGGCGTGCTGCCATGGACGCGGAGCTGGCTGCTCTTCACCGAAACGAGACTTGGCGTCTCGTCCCGGCACCTCCTGGCGTCAATCTCATTGACAGTCGCTGGGTGTTCAAAGTGAAGCACAATCCTGATGGCAGCATCGAGCGCTTCAAGGCTCGTCTCGTCGCCAAGGGTTTCAAGCAGCGCCACGGCATCGACTACGACGACACGTTCAGTCCCGTGGTCAAGCCCACGACCATTCGTGTCCTCCTCTCTCTGGCCGTTGCTCAGGGGTGGCACATGAGGCAACTCGACGTCGACAATGCATTTTTACATGGTTATCTTGAAGAAGAGGTTTATGTGGTCCAGCCACCAGGATTTACTGATCCTCGCCATCCTCGTCATGTGTGCAAGCTCGAGAAGTCCTTATATGGTCTAAAGCAGGCGCCCAGAGCATGGTTTGCACGTTTGAGTGGCAAGCTGCAGGAACTTGGTTTTGTCCCTTCAAAAGCTGATGTCTCTCTGTTCATCTATCGCACACCGGCTGTCGCTATGTTCATGCTAGTATATGTAGATGACATAATTGTTGTCAGTTCAACACAGGCTGCTGCTGATCAGTTGCTTGCTCGGTTGCGAGAGGAGTTTCCTGTGAAAGATCTTGGTCACCTCAACTTCTTCCTCGGCATCGAAGTCAAGTCCACTTCTGATGGCATTGTTCTGGCTCAAAAGAAGTATATTTCAGATTTGTCGACAAGGACGAATATGCTGCAAGCAAAAGGAGTTTCAACTCCTATGGTCACCACCGAGAAACTCTCTCGTTTTGATGGTGAACTTCTGTCCCCAGCTGATGCTACAAGGTACAGAAGTGTCGTGGGCGCCTTGCAGTATCTCACCTTAACCCGACCAGATATTTCCTTCAGTGTAAACAAAGTCTGCCAATTCTTGGCAACACCTACAGAGGTACACTGGACAGCTGTGAAACGAATTCTTCGTTATCTCAAGCAGACACATTCTTTTGGACTACTTCTGCAGAAGTCGTCGTCCTTGCTACTTAGCGTATTTGCTGATGCAGATTGGGCGGGGTGCCCAGACGACCGTCGATCAACAGGTGGGCATGCAGTGTTCCTTGGATCCAATCTTGTGGCATGGAGTTCCAGGAAGCAGCCCACAGTATCGCGATCAAGCACGGAAGCCGAATACAAGTCAGTGGCAAATGCGACCGCTGAAATCATGTGGGTACAGGCATTGTTGAAAGAACTTGGGATTTTCTTGAGGCGAGCTCCTAGTCTCTGGTGTGACAACCTGAGTGCGACGTATTTGGCTGTCAATCCAATCTTTCATGTCCGTACTAAGCATATCGAAGTCGACTACCACTTTGTTCGAGAAAGGGTGGCGCGCAAGGCTCTTGATGTGCGGTTTGTTTCAACACATGATCAGCTAGCAGATATACTGACTAAACCTCTTGCTGTACAATCCTTTGTAAAATTCAGAAACAATCTCAATCTGGTAGTACCACGATGAGATTGCGGGAGGCTGTTGACACGTTAGGATTGTTAGACTAGATAACTACAGGTTGTTAGTATCTAGAGTTTGTTATGAGGTTGTTGAGCTCGGTTGTTGTAAACCCTAGCCAGCCAAGGCTTCCTATATAAAGTGCACGGCATGGACCTATTGGCCATCGCCTCATCGCATCTCTCTCTCTCCCTTTGATCTTGTTAACTTTACAAAAAGCTCGCCGCCGGGACAAGGTACTAGGTAGCACTTGTACCAGGCGTGCACCGGGCACGGCGGCGGGCGCTCCATATCCGTCCTCTCGACCGCCGGCGCCGGGCCGGATGCGTCCACGGCCACCAAGGATCCCATGGTCGCCGCGTACACTTTCCCCTGGTGGCCGAGAGTTATGGGGCCGTCGAACTTTTCCCAGTCATGGTCGAACTCGAGGAGGCGGGACCACTCGGCGTCTCCCGGGCGGCAGTGTAGAAGGGACTTCTCCGTTTTGAGGCCCAGCATGACGGTGCAGTTGGGCGGGGATTGGTTGGAGAGCGCGCAGCCGAAGCGTACGTATGGGTATGGCGGTGGCGTGTCCTGCAGTGGCGGGAGAGCGATCACCGTTAGGGCCGACGACGATGTGTTAGCCAAGCTCACGAGTGAGCACTCGTTGGTGAGCTGGTCGAACATGAGCGACCAGTCACCGTGCAGGCCGAGGCATCGTTTCCCTCGCAGCGCCGGCATGTCGACGACGTGTGTGCGGCATCCGTCGAACGGGGCGACAAGGGCGGGTTTGCTCGTCCCGTTGAACTGGACCACCCATGGCTGCTGCTGCTGTTTCTTCTTCGCCATTAAAGCTAGCTAGCAGATGGATCGATCGATCGATCGCTTTCTGTCCTCGATCTCAATCAACCTTTGCGCAGCCGGCTGGATCGATCTTGAACACAATGTATGGAGTTCGACGGCGTCGCTCTGTCTAATTAACCTAGGCCGTCCGTGTCGGGTTTTGACTCGGAATCTCGGATCGATCCAAATTTTATGGACTCCAAATCGTGTGCTGCATATATTGACACAAATCAATCTGGCGCTGAATAAGTCAGGTGAATTTCGGGAGAAGTCTATATAACCCCCCTAAGTATTGGGTTTGGGACACTAACCCCCCTCAAGTTTGTATTGGGACATTTAACCCCCCTAAGTATCAAATACCAGGTAAATTACCCCCTCTGGCCGCTATGGCTGTTTTGATAGTTGTTTTGGTCTATGTGGACAAGTGGTTTTAGCCACGTGTGCAGCTATTCCAGCGTGACAAACCCAGATCAAGCTATCTCGTCACTGTGCTCAACGTCACCGGCGGCATGTATGCGAGGCCAGCAGATTGAGTTGCTCGAGCTGCTGAAGCAGGCCATATGCATCGTCATCGACCCGCTCGGCCCCAAGGACCGCCTGTCCATGGTGTCCTTCTCCGGGCACGCCACCCGACTGACCCCTCTTGGCTCTTGCGTGACGGATTCTGGCAAGGCCAAGGCGAAGCTAACCGTGAGGTACAGTTTCGCTAGATTGGGTGGCAACAACATCGTTGAGGGCCACGGTGTGAGCCCCAGGTGCTTGACAGCCGCTGGCACAAAATTCGTGGTCGCGAGCATGATCCTCATCTCCGATGGGCAGATCGTTCAAGCCAAAGGGCGTCGGTCAAAACCTTGTTCCGCCTATGTTCAGGCAGGCCGCTTCCTGGTGCTCGTCTACGTGCCGACAACCTGCCCTGGGAAGTCAGTCACCCGCCTTGTCAAGGTGACATGCGCCTACGGCGACGCCGTGATAGGGCAGGCGGCCCACGCCGCCGCACCAGCCGCCGTTATCCAGAGGCTATATGAGCTAACCAATGGCATGGGGCTCCGCCGTCTGTAGAGGTCGAGCAAGAGCGCGTCCGTGTCGCAGCCAATGAGGACATCGCAGCCGCGCGAGTAGCTGCTGACGGCGGAATCCATGTCGACGCCTAGCGGATACTCGACTCCTGGCTCAAAGCCGTAGAACGGTATGGTGTCATGGCGACCTGTGTGTGAGGCGCTCAATGTTGGGGCTGCAACATGTAGCCCCTCTTCTTGCTCACTCTCTCGGTGACGGACGGAGGTAGAAGAAAGAAGAAGACAGTACAATTTTCTCGGTGACGATCCGCTCGCCCGGGCCGCGCGTACTACGTGGCTGGCGTCCAACAGATTGACGTGGTTATCCTGCTACTCTTGCCTACGACCTAGCTCTACATGGCGGACGCCAACGCAAGGACATACTCCCGCGCACGCACACATGCTAGGCACACCGCACACCCGCCACGGACACGAACACGAACGCGGCCACAGACAGCAGTCGACCGGCCTAGACGCGCATACGCTGGTCGAACAGGAACACTCAAGGTGACCGGTGGGAGTACCAGAAGTCAGAAGACGGGGCGCTCTCGCCTGCTGCCCGGCACATGCGCAGCAGCGCGCCTCGGCGTCCTCGTCCACGGGCAAGGCTCCTTGGCGTACATCACTCCCAAGATGGAGGAGATGGTGGACGTCGCGTAAGCAGAGCAGGAAGCACCAGCGGCCACACGGCTAGCTTTCAGAGATCAAGCAACGCTGGAATAGCTGCGCACGTGGCTAAAACCACTTGTCCGTGGGCCAAAACAGCTACCAAAACCACCATTAACGGTAGGAGGGGGTAATTTGCATGGTATTTGATACTTAGGGGGGTTAAGTGCCCCAATTCAAACTTAAGGGGGTTTAGTGTCCCGGACCCAATACTTAGGGGGGTTATCTAGACTTCTTTCGGTGAATTTCACATGCACCTGTGCATACATATGGGATATAAAAATAATAATAAACACAACATGAGTTATGTTTAATAAGATAAATAGTGTGCATGTAAAAAAAAATTGTGGGCGGCACGTTCTAGTTCTCTATGAATTTAGTTAGCCACTGCGACTATAAACTTTTGGTCCACTACAACACCTCTGATGTCCAGAGTGTTAAGCAGTCATCATTAAGTAATTAAATAGACCAAAACATTACATATAGTAATGTTACACCGTTACCAGATCCTCTATCTTTCTATTCTTAATATATAGGTGATCTCATTTTCCTGCACATGCAAGGTATCCACCTCATCATCCACCTCCAAGCAATCATAGCTTGCCACCTAAGATAATTTGCCACCTAATCAAAAGAAAAAAATCTGCACAATTCTGCACATCACTACGGGAAAAATTGCCGCTGCCGTGCAGGCAATCATTGCCGTGAGCCGCTGCACGGCAAAGAAATCTTTGCCGTGCGGGGCAAGCAGGACGCACGGCAAAGACGTACCGCACGGCAACGATTTCCCGCAGCGCAATTAGACCTTGCATCACACTTTGACACATAGCATAGGCCCACATGCAAGATTTGGTGGGGTTTCGGTGTTCCGGCGGTCGTTCTCCCCCTCCTCCCCGCAAAACAGCAGAACGCGTGCCCCGGCGGGTCTACCCCCTAGATTTCTCCGCGCGAGGGTGCACCAATGTACCTTTTCATTCTTTTAGGTTTGTTTAGGACATATACACATGGAGAACCAAGATTGGGACCCTTTGGCACATATACCCGCAGCTAGAGCCATTATCACACGATCGAGGGTGTGCCTGATCTACTGGTTAGGGTTAGGTGTAGGGTTAGGGCTAGGGTTTAGGGGGTAGGGCTAGGGTTTAGGTTAAAGGTAAGAAGTATTCATGGTTAGGTATAGGTTTAGGGTTTAGGGTTAGGGTTAGGGTTTATGATGCATGGTTCTGCAGCTCCGGTGTCGTGGTTTAGGGTTTTAGAGGGGTTTTAGTGCTCGAAGCCTCCCCAGTTTAGGGTTTAGGGTTTAGGGGAGCTACTTTTGCACCATTAGACCTTGCACCACACTTTGACACATATCATAGGTCCACATGCAAGATTTGGTGGGGTTTCGGTGCTCGGCGGTCGTTCTCCTCCTCCCCCAAAACGAGCGGAACGCGTGCCCGGCGGGTCTACCCCCCTAGATTTCTCCGCGCGAGGGTGAACCAATGTACCTTTTCATTCTTTTAGGTTTGTTTAGGACATATACACATGGAGAACCAAGATTGGGACCCTTTGGCACATATACCCGCAGCTAGAGCCATTATCACACGATCGAGGGTGTGTCTGATCTACTGGTTAGGGTTAGGTGTAGGGTTAGGGCTAGAGTTTAGGGGGTAGGTCTAGGGTTTAGGTTAAATGTAAGTATTTATGGTTAGGTATAGGTTTAGGGTAAAGGTTAGGGTTAGGGTTTATGATGCATGGTTCTGCAGCTCCGGTGTCGTGGTTTAGGGTTTTAGAGGGGTTTTAGTGCTCGAAGCCTCCCCAGTTTAGGGTTTAGGGTTTAGGGGAGCTACTTTTGCCCCATTAGACCTTGCACCACACTTTGACACATATCATAGGTCCACATGCAAGATTTGGTGGGGTTCCGGTGCTCCGGCGGTCGTTCTCCCCCTCCTCCCCCCAAAACAGCGGAACGCGTGCCCCCGCGGGTCTACCCCCCTAGATTTCTCCGCGCGAGGGTGCACCAATGTACCTTTTCATTCTTTTAGGTTTGTTTAGGACATATACACATGGAGAACCAAGATTGGGACCCTTTGGCACATATACCCGCGAGCTAGAGCCATTATCACACGATCGAGGGTGTGCCTGATCTACTGGTTAGGGTTAGGTGTAGGGTTAGGGCTAGGGTTTAGGGGGTAGGGCTAGGGTTTAGGTTAAAGGTAAGTATTCATGGTTAGGTATAGGTTTAGGGTTTAGGGTTAGGGTTAGGGTTTATGATGCATGGTTCTGCAGCTCCGGTGTCGTGGTTTAGGGTTTTAGAGGGGTTTTAGTGCTCGAAGCCTCCCGGCTTAGGGTTTAGGGTTTAGGGGAGCTACTTTTGCACCATTAGACCTTGCACCACACTTTGACACATATCATAGGTCCACATGCTAGATTTGGTGGGGTTTCGGTGCTCCGGCGGTCGTTCTCCCCCTCCTCCCCCCAAAACAGCGGAACGCGTGCCCCGGCGGGTCTACCCCCTAGATTTCTCCGCGCGAGGGTGCACCAATGTACCTTTTCATTCTTTTAGGTTTGTTTAGGACATATACAAATGGAGAACCAAGATTGGGACCCTTTGGCACATATACCCGCAGCTAGAGCCATTATCACACGATCGAGGGTGTGTCTGATCTACTGGTTAGGGTTAGGTGTAGGGTTAGGGCTAGGGTTTAGGGGGTAGGGCTAGGGTTTAGGTTAAAGGTAAGTATTTATGATTAGGTATAGGTTTAGGGTAAAGGGTTAGGGTTAGGGTTTATGATGCATGGTTCTGCAGCTCCGGTGTCGTGGTTTAGGGTTTTAGAGGGGTTTTAGTGCTCGAAGCCTCCCCGATTTAGGGTTTAGGGTTTAGGGGAGCTACTTTTGCACCATTAGACCTTGCACCACACTTTGACACATATCATAGGTCCACATGCAAGATTTGGTGGGGTTCCGGTGCTCCGGCGGTCGTTCTCCCCCTCCTCCCCCCAAAACAGCGGAACGCGTGCCCCGGCGGGTCTACCCCCCTAGATTTCTCCGCGCGAGGGTGCACCAATGTACCTTTTCATTCTTTTAGGTTTGTTTAGGACATATACACATGGAGAACCAAGATTGGGACCCTTTGGCACATATACCCGCAGCTAGAGCCATTATCACACGATCGAGGGTGTGCTCGATCTATCGGTTAGGGTTAGGTGTAGGGTTAGGGCTAGGGTTTAGGGGGTAGGGCTAGGGTTTAGGTTAAAGGTAAGTATTCATGGTTAGGTATAGGTTTAGGGTTTAGGGTTAGGGTTAGGGTTTATGATGCATGGTTCTCGCAGCTCTCGGTGTCGTGGTTTAGGGTTTTAGAGGGGTTTTAGTGCTCGAAGCCTCCCAGTTTAGGGTTTAGGGTTTAGGGGAGCTACTTTTGCACCATTAGACCTTGCACCACACTTTGACACATATCATAGGTCCACATGCTAGATTTGGTGGGGTTTCGGTGCTCCCGGCGGTCGTTCTCCCCTCCTCCCCCCAAAACAATGGAACGCGTGCCCGGCGGGTCTACCCCCTAGATTTCTCCGCGCGAGGGTGCACCAATGTACCTTTTCATTCTTTTAGGTTTGTTTAGGACATATACACATGGAGAACCAAGATTGGGACCCTTTGGCACATATACCCGCGGCTAGAGCCATTATCACACGATCGAGGGTGTGTCCGATCTATCGGTTAGGGTTAGGTGTAGGGTTAGGGCTAGGGTTTAGGGGTAGGGCTAGGGTTTAGGTTAAAGGTAAGTATTTATGATTAGGTATAGGTTTAGGGTAAAGGGTTAGGGTTAGGGTTTATGATGCATGGTTGCCGCTGCCTCGGTGTCGTGGTTTAGGGTTTTAGAGGGGTTTTAGTGCTCGAAGCCTCCCCGGCTTAGGGTTTAGGGTTTAGGGGAGCTACTTTTGCACCATTAGACCTTGCACCACGCTTTGACACATATCATAGGTCCACATGCAAGATTTGGTGGGGTTCCGGTGCTCCGGCGGTCGTTCTCCCCCTCCTCCCCCCAAAACAGCGGAACGCGTGCCCCGGCGGGTCTACCCCCCTAGATTTCTACGCGCAAGGGTGCACCAATGTACCTTTTCATTCTTTTAGGTTTGTTTAGGACATATACACATGGAGAACCAAGATTGGGACCCTTTGGCACATATACCCGCAGCTAGAGCCATTATCACACGATCGAGGGTGTGCCTGATCTACTGGTTAGGGTTAGGTGTAGGGTTAGGGCTAGGGTTTAGGGGGTAGGGCTAGGGTTTAGGTTAAAGGTAAGTACTTATGGTTAGGTATAGGTTTAGGGTATAGGGATAGGGTTAGGGTTTATGATGCATGGTTCTGCAGCTCCGGTGTCGTGGTTTAGGGTTTTAGAGGGGTTTTAGTGCTCGAAGCCTCCCGGTTTAGGGTTTAGGGTTTAGGGGAGCTACTTTTGCACCATTAGACCTTGCACCACACTTTGACACATATCATAGCTCCACATGCAAGATTTGGTGGGGTTCCGGTGCTCCGGCGGTCGTTCTCCCCTCCTCCCCCCAAAACAATGGAACGCGTGCCCCGGCGGGTCTACCCCCTAGATTTCTCCGCGCGAGGGTGCACCAATGTACCTTTTCATTCTTTTAGGTTTGTTTAGGACATATACACATGGAGAACCAAGATTGGGACCCTTTGGCACATATACCCATAGACTAGAGCCATTATCACACGATCGAGGGTGTACACGATCTCATCGGTTAGGGTTAGGTGTAGGGTTAGGGCTAGGGTTTAGGGGGTAGGGCTATGGTTTAGGTTAAAGGTAAGTATTTATGGTTAGGTATAGGTTTAGGGTATAGGGTTAGGGTTAGGGTTTATGATGCATGGTTACTACGGCTACTGGTGTCGTGGTTTAGGGTTTTAGAGGGGTTTTAGTGCTCGAAGCCTCCCCGATTTAGGGTTTAGGGTTTAGGGGAGCTACTTTTGCACCATTAGACCTTGCACCACACTTTGACACATATCATAGGTCCACATGCAAGATTTGGTGGGGTTCCGGTGCTCCGGCGGTCGTTCTCCCCCTCCCCCCCCCCCAAAACAGCGGAACGCGTGCCCCGGCGGGTCTACCCCCCTAGATTTCTATGCGCAAGGGTGCACCAATGTACCTTTTCATTCTTTTAGGTTTTTTTAGGACATATACACATGGAGAACCAAGATTGGGACCCTTTGGCACATATACCCATGACCTAGAGCCATTATCACACGATCGAGGGTGTGCCTGATCTACTGGTTAGGGTTAGGTGTAGGGTTAGGGCTAGGGTTTAGGGGGTAGGGCTAGGGTTTAGGTTAAAGGTAAGTATTTATGGTTAGGTATAGGTTTAGGGTATAGGGTTAGGGTTTATGATGCATGGTTCTGCAGCTCCGGTGTCGTGATTTAGGGTTTTAGAGGGGTTTTAGTGCTCGAAGCCTCCCCAGTTTAGGGTTTAGGGTTTAGGGGAGCTACTTTTGCACCATTAGACCTTGCACCACACTTTGACACATATCATAGCTCCACATGCAAGATTTGGTGGGGTTCGGTGCTCCGTGGTCGTTCTCCCCCTCCTCCCCCAAAACAGCGGAACGCGTGCCCGGCGGGTCTACCCCCTAGATTTCTCCGCGAGGGTGCACCAATGTACCTTTTCATTCTTTTAGGTTTGTGTAGGACATATACACATGGAGAACCAAGATTGGGACCCTTTGGCACATATACCCGCAGCTTGAGCCATTATCACACGATCGAGGGTGTGCACGATCTCTCGGTTAGGGTTAGGTGTAGGGTTAGGGCTAGGGTTTAGGGGGTAGGGCTAGGGTTTAGGTTAAAGGTAAGTATTCATGGTTAGGTATAGGTTTAGGGTTTAGGGTTAGGGTTAGGGTTTATGATGCATGGTTACTGCGGCTCCGGTGTCGTGGTTTAGGGTTTTAGAGGGGTTTTAGTGCTCGAAGCCTCCCCAGTTTAGGGTTTAGGGTTTAGGGGAGCTACTTTTGCACCATTAGACCTTGCACCACACTTTGACACATATCATAGGTCCACATGCAAGATTTGGTGGGGTTTCGGTGCTCCGGCGGTCGTTCTCCCCCTCCTCCCCCCAAAACAGCGGAACGCGTGCCCGGCGGGTCTACCCCCTAGATTTCTCCGCGCGGGGTGCACCAATGTACCTTTTCATTCTTTTAGGTTTGTTTAGGACATATACACATGGAGAACCAAGATTGGGACCCTTTGGCACATATACCCGCAGCTAGAGCCATTATCACACGATCGAGGGTGTGCCTGATCTACTGGTTAGGGTTAGGTGTAGGGTTAGGGCTAGGGTTTAGGGGGTAGGGCTAGGGTTTAGGTTAAAGGTAAGTATTTATGGTTAGGTATAGTTTTAGGGTATAGGGTTAGGGTTAGGGTTTATGATGCATGGTTCTGCAGCTCCGGTGTCGTGGTTTAGGGTTTTAGAGGGGTTTTAGTGCTCGAAGCCTCCCCACTTTAGGGTTTAGGGTTTAGGGGAGCTACTTTTGCACCATTAGACCTTGCACCACACTTTGACACATATCATAGGTCCACATGCAAGATTTGGTGGGGTTCCGGTGCTCCGGCGGTCGTTCTCCCCTGCTCCCCCCAAAACAGCGGAACGCGTGCCCCGGCGGGTCTACCCCCTAGATTTCTCCGCGAGGGTGCACCAATGTACCTTTTCATTATTTTAGGTTTGTTTAGGACATATACACATGGAGAACCAAGATTGGGACCCTTTGGCACATATACCCGCAGCTAGAGCCATTATCACACGATCGAGGGTGTGCCTGATCTACTGGTTAGTGTTAGGTGTAGGGTTAGGGCTATGGTTTAGGGGGTAGGGCTAGGGTTTAGGTTAAAGGTAAGTATTTATGGTTAGGTATAGGTTTAGGGTATAGGGTTAGGGTTAGGGTTTATGATGCATGGTTACGCGAGCTCCGGTGTCGTGGTTTAGGGTTTTAGAGGGGTTTTAGTGCTCGAAGCCTCCCCGGTTTAGGGTTTAGGGTTTAGGGAGCTACTTTTGCACCATTAGACCTTGCACCACACTTTGACACATATCATAGGTCCACATGCAAGATTTGGTGGGGTTTCGGTGCTCCGGCGGTCGTTCTCCCCCTCCTCCCCCCAAAACAGCGGAACGCGTGCCCCGGCGGGTCTACCCCCCTAGATTTCTCCGCGCGAGGGTGCACCAATGTACCTTTTCATTCTTTTAGGTTTGTTTAGGACATATACACATGGAGAACCAAGATTGGGACCCTTTGGCACATATACCCATGACTAGAGCCATTATCACACGATCGAGGGTGTGCCTGATCTCCTGGTTAGGGTTAGGTGTAGGGTTAGGGCTAGGGTTTAGGGGGTAGGGCTAGGGTTTAGGTTAAAGGTAAGTATTTATGGTTAGGTATAGGTTTAGGGTATAGGGTTAGGGTTAGGGTTTATGATGCATGGTTCTGCAGCTCCGGTGTCATGGTTTAGGGTTTTAGAGGGGTTTTAGTGCTCGAAGCCTCCCCAGTTTAGGGTTTAGGGATTAGGGGAGCTACTTTTGCACCATTAGACCTTGCACCACACTTTGACACATATCATAGGTCCACATGCAAGATTTGGTGGGGTTCCGGTGCTCCGGCGGTCGTTCTCCCCCTCCTCCCCCCAAAACAGCGGAACGCGTGCCCCAGCGGGTCTACCCCCTAGATTTCTCCGCGCGATGGAGCACCAATGTACCTTTTCATTCTTTTAGGTTTGTTTAGGACATATACACATGGAGAACCAAGATTGGGACCCTTTGGCACATATACCCGTAGACTAGAGCCATTATCACACGATCGAGGGTGTGCACGATCTATCGGTTAGGGTTAGGTGTAGGGTTAGGGCTAGGGTTTAGGGGGTAGGGCTAGGGTTTAGGTTAAAGGTAAGTATTTATGGTTAGGTATAGGTTTAGGGTATAGGGTTAGGGTTAGGGTTTATGATGCATGGTTAGCAGCTCCGGTGTCGTGGTTTAGGGTTTTAGAGGGGTTTTAGTGCTCGAAGCCTCCCCGAGTTTAGGGTTTAGGGTTTAGGGGAGCTACTTTTGCACCATTAGACCTTGCACCACACTTTGACACATATCATAGGTCCACATGCAAGATTTGGTGGGGTTCCGGTGCTCCGGCGGTCGTTCTCCCCTCCTCCCCCAAAGCAGCGGAACGCGTGCCCGGCGGGTCTACCCCCCTAGATTTCTCCGCGCGAGGGTGCACCAATGTACCTTTTCATTCTTTTAGGTTTGTTTAGGACATATACACATGGAGAACCAAGATTGGGACCCTTTGGCACATATACCCGCAGCTAGAGCCATTATCACACGATCGAGGGTGTGCCTGATCTACTGGTTAGGGTTAGGTGTAGGGTTAGGGCTAGGGTTTAGGGGGTAGGGCTATGGTTTAGGTTAAAGGTAAGTATTTATGGTTAGGTATAGGTTTAGGGTATAGTGTTAGGGTTAGGGTTTATGATGCATGGTTCTGCAGCTTTGGTGTCGTGGTTTAGGGTTTTAGAGGGGTTTTAGTGCTCGAAGCCTCCCCAGTTTAGGGTTTAGGGTTTAGGGGAGCTACTTTTGCACCATTAGACCTTGAACAACACTTTGACACATATCATAGGTCCACATGCAAGATTTGGTGGGGTTCCGGTGCTCCGGCGGTCGTTCTCCCCCTCCTCCCCCCAAACAGCGGAACGCGTGCCCCGGCGGGTCTACCCCCTAGATTTCTCCGCGCGAGGGTGCACCAATGTACCTTTTCATTCTTTTAGGTTTGTTTAGGACATATACACATGGAGAACCAAGATTGGGACCCTTTGGCACATATACCCGTGACTAGAGCCATTATCACACGATCGAGGGTGTGCACGATCTCTCTGGTTAGGGTTAGGTGTAGGGTTAGGGCTAGGGTTTAGGGGGTAGGGCTAGGGTTTAGGTTAAAGGTAAGTATTCATGGTTAGGTATAGGTTTAGGGTTTAGGGTTAGGGTTAGGGTTTATGATGCATGGTTCTGCAGCTCCGGTGTCGTGGTTTAGGGTTTTAGAGGGGTTTTAGTGCTCGAAGCCTCCCCAGTTTAGGGTTTAGGGTCTAGGGGAGCTACTTTTGCACCATTAGACCTTGCACCACACTTTGACACATATCATAGGTCCACATGCAAGATTTGGTGGGGTTTCGGTGCTCCGGCGGTCGTTCTCCCCCTCCTCCCCCCAAAACAGCGGAACGCGTGCCCCGGCGGGTCTACCCCCCTAGATTTCTCCGCGCAGGGTGCACCAATGTACCTTTTCATTCTTTTAGGTTTGTTTAGGACATATACACATGGAGAACCAAGATTGGGACCCTTTGGCACATATACCCGCAGCTAGAGCCATTATCACACGATCGAGGGTGTGCTCGATCTACTGGTTAGGGTTAGGTGTAGGGTTAGGGCTAGGGTTTAGGGGGTAGGGCTATGGTTTAGGTTAAAGGTAAGTATTTATGGTTAGGTATAGGTTTAGGGTATAGTGTTAGGGTTAGGGTTTATGATGCATGGTTCTGCAGCTCTGGTGTCGTGGTTTAGGGTTTTAGAGGGGTTTTAGTGCTCGAAGCCTCCCCAGTTTAGGGTTTAGGGTTTAGGGGAGCTACTTTTGCACCATTAGACCTTGAACAACACTTTGACACATATCATAGGTCCACATGCAAGATTTGGTGGGGTTCCGGTGCTCCGGCGGTCGTTCTCCCCCTCCTCCCCCCAAAATAGCGGAACGCGTGCCCCGGCGGGTCTACCCACTAGATTTCTCCGCGCGAGGGTGCACCAATGTACCTTTTCATTCTTTTAGGTTTGTTTAGGACATATACACATGGAGAACCAAGATTGGGACCCTTTGGCACATATACCCTGCAGCTAGAGCCATTATCACACGATCGAGGGTGTGCCTGATCTACTGGTTAGGGTTAGGTGTAGGGTTAGGGCTAGGGTTTAGGGGGTAGGGCTAGGGTTTAGGTTAAAGGTAAGTATTCATGGTTAGGTATAGGTTTAGGGTTTAGGGTTAGGGTTAGGGTTTATGATGCATGGTTCTGCAGCTCCGGTGTCGTGGTTTAGGGTTTTAGAGGGGTTTTAGTGCTCGAAGCCTCCCCAGTTTAGGGTTTAGGGTTTAGGGGAGCTACTTTTGCACCATTAGACCTTGCAACACACTTTGACACATATCATAGGTCCACATGCAATATTTGGTGGGGTTTCGGTGCTCCGGCGGTCGTTCTCCCCCTCCTCCCCCAAAACGGCGGAACGCGTGCCCGGCGGGTCTACCCCCTAGATTTCTCCGCGCGAGGGTGCACCAATGTACCTTTTCATTCTTTTAGGTTTGTTTAGGACATATACACATGGAGAACCAAGATTGGGACCCTTTGGCACATATACCCGCAGCTAGAGCCATTATCACACGATCGAGGGTGTGCCTGATCTACTGGTTAGGGTTAGGTGTAGGGTTAGGGCTAGGGTTTAGGGGTAGGGCTATGGTTTAGGTTAAAGGTAAGTATTTATGGTTAGGTATAGGTTTAGGGTATAGTGTTAGGGTTAGGGTTTATGATGCATGGTTCTGCGGCTACGGTGTCGTGGTTTAGGGTTTTAGAGGGGTTTTAGTGCTCGAAGCCTCCCAGTTTAGGGTTTAGGGTTTAGGGGAGCTACTTTTGCACCATTAGACCTTGAACAACACTTTGACACATATCATAGGTCCACATGCAAGATTTGGTGGGGTTCCGGTGCTCCGGCGGTCGTTCTCCCCCTCCTCCCCCCAAAATAGCGGAACGCGTGCCCCACGGGTCTACCCCCTAGATTTCTCCGCGCGAGGGTGCACCAATGTACCTTTTCATTCTTTTAGGTTTGTTTAGGACATATACACATGGAGAACCAAGATTGGGACCCTTTGGCACATATACCCGTGACTAGAGCCATTATCACACGATCGAGGGTGTGCACGATCTCTCGGTTAGGGTTAGGTGTAGGGTTAGGGCTAGGGTTTAGGGGTAGGGCTAGGGTTTAGGTTAAAGGTAAGTATTCATGGTTAGGTATAGGTTTAGGGTTTAGGGTTAGGGTTAGGGTTTATGATGCATGGTTACTGCGGCTCCGGTGTCGTGGTTTAGGGTTTTAGAGGGGTTTTAGTGCTCGAAGCCTCCCAGTTTAGGGTTTAGGGTTTAGGGGAGCTACTTTTGCACCATTAGACCTTGCACCACACTTTGACACATATCATAGGTCCACATGCAAGATTTGGTGGGGTTTCGGTGCTCCGGCGGTCGTTCTCCCCCTCCCCCCAAAACAGCGGAACGCGTGCCCGGCGGGTCTACCCCCCTAGATTTCTCGCGCGAGGGTGCACCAATGTACCTTTTCATTCTTTTAGGTTTGTTTAGGACATATACACATGGAGAACCAAGATTGGGACCCTTTGGCACATATACCCGTGAGCTAGAGCCATTATCACACGATCGAGGGTGTGCACGATCTCTTGGTTAGGGTTAGGTGTAGGGTTAGGGCTAGGGTTTAGGGGTAGGGCTAGGGTTTAGGTTAAAGGTAAGTATTTATGGTTAGGTATAGGTTTAGGGTATAGGGTTAGGGTTAGGGTTTATGATGCATGGTTCTGCAGCTCGGGTGTCGTGGTTTAGGGTTTTAGAGGGGTTTTAGTGCTCGAAGCCTCCCCAGTTTAGGGTTTAGGGGAGCTACTTTTGCACCATTAGACCTTGCACCACACTTTGATACATATCATAGGTCCACATGCAAGATTTGGTGGGGTTCCGGTGCTCCGGCGGTCGTTCTCCCCCTCCTCCCCCCAAAACAGCGGAACGCGTGCCCCGGCGGGTCTACCCCCTAGATTTCTCCGCGCGATGGTGCACCAATGTACCTTTTCATTCTTTTAGGTTTGTTTAGGACATATACACATGGAGAACCAAGATTGGGACCCTTTGGCACATATACCCGCAGCTAGAGCCATTATCACACGATCGAGGGTGTGCCTGATCTACTGGTTAGGGTTAGGTGTAGGGTTAGGGCTAGGGTTTAGGGGGTAGGGCTAGGGTTTAGGTTAAAGGTAAGTATTTATGGTTAGGTATAGGTTTAGGGTATAGGGTTAGGGTTAGGGTTTATGATGCATGGTTCTGCAGCTCCGGTGTCGTGGTTTAGGGTTTTAGAGGGGTTTTAGTGCTCGAAGCCTCCCGGTTTAGGGTTTAGGGTTTAGGGGAGCTACTTTTGCACCATTAGACCTTGCACCACACTTTGACACATATCATAGGTCCACATGCAAGATTTGGTGGGGTTCGGTGCTCCGGCGGTCGTTCTCCCCTCCTCCCCCCAAAACGGCGGAACGCGTGCCCCGGCGGGTCTACCCCCTAGATTTCTCCGCGCGAGGTGCACCAATGTACCTTTTCATTCTTTTAGGTTTGTTTAGGACATATACACATGGAGAACCAAGATTGGGACCCTTTGGCACATATACCCGCAGCTAGAGCCATTATCACACGATCGAGGGTGTGCTCGATCTCTTGGTTAGGGTTAGGTGTAGGGTTAGGGCTAGGGTTTAGGGGTAGGGCTAGGGTTTAGGTTAAAGGTAAGTATTCATGGTTAGGTATAGGTTTAGGGTTTAGGGTTAGGGTTAGGGTTTATGATGCATGGTTACTGCAGCTCCGGTGTCGTGGTTTAGGGTTTTAGAGGGGTTTTAGTGCTCGAAGCCTCCCCAGTTTAGGGTTTAGGGTTTAGGGGAGCTACTTTTGCACCATTAGACCTTGCACCACACTTTGAGACATATCATAGGTCCACATGCAAGATTTGGTGGGGTTCAGGTGCTCGGCGGTCGTTCTCCCCTCCTCCCCCAAAACAGCGGAACGCGTGCCCCGGCGGGTCTACCCCCCTAGATTTCTCCGCGCGAGGGTGCACCAATGTACCTTTCAATTATTTTAGGTTTGTTTAGGACATATACACATGGAGAACCAAGATTGGGACCCTTTGGCACATATACCCGCAGCTAGAGCCATTATCACACGATCGAGGGTGTGCCTGATCTACTGGTTAGGGTTAGGTGTAGGGTTAGGGCTAGGGTTTAGGGGGTAGGGCTAGGGTTTAGGTTAAAGGTAAGTATTTATGGTTAGGTATAGGTTTAGGGTATAGGGTTAGGGTTAGGGTTTATGATGCATGGTTTTGCAGCTCCGGTGTCGTGGTTTAGGGTTTTAGAGGGGTTTTAGTGCTCGAAGCCTCCCCAGTTTAGGGTTTAGGGTTTAGGGGAGCTACTTTTGCACCATTAGACCTTGCACCACACTTTGACACATAGCATAGGCCCACATGCAAGATTTGGTGGGGTTCCGGTGTTCCGGCGGTCGTTCTCCCCCTCCTCCCCCAAAACAGCGGAACGCGTGCCCCGCGGGTCTACCCCCCGAGATTTCTCCGCGCGAGGGTGCACCAATGTACATTTTCATTCTTTTAGGTTTGTTTAGGACATATACACATGGAGAACCAAGATTGGGACCCTTTGGCACATATACCCGTAGACTAGAGCCATTATCACACGATCGAGGGTGTGCACGATCTCTTGGTTAGGGTTAGGTGTAGGGTTAGGGCTAGGGTTTAGGGGGTAGGGCTAGGGTTTAGGTTAAAGGTAAGTATTTATGGTTAGGTATAGGTTTATGGTATAGGGTTAGGGTTAGGGTTTATGATGCATGGTTCTGCAGCTCCGGTGTCGTGGTTTAGGGTTTTAGAGGGGTTTTAGTGCTCGAAGCCTCCCCAGTTTAGGGTTTAGGGTTTAGGGGAGCTACTTTTGCACCATTATACCTTGCACCACACTTTTACACATATCATAAGTCCACATGCAAGATTTGGTGGGGTTCCGGTGCTCCGGCGGTCGTTCTCCCCCTCATCCCCCCAAAACAGCGGAACGCGTGCCCCGGCGGGTCTAGCCCCCTAGATTTCTCCGCGCGAGGGTGCACCAATGTATCTTTTCATTCTTTTAGGTTTGTTTAGGACATATACACATGGAGAACCAAGATTGGGACCCTTTGGCACATATACCCGCAACTAGAGCCATTATCACACGATCGAGGGTGTGCCTGATCTACTGGTTAGGGTTAGGTGTAGGGTTAGGGCTAGGGTTTAGGGGGAGGGCTAGGGTTTAGGTTAAAGGTAAGTATTCATGGTTAGGTATAGGTTTAGGGTTTAGGGTTAGGGTTAGGGTTTATGATGCATGGTTCTGCGGCTTCGGTGTCGTGGTTTAGGGTTTTAGAGGGGTTTTAGTGCTCGAAGCCTCCCCAGTTTAGGGTTTAGGGTTTAGGGGAGCTACTTTTGCACCATTAGACCTTGCACCACACTTTGACACATATCATAGGTCCACATGCAAGATTTGGTGGGGTTTCGGTGCTCCGGCGGTCGTTCTCCCCCCCTCCCCCCAAAACGGCCGGAACGCGTGCCCGGCGGGTCTACCCCCTAGATTTCTCCGCGCGAGGGTGCACCAATGTACCTTTTCATTCTTTTAGGTTTGTTTAGGACATATACACATGGAGAACCAAGATTGGGACCCTTTGGCACATATACCCGCAGCTAGAGCCATTATCACACGATCGAGGGTGTGCACGATCTCTTGGTTAGGGTTAGGTGTAGGGTTAGGGCTAGGGTTTAGGGGGTAGGGCTAGGGTTTAGGTTAAAGGTAAGTATTTATGGTTAGGTATAGGTTTAGGGTATAGGGTTAGGGTTAGGGTTTATGATGCATGGTTCTGCAGCTCGGGTGTCGTGGTTTAGGGTTTTAGAGGGGTTTTAGTGCTCGAAGCCTCCCCGTTTAGGGTTTAGGGTTTAGGGGAGCTACTTTTGCACCATTAGACCTTGCACCACACTTTGACACATATCATAGGTCCACATGCAAGATTTGGTGGGGTTCCGGTGCTCCGGCGGTCGTTCTCCCCCTCCTCCCCCCAAAACAGCGGAACGCGTGCCCCGGCGGGTCTACCCCCCTAGATTTTCCGCGCGATGGTGCACCAATGTACCTTTTCATTCTTTTAGGTTTGTTTAGGACATATACACATGGAGAACCAAGATTGGGACCCTTTGGCACATATACCCGCAGCTAGAGCCATTATCACACGATCGAGGGTGTGCACGATCTCCTGGTTAGGGTTAGGTGTAGGGTTAGGGCTAGGGTTTAGGGGGTAGGGCTAGGGTTTAGGTTAAAGGTAAGTATTTATGGTTAGGTATAGGTTTAGGGTATAGGGTTAGGGTTAGGGTTTATGATGCATGGTTCTGCAGCTCCGGTGTCGTGGTTTAGGGTTTTAGAGGGGTTTTAGTGCTCGAAGCCTCCCCAGTTTAGGGTTTAGGGTTTAGGGGAGCTACTTTTGCACCATTAGACCTTGCACCACACTTTGACACATATCATAGGTCCACATGCAAGATTTGGTGGGGTTCCGGTGCTCCGGCGGTCGTTCTCCCCCTCCTCCCCCCAAAATAGCGGAACGCGTGCCCCGGCGGGTCTACCCCCTAGATTTCTCCGCGCGAGGGTGCACCAATGTACCTTTTCATTCTTTTAGGTTTGTTTAGGACATATACACATGGAGAACCAAGATTGGGACCCTTTGGCACATATACCCGCGACTAGAGCCATTATCACACGATCGAGGGTGTGCTCGATCTCTTGGTTAGGGTTAGGTGTAGGGTTAGGGCTAGGGTTTAGGGGGTAGGGCTAGGGTTTAGGTTAAAGGTAAGTATTCATGGTTAGGTATAGGTTTAGGGTTTAGGGTTAGGGTTAGGGTTTATGATGCATGGTTACGCGGCTCGGTGTCGTGGTTTAGGGTTTTAGAGGGGTTTTAGTGCTCGAAGCCTCCCCGGTTTAGGGTTTAGGGTTTAGGGGAGCTACTTTTGCACCATTAGACCTTGCACCACACTTTGACACATATCATAGGTCCACATGCAAGATTTGGTGGGGTTCCGGTGCTCGGCGGTCGTTCTCCCCTCCTCCCCCCAAAATAGCGGAACGCGTGCCCCGGCGGGTCTACCCCCTAGATTTCTCCGCGCGAGGGTGCACCAATGTACCTTTTCATTCTTTTAGGTTTGTTTAGGACATATACACATGGAGAACCAAGATTGGGACCCTTTGGCACATATACCCGCAGCTAGAGCCATTATCACACGATCGAGGGTGTGCACGATCTGCTTGGTTAGGGTTAGGTGTAGGGTTAGGGCTAGGGTTTAGGGGGTAGGGCTAGGGTTTAGGTTAAAGGTAAGTATTTATGGTTAGGTATAGGTTTAGGGTATAGGGTTAGGGTTAGGGTTTATGATGCATGGTTTTGCAGCTCCGGTGTCGTGGTTTAGGGTTTTAGAGGGGTTTTAGTGCTCGAAGCCTCCCAGTTTAGGGTTTAGGGTTTAGGGGAGCTACTTTTGCACCATTAGACCTTGCACCACACTTTGACACATATCATAGGTCCACATGCAAGATTTGGTGGGGTTCCGGTGCTCCGGCGGTCGTTCTCCCCCTCCTCCCCCAAAACGGCGGAACGCGTGCCCCGGCGGGTCTACCCCCTAGATTTCTCCGCGCAGGGTGCACCAATGTACCTTTTCATTCTTTTAGGTTTGTTTAGGACATATACACATGGAGAACCAAGATTGGGACCCTTTGGCACATATACCCGCGGCTAGAGCCATTATCACACGATCGAGGGTGTGCTCGATCTCTTGGTTAGGGTTAGGTGTAGGGTTAGGGCTAGGGTTTAGGGGGTAGGGCTAGGGTTTAGGTTAAAGGTAAGTATTTATGGTTAGGTATAGGTTTAGGGTATAGGGTTAGGGTTAGGGTTTATGATGCATGGTTACGCA
Source organism: Lolium rigidum (assembly GCF_022539505.1). Classification (NCBI taxonomy): domain Eukaryota; kingdom Viridiplantae; phylum Streptophyta; class Magnoliopsida; order Poales; family Poaceae; genus Lolium; species Lolium rigidum. The sequence continues at coordinate 317,871,354 of NC_061514.1, forward strand.
GCTCGGTGTCGTGGTTTAGGGTTTTAGAGGGGTTTTAGTGCTCGAAGCCTCCCAGTTTAGGGTTTAGGGTTTAGGGGAGCTACTTTTGCACCATTAGACCTTGCACCACACTTTTACACATATCATAAGTCCACATGCAAGATTTGGTGGGGTTCCGGTGCTCCGGCGGTCGTTCTCCCCCTCATCCCCCCAAAACAGCGGAACGCGTGCCCCGGCGGGTCTAGCCCCCTAGATTTCTCCGCGCGAGGGTGCACCAATGTATCTTTTCATTCTTTTAGGTTTGTTTAGGACATATACACATGGAGAACCAAGATTGGGACCCTTTGGCACATATACCCGCAACTAGAGCCATTATCACACGATCGATGGTGTGCACGATCTGCTTGGTTAGGGTTAGGTGTAGGGTTAGGGCTAGGGTTTAGGGGTAGGGCTAGGGTTTAGGTTAAAGGTAAGTATTCATGGTTAGGTATAGGTTTAGGGTTTAGGGTTAGGGTTAGGGTTTATGATGCATGGTTCTGCAGCTCCGGTGTCGTGGTTTAGGGTTTTAGAGGGGTTTTAGTGCTCGAAGCCTCCCCAGTTTAGGGTTTAGGGTTTAGGGGAGCTACTTTTGCACCATTAGACCTTGCACCACACTTTGACACATATCATAGGTCCACATGCAAGATTTGGTGGGGTTCCGGTGCTCCGGCGGTCGTTCTCCCCTGCTCCCCCCAAAACAGCGGAACGCGTGCCCCGGCGGGTCTACCCCCCTAGATTTCTCCGCGCGAGGGTGCACCAATGTACCTTTTCATTCTTTTAGGTTTGTTTAGGACATATACACATGGAGAACCAAGATTGGGACCCTTTGGCACATATACCCGCGGCTAGAGCCATTATCACACGATCGAGGGTGTGCCGATCTACTGGTTAGGGTTAGGTGTAGGGTTAGGGCTATGGTTTAGGGGGTAGGGCTAGGGTTTAGGTTAAAGGTAAGTATTTATGGTTGGGTATAGGTTTAGGGTATAGGGTTAGGGTTAGGGTTTATGATGCATGGTTCTGCGGCTCCGGTGTCGTGGTTTAGGGTTTTAGAGGGGTTTTAGTGCTCGAAGCCTCCCCAGTTTAGGGTTTAGGGTTTAGGGGAGCTACTTTTGCACCATTAGACCTTGCACCACACTTTGACACATATCATAGGTCCACATGCAAGATTTGGTGGGGTTCCGGTGCTCCGGCGGTCGTTCTCCCCCTCGCTCCCCCCAAAACAGCGGAACGCGTGCCCGGCGGGTCTACCCCCTAGATTTCTCCGCGCGAGGGTGCACCAATGTACCTTTTCATTCTTTTAGGTTTGTTTAGGACATATACACATGGAGAACCAAGATTGGGACCCTTTGGCACATATACCCGCAGCTAGAGCCATTATCACACGATCGAGGGTGTGCACGATCTCTTGGATAGGGTTAGGTGTAGGGATAGGGCTAGGGTTTAGGGGGTAGGGCTAGGGTTTAGGTTAAAGGTAAGTATTTATGGTTAGGTATAGGTTTAGGGTTTAGGGTTAGGGTTAGGGTTTATGATGCATGGTTCTGCAGCTCCGGTGTCGTGGTTTAGGGTTTTAGAGGGGTTTTAGTGCTCGAAGCCTCCCAGTTTAGGGTTTAGGGTTTAGGGGAGCTACTTTTGCACCATTAGACCTTGCACCACACTTTGACACATATCATAGGTCCACATGCAAGATTTGGTGGGGTTCGGTGCTCCGGCGGTCGTTCTCCCCCTCCTCCCCAAAACAGCGGAACGCGTGCCCTGGCGGGTCTACCCCCTAGATTTCTCCGCGAGGGTGCACCAATGTACCTTTTCATTCTTTTAGGTTTGTTTAGGACATATACACATGGAGAACCAAGATTGGGACCCTTTGGCACATATACCCGCAGCTAGAGCCATTATCACACGATCGAGGGTGTGCCTGATCTACTGGTTAGGGTTAGGTGTAGGGTTAGGGCTAGGGTTTAGGGGGTAGGGCTAGGGTTTAGGTTAAAGGTAAGTATTTATGGTTAGGTATAGGTTTAGGGTTTAGGGTTAGGGTTAGGGTTTATGATGCATGGTTACGCGGCTCCGGTGTCGTGGTTTAGGGTTTTAGAGGGGTTTTAGTGCTCGAAGCCTCCCCGTTTAGGGTTTAGGGTTTAGGGGAGCTACTTTTGCACCATTAGACCTTGCACCACACTTTGACACATATCATAGGTCCACATGCAAGATTTGGTGGGGTTCCGGTGCTCCGGCGGTCGTTCTCCCCCTCCTCCCCAAAATAGCGGAACGCGTGCCCCGGCGGGTCTACCCCCTAGATTTCTCCGCGCGAGGGTGCACCAATGTACCTTTTCATTCTTTTAGGTTTGTTTAGGACATATACACATGGAGAACCAAGATTGGGACCCTTTGGCACATATACCCGCGGCTAGAGCCATTATCACACGATCGAGGGTGTGCACGATCTCTTGGTTAGGGTTAGGTGTAGGGTTAGGGCTAGGGTTTAGGGGGTAGGGCTAGGGTTTAGGTTAAAGGTAAGTATTTATGGTTAGGTATAGGTTTAGGGTATAGGGTTAGGGTTAGGGTTTATGATGCATGGTTACGCAGCTCCGGTGTCGTGGTTTAGGGTTTTAGAGGGGTTTTAGTGCTCGAAGCCTCCCCAGGTTAGGGTTTAGGGTTTAGGGGAGCTACTTTTGCACCATTAGACCTTGCACCACACTTTGACACATATCATAGGTCCACATGCAAGATTTGGTGGGGTTTCGGTGCTCCGGCGGTCGTTCTCCCCCTCCTCCCCCCAAAACAGCGGAACGCGTGCCCCGGCGGGTCTACCCCCTAGATTTCTCCGCGCGAGGGTGCACCAATGTACCTTTTCATTCTTTTAGGTTTGTTTAGGACATATACACATGGAGAACCAAGATTGGGACCCTTTGGCACATATACCCGCGAGCTAGAGCCATTATCACACGATCGAGGGTGTGCACGATCTCTTGGTTAGGGTTAGGTGTAGGGTTAGGGCTAGGGTTTAGGGGGTAGGGCTAGGGTTTAGGTTAAAGGTAAGTATTTATGGTTAGGTATAGGTTTAGGGTATAGGGTTAGGGTTAGGGTTTATGATGCATGGTTCTGCGGCTCGGTGTCGTGGTTTAGGGATTTAGAGGGTTTTAGTGCTCGAAGCCTCCCCAGTTTAGGGTTTAGGGTTTAGGGGAGCTACTTTTGCACCATTAGACCTTGCACCACACTTTGACACATATCATAGGTCCACATGCAAGATTTGGTGGGGTTCCGGTGCTCCGGCGGTCGTTCTCCCCCTCCTCCCCCAAAACGGCGGAACGCGTGCCCGGCGGGTCTACCCCTAGATTTCTCCGCGCGATGGTGCACCAATGTACCTTTTCATTCTTTTAGGTTTGTTTAGGACATATACACATGGAGAACCAAGATTGGGACCCTTTGGCACATATACCGCAGCTAGAGCCATTATCACACGATCGAGGGTGTGCACGATCTCTTGGTTAGGGTTAGGTGTAGGGATAGGGCTAGGGTTTAGGGGGTAGGGCTAGGGTTTAGGTTAAAGGTAAGTATTTATGGTTAGGTATAGGTTTAGGGTTTAGGGTTAGGGTTAGGGTTTATGATGCATGGTTACGCGACTCGGTGTCGTGGTTTAGGGTTTTAGAGGGTTTTAGTGCTCGAAGCCTCCCGGTTTAGGGTTTAGGGTTTAGGGGAGCTACTTTTGCACCATTAGACCTTGCACCACACTTTGACACATATCATAGGTCCACATGCAAGATTTGGTGGGGTTCCGGTGCTCCGGCGGTCGTTCTCCCCCTCCTTCCCCCAAAACAGCGGAACGCGTGCCCCGGCGGGTCTACCCCCTAGATTTCTCCGCGCGAGGGTGCACCAATGTACCTTTTCATTCTTTTAGGTTTGTTTAGGACATATACACATGGAGAACCAAGATTGGGACCCTTTGGCACATATACCCGTGACTAGAGCCATTATCACACGATCGAGGTGTGCTCGATCTCTTGGTTAGGGTTAGGTGTAGGGTTAGGGCTAGGGTTTAGGGGGTAGGGCTAGGGTTTAGGTTAAAGGTAAGTATTTATGGTTAGGTATAGGTTTAGGGTATAGGGTTAGGGTTAGGGTTTATGATGCATGGTTACGCGGCTCCGGTGTCGTGGTTTAGGGTTTTAGAGGGGTTTTAGTGCTCGAAGCCTCCCGAGTTTAGGGTTTAGGGTTTAGGGGAGCTACTTTTGCACCATTAGACCTTGCACCACACTTTGACACATATCATAGGTCCACATGCAAGATTTGGTGGGGTTCGGTGCTCACGGCGGTCGTTCTCCCCCTCCTCCCCCAAAACGGCGGAACGCGTGCCCGGCGGGTCTACCCCCTAGATTTCTCCGCGCGAGGGTGCACCAATGTACCTTTTCATTCTTTTAGGTTTGTTTAGGACATATACACATGGAGAACCAAGATTGGGACCCTTTGGCACATATACCCGCAGCTAGAGCCATTATCACACGATCGAGGGTGTGCCGATCTCTTGGTTAGGGTTAGGTGTAGGGTTAGGGCTAGGGTTTAGGGGTAGGGCTAGGGTTTAGGTTAAAGGTAAGTATTTATGGTTAGGTATAGGTTTAGGGTTTAGGGTTAGGGTTAGGGTTTATGATGCATGGTTCTGAGCTCGGTGTCGTGGTTTAGGGTTTTAGAGGGGTTTTAGTGCTCGAAGCCTCCCAGGTTTAGGGTTTAGGGTTTAGGGGAGCTACTTTTGCACCATTAGACCTTGCACCACACTTTGACACATATCATAGGTCCACATGCAAGATTTGGTGGGGTTTCGGTGCTCCGGCGGTCGTTCTCCCCTCCTCCCCCAAAACGGCGGAACGCGTGCCCCGGCGGGTCTACCCCCTAGATTTCTCCGCGCGGGTGCACCAATGTACCTTTTCATTCTTTTAGGTTTGTTTAGGACATATACACATGGAGAACCAAGATTGGGACCCTTTGGCACATATACCCGCGAGCTAGAGCCATTATCACACGATCGAGGGTGTGCACAGTCTCTTGGTTAGGGTTAGGTGTAGGGTTAGGGCTAGGGTTTAGGGGGTAGGGCTAGGGTTTAGGTTAAAGGTAAGTATTTATGGTTAGGTATAGGTTTAGGGTATAGGGTTAGGG
>NC_061514.1:317876607-317941647 GCF_022539505.1 Lolium rigidum
TATTTACTACTTTATTTGCTGCACTTAAACAAAACACAAAAAAAAAATTAGTTGCTAGCTTTACTTTATTTACTGTCTTGCACTTTATATCAAAAACACAAAAAAATTAGTTACTTATATTTGCTTTACTTATTTCAACATGTTTCCTTTTAATTTTACCGTAAAAGACATACCGGTAGGACGTGGGTCTATAGTTGGGAGAAATAATATAGAAGAATTTTTCAATCATGTTAGTACCGTTGAAGATTTTGAAGATAGACACTTGGTAGAACTTGCTCCTACTTATGAAATTGCTGCCGCTCGCTTTAGTTCGCATGTTGGAAACTAAATTTGTTAATCTCAATCCTATAATCCAACACATGTTTCTTACACTCGGTGATATGGAAGAAGGGGAAAAGAAAGATTTTGTTTTAGAAACCCTTCTTAGAGAATTTGGTAGTATAGCAAGAGAGGCTAGAAAGGTCTTTATTAAATATAAGATGCTTGGTTCTTATACCAATTTTGTTAGTATCCTTGAAAAGATGGACATGGAGAGAGTAAGGTACACTAATAATATTAATGATGGTGGGGAGATCAAAGCACCAATACCATGTAAGCTCCTAGCGATGAATGAAGCGCTAGAAAATAACTATGCTTGGCTTGTTCCTAAAAATTTGTTTGATGAGAGTAGCAAGCCCAAGACTAATGAAAAGGGAGCCACTGAAACTTATGTATCCAATATACTATGCATGGTTGAGAAAACTCCAAACCCCGCTGAAGATGCATCATCTTTCGACAACACTTGATATACACTTTCTGCGCCTAGCTGAAAGGCGTTAAAGAAAAGAGCTTATGGGAGACAACCCATGTTTTTACTACAGTACTTTGATTTATATTTGAGTCTTGGAAGTTGTTTACTACTGTAGCAACCTCTCCTTATGTTAGTTTTGTGTTTTGTTGTGCCAAGTAAAGTCTTTGATAGTAAGGTTCATACTAGATTTGGATTATCGCAGCTAGCTACTGCATTTCTTTGCTGTCACGAATTTCGACCTGCCTCTCTGTAGGTAGCTCAGAAAAATATGCCAATTTACGTGCGTGATCCTCAGATATGTATGCAACTTTCATTAAATTTGAGCATTTCATTTGAGCAAGTCTGGTGCCATTTTAAAATTCGTCTTTACGAACTCGTCTCTGTTTTGACAGATTCTGCCTTTTATTTCGCATTGCCTCTTTTGCTATGTTGGATGAATTTCTTTGATCCATTAATGTCCAAGTAGCTTTATGCAATGTCCGGAAGTGTTGAGAATGATTATGTCACCTCTCGAACATGTTAATTTTTATTGTGCACTAACCCTCTAATGAGTTGTTTCGAGTTTGGTGTGGAGGAAGTTTTCAAGGATCAAGAGAGGAGTATGATATACTAAGATCAAGAGGAGTGAAAGCTCTAAGCTTGGGGATGCCCCGGTGGTTCACCCCTGCATATTTTAAGAAGACTCAAGCGTCTAAGCTTGGGGATGCCCAAGGCATCCCCTTCTTCATCGACAACATCATCAGGTTCCTCCCCTGAAACTATATTTTTATTCAGTCACATCTTATGTGCTTTGCTTGGAGCGTCGGTTTGTTTTTGTTTTTGTTTTTGTTTGAATAAAATGGATCCTAGCATTCATTGTGTGGGAGAGAGACACGCTCCGCTGGTTCATATGGACAAATATGTCCTTAGGCTTTACTCATAGTATTCATGGTGAAGGTTGAATCTTCTTCGTTATATTGTTATATGGTTGGAATCGGGAAATGCTACATGTAGTAATTCTAAAATGTCTTGAATAATTTGATACTTGGCAATTGTTGTGCTCATGTTTAAGCTCTTGCATCATATACTTTGCACCCATTAATGAAGAAACACCTAGAGCTTGCTAAATTTGGTTTGCATATTTGGTCTCTCTAAAGTCTAGATAATTTCTAGTATTGAGTTTTGAACAACAAGGAAGACGGTGTAGAGTTTTATAATGTTTACAATATGTCTTTTATGTAAGTTTTGCTGCACCGGTTCATCCTTGTGTTTGTTTCAAATAACCTTGCTAGCCTAAACCTTGTATCGAGAGGGAATACTTCTCATGCATCCAAAATCCTTGAGCCAACCACTATGCCATTTGTGTCCACCATACCTAGCTACTACATGGTATTTCTCCGCCATTCCAAAGTAAATTGCTTGAGTGCTACCTTTAAATTTCCATCATTCGCCTTTGCAATATATAGCTCATGGGACAAAATAGCCTTAAAAACTATTGTGGTATTGAATATGTACTTATGCACTTTATCTCTTATTAAGTTGTTTGTTGTGCGATAACCATGTTTCTGGGGACGCCATCAACTACTCTTTGTTGAATATCATGTGAGTTGCTATGCATGTCCGTCTTGTCTAAAGTAAGAGAGATCTACCACTTTAATGGTTAGAGCATGCATATTGTTAGAGAAGAACATTGGGCCGCTAACTAAAGCCATGAATCATGGTGGAAGTTTCAGTTTTGGACATATATCCTCAATCTCATATGAGAACACTAATTGTTGCCACATGCTTATGCATTAAAGAGGAGTCCATTATCTCGTTGTCCATGTTGTCCCGGTATGGATGTCTAAGTTGAGAATAATCAAAAGCGAGAAATCCAAAATGCGAGCTTTCTCCTTAGACCTTTGTACAGGCGGCATGGAGGTACCCCATTGTGACACTTGGTTAAAACATGTGTATTGCGATGATCCGGTAGTCCAAGCTAATTAGGACAAGGTGCGGGCACTATTAGTATACTATGCATGAGGCTTGCAACTTGTAAGATATAATTTACATGATACATATGCTTTATTACTACCGTTGACAAAATTGTTTCATGTTTTCAAAATCAAAGCTCTAGCAAATATAGCAATCGATGCTTTCCTCTTTGAAGGACCTTTCTTTTACTTTTATGTTGAGTCAGTTCACCTATCTCTTTCCACCTCAAGAAGCAAACACTTGTGTGGACTGTGCATTGATTCCTACATACTTGCATATTGCATTTGTTATATTACTCTATGTTGACAATTATCCATGAGATATACATGTTATAAGTTGAAAGCAATCGCTGAAACCTAATCTTCCTTTATGTTGCTTCAATACCTTTACTTTAATTTATTGCTTTATGAGTTAACTCTTATGCAAGACTTATTGATGCTTGTCTTGAAGTACTATTCATGAAAAGTCTTTGCTTTATGATTCATTTGTTTACTCATGTCATTACCATTGTTTTGATCGCTGCATTCATTACATATGCTTACAATAGTATGATCAAGGTTATGATGGCATGTCACTCCAGAAATTATCTTTGTTATCGTTTACCTGCTCGGGACGAGCAGAACTAAGCTTGGGGATGTTGATACGTCTCCGACGTATCGATAATTTCTTATGTTCCATGCCACATTATTGATGATATCTACATGTTTTATACACTTTATATGTCGTATTTATGCATTTTCCGTCACTAACCTATTAACGAGATGCCGAAGAGCTAGTTGCTGTTTTCTCGTTGTTTTTGGTTTCGTAAATCCTACAAAGGAAATATTCTCGAAATTGGACGAAATCAACGCCTGTGGTCCTATTTTGCCACGAAGCTTCCGAAGTCCGAGGGAGAGTCGAAGTGGGGCCACGAGGTGGCGACACACCGAGGCGGCGCGGCCCAGGCCCTGGCCGCGCCGGCCTGTGGTGTGGGCCCTCGTGACGCCCTTTGACCTGCCCTTCCGCCTACTTAAAGCCTCCGTCGCAAAACCCCCAGTACCGAGAGCCACGATACGGAAAACCTTACTGAGACGCCGCCGCCGCCAATCCCATCTCGGGGGATTTTGGAGATCGCCTTCGGCACCCTGCCGGAGAGGGGAATCATCTCCCGGAGGACTCTTCATCGCCATGATCGCCTCCGGAGTGATGAGTGAGTAGTTCACCCCTGGACTAGGGGTCCATAGCAGTAGCTAGATGGTCTTCTTCTCCTTATGTGCTTCATTGTCGGATCTTGTGAGCTGCCTAACATGATCAAGATCATCTATCTGTAATGCTATATGTTGTGTTTGTCGGGATCCAATGGATAGAGAATACTATGTTATGTTAATTATCAATCTATTACCTATGTGTTGTTTATGATCTTGCATGCTCTCCGTTATTAGTAGAGGCTCTGGCCAAGTTTTTACTCTTAACTCCAAGAGGGAGTATTTATGCTCGATAGTGGGTTCATGCCTCCATTAAATCTGGGACGACGGATGAAAGTTCTAAGGTTGTGGATGTGTTGTTGCCACTAGGGATAAAACATTGATGCTATGTCCGAGGATGTAGTTATTGATTACATTACGCACCATACTTAATGCAATTGTCTCGTTGTTTGCAACTTAATACCGGAAGGGGTTCGGATGATAACTCTGAAGGTGGACTTTTTAGGCATAGATGCATGCTGGATAGCGGTCTATGTACTTTGTCGTAATGCCCAATTAAATCTCACAATACTTATCATATCATGTATGTGCATTGTCATGCCCTCTCTATTTGTCAATTGCCCGACTGTAATTTGTTCACCCAACATGCTATTTATCTTATGGGAGAGACACCTCTAGTGAACTCGTGGACCCCGGTCCTATTCTTTACATCGCATACAATCTACTCGCAATACTTGTTCTTTACTCGTTTTCGCAAACAATCATCTTCCACACAATACGGTTAATCCTTTGTTACAGCAAGCCGGTGAGATTGACAACCTCACTGTTTCGTTGGGGCAAAGTACTTTGGTTGTGTTGTGCAGGTTCCACGTTGGCGCCGGAATCCCCGGTGTTGCGCCGCACTACATCCCGCCGCCATCAACCTTCAACGTGCTTCTTGGCTCCTCCTGGTTCGATAAACCTTGGTTTCTTTCTGAGGGAAAACTTGCTACTGTCTGCATCACACCTTCCTCTTGGGGTTCCCAACGGACGTGTGCTGTACACACCATCAGTCATATTTATGCATTTTCCGGCACTAACCTATTGACGAGATGCCGAAGAGCCAGTTGCTGTTTTCTGCTGTTTTTGGTTTCAGAAATCCTAGTAAGGAAATATTCTCGGAATTGGACGAAATCAACGCCCAGGGGCCTATTTTTCCACGAAGCTTCCAAAAGACCGGAGGGGAGATGAAGTGGGGCCACGGGGCACCGCCACACTAGGGCGGCGCGGCCTAGAGGGGGCCCGCACGGCCCTAGCGTGTGGGGCCCCCGTGACTCTCCCGACTCCGCCCTTCCGCCTACTTAAAGCCTCCGTCGCGAAACCCCCAGTACCGAGAGCCACGATACGGAAAACCTTCCAGAGACGCCGCCGCCGCCAATCCCATCTCTGGGGATTCGAGAGATCGCCTCCGGCACCCTACCGGAGAGGGGAATCATCTCCCGGAGGTCTCTTCATCACCATGATCGCCTCCGGATCGATGTGTGAGTAGTTCACCCCTGGACTATGGGTCCATAGCAGTAGCTAGATGGTCGTCTTCTCCTCATTGTGCTATCATGTTCGGTCTTGTGAGCTGCCTATCATGATCAAGATCGTCTATTAGTAATCCTTCATGTTGTGTTTGTTGGGATCCGATGGATATTGAATACTATGTCAAGTTGATTATCAATCTATCATATATGTTATTTATGTTCTTGCATGCTCTCCGTTGCTAGTAGAGGCTCCGGCCAAGTTGATACTTGTGACTCCAAGAGGGAGTATTTATGCTCGATAGTGGGTTCATGCCTCCATTAAATCTGGGACGAGTGACGTAAAGTTCTAAGGTTGTGGATGTGTTGTTGCCACTAGGGATAAAACATTGATGCTTTGTCTAAGGATATTTGTGTTGATTACATTACGCACCATACTTAATGCAATTGTCCGTTGTTTACAACTTAATACCGGAGGGGTTCGGATGATAACCCGAAGGTGGACTTTTTAGGCATAGATGCATGCCGGATGGCGGTCTATGTACTTTGTCGTAATGCCCCGATTAAATATCATAGTACTCATCATGATATATGTATGTGCATTGTTATGCCTTCTTTATTTGTCAATTGCCCAACTGTAATTTGTTCACCCAACATCTGCTATCTTATGGGAGAGACACCACTAGTGAACTGTGGACCCCGGTCCTATTCTTTACATTTGAAATACAATCTACTGCAATTGTTCTTACCGTTCTTCACAAACAAACATCATCATCCACACTATACATCTAATCCTTTGTTTACAGCAAGCCGGTGAGATTGACAACCTCGCTGTTCCGTTGGGGCAAAGTTCTGTGATTGTGTTGTGCAGGTTCCACGTTGGCGCCGGAATCCCTGGTGTTGCGCCGCACTACATTCCTCCGCCATCAACCTTCAACGTGCTTCTTGACTCCTACTGGTTCGATTAAACCTTGGTTTCTTACTGAGGGAAACTTGCTACTGTGCGCATCACACCTTCCTCTTGGGGTTCCCAACGGACGTGTGTCGTGGTATCGTCACGGCATATGCCATAGGGTGGCTAATCGAAGTGGTTCCTGAGAGATCTCACGGCGGTATCCGGATGCGGGTATGGGCACGAGCGACACGGCGACGTACCCAGGTTCGAGGCCCTCCGATGGAGGTAAAACCTCTACTCCTGCTATGAGTGTATATGATGATCACACAGTACAATGGTGCTCTTAGAGCTGCGTCCGGCTGCTCCTGAGAGGCTAAGGAAGACTATGGTTTCTCTCACAGGGCAGCTCTGTAGGTGGGTGAAAGCAATAAATGATCGATCCCCTGCACGAGAGGGGGTAGTGCGGCTTATATAGGCACCGGCACTTTACATATAAGACCCTATAGTTTTACTGGCCGGCTGGGCCGGCTCCGGCTTCCGCTCCTTCCCGAGGCGGTGACGTCGGAGTGGTTGAGGCATCGTGGCCTGTCCCATCCGGCTGCCACGGTCGGCGGTATGGAGGAGGTGTCCCTGTCGCCGTCGGCCACCGTAGCCGCACGGATCGTCGTAAGCCCCGACGGCTCGTCCGGCGCGAGGCACTATTGCTCCACGGTGCCCCGCGTTTCACTGAAGATGGAGTCGGCGTGGACTTTGGGAACCCGGATCACCTACCCGGTTCCTTCCAAGGCAAGACTCGCTAGCCTCGAGTCGGTCCGAGGTACAAACCCCGACCGGATATGGCTTGTAGAAGCCGGCCCAACTACAGCATTGGTGGCCGTAGCCAGGCCGACTAGGACCTAGAGCCAGCCGGCTTCTGGACCAGCCGGCCACGGCGCCAGCCGGCTGCTCCTCAGCCGGCCTTTGCCGCGAGCCGGCCAGTGGCCAGCCGGCTGCTCCGCGTCCATTGCCCTATCCGGGGTCTTCCCCCCGACAACGTGTCAACTACACGCATCAGTAATGAAAACTTTAGATAATGAAAGGTATGAGAGGTTTATTGAATTAATAAAAAACTTACACTTGCAAATTCCTCTGGTTGATGCTATTAAGATTCCCCCATATTCTATTCTAAATATATGAAAGACATTGTTAATAACAAGAGAAAAATACCTAATGAAGTTATTACTGCCATGCTTGCTGATTATTCTTTTAAAGTTACCAGAAAAGTGTGAAGATCCAGGTATCACCACTATTCATTATAGAATTAAGAATACCTATGTGACCTTGGGGCAGGGTTAAGTGTCATGTCATTCTCTCTTTATAAGAAACTCAATTTAAATAAGTTAGTTCCCATTGATGTTTCACTTCAAATGGCCGATAAATCTACTGCTATTCCTATTGGTATATGTGAGGATTATGATTGCTAATGTACAAATTCCTACAGACTTTGTTATATTATATTAGATATGCCTAAAGATGATAATCTATCTATTATTCTTGGTAGACCTTTTCTAATTACTGCAGGGGCTGTGATAAATTGCACTGAAAGCAAATTTACCTTCCATGTAAAAGGGAAAGTGCATACTCTTCATTTTCCGAAGAAAAATTCTATTGATCTACCCAAGAAGGATGTCAACTTGATTGAACCAAGAGTTCTTAAACTTGGGAGATTTTAGATACCAATTCCTCCACCAAAATCTAAGTACCAGACATTAATAGTTGGAACAATTCCAATCCATTATGAGGTACCCTTAGCTTTACTTTATTATTATTATTGAATCATTGTTTCTATCTTTATCATAGTGATAATGAGACTTGATCAACTTCATTCTTAACATGACAATGATAATATGATGATTAATATTTAATTATTATTGCATTAGGACCAAAATCATTTGAATTCTCTTATTTAGTATTTAGTTTCTTTAATTATTTTCTTCCAGCTATTGACCGCTTTTAAGTTCTAAAAAATTTTACACAGAAAATCTTCTCCAAAAATCACCAAAAAATACACAGGTGTTTTTTTCTGCACAGAGGATCCACGAGGAAGAAGGACAACATGAACTAACGAACAGGGGAGAAAAGGGACCAGGTGGCGCGCCACCCTTGTAGGGCGCGCCACCAGCCCTTGTGGGCCACACCAAATGAGTTAGGTGAGAGGCAAGTTCCCAGGCTCTTCCCCTCGACTCAAAACCCAACCAGGTACCTCTGGAAAAAAATTCCTCTACTCCTTTGCTCCATTTTCGATCTCTAAATTTGGGCATCTTTTTTCAAATTTCTTTGGAGGATTTACTCTTCATGCTGCAAGGTATCATACTCATGGATAAAGGAAAAGGACTATTTAGTGGGTTGAGATCAAGAAGTTCCAAGGTTTCCATTAATTTGGATGATGAGCAAGAAATGTAGAACGAGATGATTTACAATGCGGATGCCTTGCATGTGCACACCACAAGGTGGCAAGACCCAAGCATGTTGAGCAAGCTGCACATAGAGGATGATTTCACCCACTTCCTGGAGGAAACTATGTTGAGTGGATTTGCAAGCCGCCCGCAAAAGACTCATGCAGAGATAAGCCGCGAGTTCCCCGCCACCTTCAGGTTTGAACACATAAAGGAAAATGTAGGGAAGAAAGGTAAGATCATCACTTGAACATTTGATGTCAAATTTGTTATGAAGCAATAGAGATTTGTCATGTACTTAGAGGAATTTTGCAAGACTATTGATATTCCAAATGTTGGAAGTTGGGAAGAAATCCCAAGTGATTCGGATGCGCTCCTCCGAGAATTCTGGAGGAGCATAAGTGTGGATGTGCCTTTGGACATTCCCAGGGGGAAGCTTTCTCACATTCAACATCCTGGACTAAGATATTTTGGTTTATTCCTTGTTAGGGGATTCCTAGCTAGGAAAATACTACTTCTTGCACTGGTCCAATAATTTATTTATTAAGATGTGCAAACGAGGGAGCATATCCTTATTATAATTTGGGTGTCATTTTTGCTAGGACTTTGTCATATGAAGTGTCCCATAATGAATCTAAACCTATTTATGTTGTATCTATTGCCACCATGGTCTATGATCATATTAAAGAAGAAAGAAAATTCAGAAACATAGGAACCAAAGTCCTAGAGTCAAATTTGTTGGACGCAAGGCCCCCACACACCACCAGACAACCACCAGCCTCACTGACATCTACCCCACGCAGATCCCAGGGAGAGAGCACCTGAACAATCCAAGGACAACCCACAACCACCACGGCTGGTGGCACCGCCAGATCTAGGACGGGCAAAGGGGAACTCCCGGTGCAAGAACGACGACCAGCAGCCACCCCGGCTGCCGGAGGCGTCAGATATGGCGGAGGGATGCAGCAGGGTTCCAGAAAAGTGCAGAGGAACCTGCCCCTAGCCCGAACTCGAGGCGACCGGGGCACCGAGGCCCGCGGCCGCGCAGCCCTGGGTCCTCCCGGAGTCTCCTCTGCCCAAGCGCGCAGCCGACCCGAGCGCCGCCCCCCGTTGCGCCCGCTGTGCTCTCCGCCGACGGCTGCGCCGCTGCCTGCTGAAGTCGCCGTCTTGGACGCGAGAAGCGCCTGCCGCCTAGAGGGCCTAAGCCTCCGCCAGCCAGCCACGAGGAGGGTGGCCTCGCCACCGCCGTCGGCCGCACGGGCTAGACCCGGCTGTGACCACCGGCGATGGCGGGGGGAGGGGGAGGAGACGGAGGAGAGGGTTTCTTGAAGGTTGCTTAATGATTGGACTGCATGATTTTTCTTTCTGTTGTGCCAACACAACTTGGTTGCTCGAGATGTGTGCCGACCATTTTAAAGGATGTTTCCTTTTTGAGATGTAAATGACGGAACTTGCTAGCACTTGTGTGTGTGATCTAGTAATACAGGTCCCCGTTATGAGCAACTTCTTGTCGATTTCCTTCTGCAGAGAAATGCCATCTTTGGGCCATTGGATCCATGTTGCATCTCCATATTGGTGCTCCACGTAGACATTTAGCATCCAATTGGCCCAACAAACGAACCTGCTGATAACAAGAGGAGCAAGCGTACAGTGATGCAAACAAAGGATAAGCACCTTTGAATGATTTGCACAGTTTTGGTTGGTATGTCACTGAATATTTTGCAGGACTCAAAAGATGCCAACTTCTGTTGAAGTTCAGACAATGTACTGTATAATGGATGTTTTTCCCCAGGCCAAGGTCTACCTTGGAACTTGAGAGCACTTTATTGAAGTTAGGGTCTCAACCAAGAGTACCATTGCTCGCCATGTACGACTGGACGAATTCAACTAGTGAATGCTAGCTTTGAATCGTGCAACATCATACAGGGACGTTGTCTTTGAAGAACTTGAATTTCGGGCGTGCAAGTGGTTTGTAATACAACTACAAGGAATCAACTACTTATTTTTCTTCTTTTTGTTTTAGGGCTACATGCATCGTAATGTCTTTCGTTATTATAGAGGCTGGGTGTATAAATATATTCATTTTATCGAAAAATAAAACATTGTCCAGGGGATCTCTTTATCATCTCTATATTGAAGGGTGGCATGGAGTTTTGCCTTGCAGAAGCCAATTGAACTGAACAGTAAATTCAGGTTTGTTTAGAAAATAAATTAAATCTGAAATTCGGTGCACTTGGTTTGGTTACAATAGTCCACGATTGTGCAGTTCTTAGTGATTAAAAAACATGCAGGTTTCCCCAATGAAAAGACAAAGTTCTCGGTTATCTAAATATACAGCAAATTTAGCGCTCAACTTGTCCTTTTAGCACACGTCAGAATGTTTTCTCCATAAAAAAACTTCAAACAACCAACTGTCATTAACATATGGTTATGTTGTGTAACGTGTTTGGAGCAGGAAGAGCAACATTTTTTTTTCCTCCGGCTCCCGTGAGACGCCACCGAGGATCTGGCTCAAGTGAGAGACTACAGTTCTTACCACTAGACGCCGGTGCAGACGTCTGTGGCGTATCGCTTAGGGCTGCGTAGTCCCTGTACCCGTCACGGACTGCTCCTCATTGTCCTTGTCGGTGAATACTTAGAATCAGACGAGCTCGCTCCGCCGACAGATTTGCCTCCTTCTCCCACTCAGGTAACGATGCCTCCTAGAATACCACAACTGCAGTGTCTCTTCCGGTTCACACACATGCAAAGTGGAATGACGAAGGGGAGGTGCTAACGCCTTTCCACTGTGAGGGATGAAGGATCGGGAGTGGCTACGTATGTGGCAAATCCCGTGATAGCCGTCTCCATGCTCTCTCCTTTATATAGGGAGTGGGTGAGGGGACACACCACTGGTGTCCCACTTCTCAAAATCCTAACCCTAGCTGGTCTGTTCCAACTCAGTAACTTGTCCCCTTTCAGTACAGGTCCAACCTAATCGGTCTGTGTCAGACAGATCCGATCCGCCTAGTTCCACTCTCTTAAGACTCATGGCAAGCCGTACTTGGCAATGGCTTCTAGAAAAGGATGCCGTCAAATAATAATGATTAGCCTACCAATGTGATGTTCTATCCAAGTCCGTTTTCATCACGATATTGGTGGTATTTAAGTCGCATGCGACTTACTTGTCTGGGCAGTGCCAACTTAATTAAACCGTTTTCTCGTACCTGCCATACGTGATTCCTCCAACTAAGACCTTAGTCGAACAACCTCAATTAACACCTAATTGAGTTGCACATGGCCATGATTCCGAATCATGTCACACGAAAGGTCCCAGAGAATATATCTTTCAGTTGGAGGGGCAAATTTCATTTTGGTTAATCTACGTCACGCGACTTGCTTCTTAGGAGAGTGATGAGTGTTGTCGACGTGGGCTTAGCCCAGTGGTTGGGGTCGCAGTGATGTATCCTAACGACTAGAGTACGATTCCTGTCAGGGATGAATTTTGGAATTGTCGCCCCAAGTCCCGCTTCTACTATATAAAAAAGTGTCTAGTTCCTCCTAGACAGGGTTTCATTTTTTTAGGAGAGTGATGAGTGCTAAAAAAAACTCACTTTATCTTCATCTAAATTGGGTATCTTGAATCACTTATGATGAAAATATCCTTCTAAACCTGATGTCAATCACTAACCACAACAAATATGTGCAAATCTCTTTTATTTGGTTTGTGTAGAAATGAATGTTTAAGGGGGAAATGAAGGACAATTAATGAAGAATTACGAGCTGGGGATTTCATCAAGTCAACCAGAATTCGGAGACTACCATCAAGGGCTTTAACGATCGCTGGTACGGGGGCACCCGCCCATAAGGTGCACCCCTACCATGTGTTGGTGGCTCCTTCTCATTAAATCCAGTATAAAAAGTGCAGGCACCGAAGCCATAGTAGCCATAGTCAAATATAATCTCCACAAAAACTACCATTTGTAGCCATAGTTAAATCTAATCTCCATTAAATCCTTCTCATGGAGAGACAGCACCACAAAAACTACCATTTGTAGCCATTGTCAAATCTAATCTCCACCGTAGCCTTGTCGCCATGGTCATCGACTCCACCGCCTCATCATCATCATCACCATCACCATCATCAAAATCAAAATCGTCATCGTCATCATCTCCATCCCCTCTCTCATCTACTTTGTATATTGATTCCATCGCCATTGGTGGCATTGTAAGACTATTTGCTATTCATCCATTTGAGATTTCTGACATAATGTTTATTATTGTTGATCTAGTGATCAGTTCTCACGGGTTAAGGGCTAAGGCCTAGCCTCGCATCGTCAGGTGCATCTATTTTACTTTTAGGATATTATGTAGTATGGTAATCAAGATCCATTTCTTGGCTTTAGTCTTCTTGCCTCAATCCTAAAGCTTGACAGGTACCCAAGCCCGTAAAGATCTGTAAATGTATGTAACGGTAGATGTGGTGACCCAGCATAGCACTGTATGGTGTAGTATGCAAGTCGTTGACATAATACCAATAAAACACATTTCCACTAGTATTATATCCTTCAGGGTGGTACATCGGAAATATTTATGGGTCCAAGGCATGTCTATAGAATTACAACACAAACTCTTTACAAAAGATCAGCATAGCCCCCTAATTACAATAAGGTAAAACTGCAAATAACTCCAGAAGAATAACTTGTAGGCTAATTTATTACTAGCTCTACCTATATAGGTACTTTGGCTTGCTAAATAACTGTAGTTGAACTCTAGCTACTTAGGTTCGAAGATTAGGAAATTGGTTTCCTTCTATTCCTAGTCTAGGTTTCCACATTGGTGATATAGCATTTGACTTCGGTGACTCCACTCACTTCGTTGGTTGGGTTCTGCATGTTGCAATAGTCTATTTTTTCATCTTCAAGTTTCACGGTAAGTTAGAGTTCGGTGAATTTAAATCTAAGAAGTGGGTTCAAGAGAAAACGGGTAAGTATGAGCGTACTTAGTAAGTTCAATAATAAAAATTTATTGTAATTTAAGAAAGCAAATCAGTAAACGAATTCGAAACATCCAATTATACCACCTTATATATATAATACAATATTTGACAAGTTTCTTGAAGATAAACATGTGTAGGCTATTATAGTGCTTGATTATTAGCTAGATTCCACATGAATATTTTTTTGAGGGGAAGATTGCAGAGGAATTTTAATGTACTCCTGGTTAGGCTCTTAATTAAGAAGGAAATGACGTGCACTACTTCTTCGGCACCGCAATTACATCCTCCAACTTTGGGTCGAACCATATGGCGTTTATGGGCTCCCTGGCATACAAGGAATGGTAGTATTGTTGCTCTTTTAAAGAGTAGAACGCCTGATTCCTGCCACCACCCTCGGTTTCAATATAGTTCGGGAGGAACATCTTGTTGCATAATTCTTCTCCCTGTGGCGGCATAACGATTAGAGCATTGCTCCTATCCCAAAACAAGGCCACCTCCTCCATCCCTTCCAACTCCGACCAAACCATCGCAGATCGATCGAGCTTGAACATTTTGACGGACCCACCATTGTCTATCTCCCTAATAATGGTGATAAGATCCCCTTTCCACTCCACCAGATAGTTATAGTCCCATTCAAGAAGATGCACCTTATTGCTGCCACGTATTGGTTGATCCGGCTTTTCCAGAACGTTCCACTCCATCTCTTCCTCATTAGGGTCCACGACTCCGAGCCTGCCATTGATGTCTAGGAAGTAGAATACACCATTGAGGAAGACAGGGCTGTGAGATGCCATGAGGAACGGGGCATCGTCGTCGCCTAAGCACTCTTCCTTCCAATCTTTGTCACCGATTCGCCATGTATTTATGGTGACAATTTTGCCGTCTGGTGTAGTTCCAGCTGCGAGGACCACGAAGTCGGGGCAGCCCGGCATGGATGAGAATGAGAGTCCCTTTAGGCCAAGGCCAGTGACTTCTAGACGTGGAAGAGCAATCACATCACCACCATCCGGGTAATTCTTGAACGGATTAACTAAGAACATGTGATCGCCGCCTCTGGACATGATGACCCAGCCGTTCTTTGCGAAATGCAGTAACTGTGATCCTTGCGATCCGAGACCTGAATCAGGAATGCTTACCTTGATTCTGTACTTCTTGTCACTTACCGGATCGTAGACCTCGACGAGATCCTTGGCCCTTCCTGGCCTAGTTGTCATGAGTAATGGTGATACTTTCGCATCCTGGATCGGTCCTGCGATGGAGTTCCATTGTTTGCATACAGCTTTCACGTGCAGGAAATCTATGAATGATATCTTGGGTACTAGGAGCTGTAACAAGTCAGTATGGAGATCACACCACTTCCTCTCTGCAATGTTCTTGTCTTCCTCTTCCTCTTGGCAGCACTGCTCAATTCTCTTTTGGTTCACCTGTCAAGTGCAAGTTGGACTCAGCGTAAAAAATGGCTCTGGATGGATGGCAACCAAAAATAAAATTTATACATGATCAAGCTAGCAATGCTAACAAAAATAAAATATGCACGAGCAAGATACCAATATTTGCATTAATTAAAATAATCAAATGAGCTATCTGCTCTAATCTTATGATGTCCAGACTTAGTACCTGATCATTGGAGATATCATCAGTGTCGGTGACTCGTGATTTCAGACCGAAGCTGCAAATGCATACATATATTAAACCATCGCATTGGTCGAGAAGACAAATACTACTTCTAATTGATCAAATCAGTAAATTCGGATTTACCTAGTGGGAAGAGCCCAGAAAGCTTTTTCCTCCTCATCACACCCCTCGACTATGCTGATCCTAATGGTCATATCATCCAGAGACACAGTATAAATACCCAATTCACCATAGACTCGGCGCAGGACATGGACGCAGTTGGATTGGGTTCCTGCTTCAGCCCCCGATGGAACGGCGAAAGAATTCCTGCCCACGAAGAACGTCCGATCCCCGATGCTGTCGACCGTCTCCCACGCATTGTCTTGTTCATTCCAGCGGAAAACCTTGGCGTCCGCCAAGTCCCCCAGGAAGCCAAAACTGCAGCAGCGCACCAAGAAGAGCTCGCCGCTACCGGGACACGGCACGGGGAAGCACTTGTACATGTCATGCACGGGGCAGGGCGGTGGGAGCCTGATATCTGTCCTCTCGACCGCCGGCGCCGGGCCCGACGAGTCGACGGCCACCACAGATACCATGGTCGTCGCGTACACCTTACCCTTGTGGCCAGGAGTTATAGGGCCGTCGAACTCGTCCCCCTTCTCGGCGAACTCCACCGGAAGGCGGGACCACTCCTGGTCGCCGGGGCGGCAGTAGAGGAGGAACTTCTCCCTGGCCAAGTCCAGCATGACGGTGCAGTTGGGCGGGGTCTGGTTGGAGAGCGCGCAGCTGAGGTACGACGGTGGCGTAGTGTCCTCCGGCAACGGCGGGAGAGAGATCACCGTGGGCGACTGGCAGTTTATAGTACCGGCGAAGCTCATGAGGAAGCACTCGCGGGTTAGTTCGTCTAGCATGAGCGACCAGTCTCCGTCCCTGCCGAGGCACCGTTTCCCTTGCAGCGCCGCCATGTCTGTCTCGTGCGAGCGGCATCCGTCGAACGGGGCGACGAGGGCCGGCTTGCTGGTCCCGTTGAATTGGACCACCCATGGCTGCTGCTTCGCCATCGATGATCGATCACGCGCAGATACTTCTCCTATTCGATCTCTGCGCACAAAGTTTGGATCGATCTTGAAAATAATTACTACTGAGTTTTCTTGGGAGATACCTGGAAGATAAGTACCACTGTATATATGGATCAGCTCGCGGTCGACGACGTCGATCCGTGTACATATCTGTCGGTGACTCGGACTCGGGCTTGACTCCTATTCATACACATACTTCGTCCACTCACCGTTCACAAATAAATATACCTCTAACTTTTCTTCTAAGTTAATGTCTTTCAATTTGAATAACTTTCTGGACAATAATGGTAGTAACACATATGAACTCGAATTGGTAGTTTGGTACTCCCCCTGTTTTAATGAACTACAAAAAATGTCAGTGTGTTGCAACAGAAGAAGAACAAAAATTAGATTAAAAACTCACGCAACCAAAATTTTGCTTCCTTTGTGTATGTATATAGAAGAAAATTTATACTGAAAATTTCTAGGAATGTATTCTAATGGTGTATATTGAGACTTTGAATATGCACAAAACTTTAAGCCCCGAGAAAGATTTTAAAGAGCACCACACTCATCTCCACCCTCGTGCCCATCTACAGCGAGCTGAGCTTTAACTTTGACGTCTATGAACGTGACCAGCAGGTGCCACCGTGGGATTTTTTTTTTTTTGAAAAATCAAGGCAAGTAAAATGTAATCAATTTTTTTACTCCCTCTGATTCATATTACTTGATGCTAATATATATGTATCTAGACACATTTTAGTTGTAGATACTTTCATTTTAGCATCAACTGATATGGATCGGAGGGAGTAGAAAAAATATATCATCAAATATTATATCGTATATAAATCATATGAAAATATAGTTCATGATGTATCTAATGATTCCGATTTTGCATGTTAATAAGTTTTTGAGGCCCACGAGCTGGCATCCAGGTGAAAGGTTGAGGCCCACGAGCTGGCATTCTAGTCACCCATATTCAACATTAGTATTCTAGTCACCCAGGCGAAAGGTTGAGGCCCACGAGCTGGCATCCGTCGAAGGGGACTGCGACGTCGGGCCATCTCCGCGTCAAAGAATGGGCCCAACTTTGCCTTCCCAGTCGACCAAATGCCACCTCTTCTCCCTAAATCCACTCCGTGTAGGGGTTCTGAAGAACCAGCCATTTAGGGAAGGTGGAAGCGTGGAAGCCTCCGGTAGGATCGAAGGGAGACCGATCGCTGCCTCACACATTCTTGGGCCGTCCTTCAAGGAGATCATGAACCAGCCATGTTGCATGCATGGGAAAGAAAAGCCAAGCATCTCTCAAAGCAATGCAGGCTCCCCTAAGGAAAATTTCCTCCGGGCCTCTCAATTACGGGGAAGATCCATCAGCCATAAAGCACACTAGGCTGCAACACAACCTCGGGGAGAAAGGGAGTACACCACTAGGAAAAAGGTCGTGGTGGCAGCCAAGCGAAATCCCCCAAACCGAGCACAAGGAGTGACACCAATCTACGTGGATACCAATTCGTTGGGACTCCATATACAAAGTTATGTATCAAGGGCGTCTTCCCAAAAGGATGACTCGAGTGTTTATATTGAACTCTTTGTAATCAACACCATTTTGATGTTCTTAAGTCGGTACTTTGTTAATTCTTAAACATGATTAAAAGAGTTTTGCCAACCAAGAGAGTATTAGTGAGATACACTAGCCTTCTCTATGCTAAGACGTGAGCCCATTTGAATGCTTATCTATAACAACATTAAATTTGCTATCACTTTTTAACTTGTTATTTGAAGCTATATTCATGATCGACACCATGTTTATGAGAGATCTGTGAGGTGAAATCATGACCGCCAGACCATTTTAAACTACAGAAGAGAGCGTTTTTTACTTTACTTTGCATGCTCTTTCATTTTTAGTTCTATATAAATCCAAAAATATAAAAATACTTTGCATTTCATATTTACTTTTGTTGTATTTTGCTAACACGCTATGTATGCCCCACAAACACCTCGGTGGAGTTGGAGACACAAAACTATTTCTTTGCATTTGTAGCTTGCTTGAAGAGGGAAAAAGTAGGTAGAACCACCTTTTCTCCAATAATTCGATAAAAACCATCAAGTCACCTTTGTGGGGGAAATTGCGCATGTTGCACTACACTGTGCTTAGATTCCTAACAAGTTGATCTTACAAGTAGATTTGGTGCCATCAGGCGGCGAAAGGTGGGGGACAAGCCGTTTGTCCATCTCCTTTCCACTTGGATGCAAACCAGATCCAGATTTGGGTCGTGAATGGGTCCTTGCAGATAGGTAAGCAAATAGGAAGTGATTTTGCCCCATCACGCTGGGCCACTGTTTTTATCTGTGCGGACAAGAACGGATGCACCGCACCCAAATGGGTTGTAGCATTGGAGATGCCCTGATATATCCCATGGGCTTGCCTCGTGAGCTCATACGCATTAAGCGTCCTCTTTGTGCTTCACCCTCTACCTCATGATCCCTATACTTGATGACATGTCTGTTGTCCGAGCTGCCGGTACAATGGTGTTAGAAATATGCTATAGAGGCAACAAAGTCTTATTATTATATTTCATAATTATGATTAAGTTTACTTTTCCCTATAATTGTAATAGTTTCTTAATATGAGTTTCGAGAAACACCTAATAATATGGTGTAATAAACACCAAGTGAGATCCTTAGTCTAGCCTATGAGACTAGGTTATGTAATATTGATGGTCATGTTTTCCTGACCATGAGCATGTGTAAAGTGTTATAAGGTTGCCTACCATACATAAAAGAACAATATTGTTAGGATGAACAATGTTGTTGGGTAGACCCCTTTGTCATACAACGAAAAACATTGTCAATATGTTGTCGGTATTTTTCTCAATGCTAGAAGTATCACAAAGACATACAAAAAAGTTACACACATACAACAAGAGACAAAATAAAGATCTTTGGGGTCTATAGGAGTCATTATGGATATCAAGAGCCCATGTAAATTATTGTCGTGGAACATCTTCTGGACATCTCCACATATGCCTGAACCCGTAAGGTCACATACTTAATTGTCTAGTGACATTTAGTACTGTAAGTACATATGAAGGTATGGAACATGGGTTAGGAGAATGTCTTGGTCATCTCAGAAGTGTTTCGAGTGGTCTTAGATCATCCTGAAAGTGTCCAGAAGTGTCCTAAGAAAGATATGAAATGTATCAAAAGGATATAGAAGGTATGTAAGGTTCTGGAACAGTTTCGAATAGTCCAAAATGTTATAGAAGGTTCTAAAAGGGTCAAAACCTTGGTTCCAAAGGCAACCCCCTAGGCTGCACCACTAAGGACTCCTCCTTCCTCCTAAGTCGGTTTGAGGAGGAGGGGACTCCTCCTCCCTAAGTCTGCTAACCAAAGCCCACTAGGCACCTATAATGATATGGGACAAGGAGAGGCACACCAGAAGCCCCCATGCCTTAGCCCTTGTCCCTCTCCCACAACCATTGTTGTACAAACCCAAGGTGCACCCTCACCCTACGAGCACCCCTCCTCGCGAAAGCGCTTCCGGATCTCCATCTAATCTAGACGGAAATCACAAAGACTTTGAATCTTCATCAACTTGGGTCTAGACTACATGCTTGATCGCACACGACGCGGTGTGCTACACCCATACATGCAGATAACCAGGATGCGTTGTATACTTCAACTCTTGATTGTGTGGGTCTACGTGAGGATAATACTCTCGTGACTAGGAAGTTGTAGCACCCTGAAGTTCAAGCTTTGATTTTACTGGTGTCCTCTATGCCTTGAAATTTTTTTCCCTGTAATCTCAAAATTTTATCATATCTTTTTTTTGTTTAATGTTGACTTTGGATTCCTTCTCTTCGATAATTCCTAGGGTTTATTGAACTATTTCACTACTCTTGAAAATCTTTGCATGTTTTCCCTTGAAAACACTATCCCCCTTGTATTGATCTTTTACATCCTATACAACCACCCACCAATGGAAACCTTACTGTCGTTTTCGTGAAAAACTACCAAAGATACCAGAGAACTCCCATATGCATGCAAAACTTTACCATGCAAAAATATCGATACTCTAGTGTAATATTTCCAATATAGCCCACATTTCCTATAATGCCATTATTGATCTAGATTTTTTTGACCGGCCTACGATTCTCCTAACATCCTCATAAATTTAGGAGATGAATATTTTTTGAATATGTACATTTCATCATTTGGGGATAAAACTATTTTAGCAAGTGATGCCATTTGACCCAATCCCTTTGTAGGTGCCAGGTGATGCCATTGTGAATTCTTCAAAGCAAACCTCCCGAAACACGGTATAATTGTTGGGGCCTCCGCACAAGGAAGCCCAAAGTAAACAACAAAAAGAAAGAAAGAAATAAATTTCGACAACATCGGATCGACAAAAACAATAATGATCCGCAACTGTGCTATGCCTACCGAGAATTCGCACCATGCTCTTAGCGCTTCAAAGCACCGCATATCAAGCAACACATTCAAGAAGGGATGCGACGATGATGACGATGACGCCCGGTCCGTGGGTGTCAGCACGTCGGTGATGACCATCCAATATGGATTTCTCTCGACCCCCAAAGAACAACGACCCCTGATAGGTTCATAATCCAGCATCTATACTCCATGTTTAAGTCTCATATTTGTAAGAAATTGATAAAATTTCTCCCTATCTTTGCCATTAATGAATAATTACCACCATGATGTGGAAATCTTCTCTTAAATTGTTTCCTTTTAGGAATATATACTTTTATGGCGAAATCTGGGCAAATTAGTGAAGAATCATGACTTGCCAATACTCCTAAGCAAATGCCTCGCGAAGAAGACCAACATAGTGTTTAACGAGTAGTGATACATGCAGAGCTCGCCCTTATGGCTGCCCCTATTGGGTGCCACCTCCTCGACCAAGTCAACCCTAACAACTTCCGTGAAGGGTCCCTATATAATTAGACCCCAAGATGCCGCAAAACAAGAGAGAGTCGCAAACGCCTACTGATACGTCCAAAACGTATCTACTTTCCCGAACACTTTTGCTATTGTTTTGCCTCTAATTTGTGTATTTTGGATGCAACTAACACGGACTAACGCTGTTTTCAGCAGAACTGTTCTGGTGTCTCGTTTTTGTGCAGAAATCCAACTTTCAGGAAAATCCTCGGAAATTATGCGAAAGTCTTATTTTTCCAGAAGACTGACGGAGCCAGAAGGGCAAGTCAGGTGGAGGCCCGAGGGCCCCACACCCTAGGGCGGCGCGGCCCAGGAGGGGGGCGCGCGGCCCTAGCGTGTGGCCCCCTCGGCCGGCCTCCGACGCCCTCCTTTGGACTACTTAACGCCTTCGACCTAAAAACGCACGGGGAGAAGTCGAAGTTGCCAGAAACCCTCCAGAACGCCGCCACATCGCGAAACTCCGTCTCGGGGACCAGAAGTCTCTGTTCCGGCACTCCGCCGGGATGGGGAATTGGAAGAGATCATCGCCGCCATCACCACCGACGCCTCTCCATCGACCAGCAATGTTTCCCCCATCCATGTGTGAGTAATTCCCCCGCTGTAGGCTGAAGGGGATGGTAGGGATTGAATGAGATTGGTCATGTAATAGCATAAGATTGTTAGGGCATAGTGCCTAGTGTCCGTAATTGGTACTTTGATGATATTGTTGCAACTTGTTATGCTTAATGCTTGTCACTAGGGCCCGAGTGCCATGATCTCAGATCTGAACATGTTATTATTTCATCATGATATGCATTGTTTTATGATCTTACCTGCAAGTTGTATACACATGTCGCCGTCCGGAACCAAAGGCCCCGAAGTGACAGAAATCGGGACAACCGGAGGGGATGGCGGTGATGTGAGGATCACATGTGTTCACGGAGTGTTAATGCTTTGCTCCGGTACTCTATTAAAAGGAGTACCTTAATTTCCGATAGATTCCCTAGAGGCCCGGCTACCACCGGCTGGTAGGACAAAAGATGTTGTGCAAGTTTCTCATTGCGAGCACGTACGACTAAATATGGAACACATGCCTATGGATTGCTTTGTACTTGGACACCGTTTTATTATAATCTGCAAATGCCCTGCTTTGATTGTTACATGAGTTTCTCTCATCCATGCAACGCCCGTCATCCATCCTTGTGCCTACAGTATTTTAATCCTGCTGTTTACTAAAATCACTACTGCTGTCTCTGTTACTCTGCTGCTGTTATTTCACTACTGCTACTGCTATAAACTCGTTACTATCGATAAACTCTTGCGAGCAAGTCTCGTTTCCGGTGCAGCTGAATTGACAACTCCGTCGTTAAGGCTTTCAAGTATTCTTTGTCTCCCCTTGTGTCGAATCAATAAATTGGGTTTTACTTCCCGCGAAGACTCGTTGCGATCCCCTATACTTGTGGGTCATCAAGACTATTTTCTCGGCGCCGTTGCCGGGGAGCATAGCTTTATTTGGAAGTTCACTTGGATTGATATTGTTCGCTGCAAATTCTCCATCATGGGTAAATCTCGCGATCCTAAAGTCGCCATATTACCATCCACTACAAGAAAAGGTACAACTCTGAGTACTTCTGCTGCTCTTGATTCACCATCTGTGATAGGTCAACTTGTTTCACCGCCGCAAGCTTCACTTGCTGGTACTTCTGCTGAATCTGAAAACTCTTATAATATTGATAATGTTTCTGCTGTGCTTGATGATAGTGGTTCATTGGGATCTTTTCTAGATGCTACAATTGCTAGGTCTAGACAAATTGAAAATACTGAAACTCCTAATGCTACTACACCTGTTAGTTCACTCCGAGTCTCGTTGATTATTCTAGTGATGATCCCGATGAGGATTATGTGGAGCTTAATGATGATTTTATTGATAAATGCAATTCTATTACCGATGCAAGTAAAATTAAAAAGTTTCTCGCACAACATACCGTTAGATATAAGCTATCTCCCGATCCTAAATTTGCCACATCTCCTATAAGCATTAAGGATAAAGATTATGATTTTTCTCTTGATCTATCTCATATAGCTATTGTTGAGAAAACACCCTTTTGTGGTACTGAAAAAGAAAGTGCTGTAGAACACGTGATTGAACTTTCTTCTATGAGTAGCTTGTTTTCTGATGATGTCAAGATGCGTACCTATTTTGTCGCTAAATTTTTTCCTTTCTCATTAAATGATGATGCTAAAACTTGGTATAATAATTTGCCTCCTGGTTCTATTAAAAGTCCAACTGATTTGCGTGATGTTTTCTTTCGAAAATACTTTCCTGCTAGTGCTCAACATATTGCTTTACAGAAAATTTATATATTTGACCAGGAAGATGAAGAGAAATTGCCTGAAGCTTGGGCAAGATTTTGTTCTCTTATCAGAGCTCGACCTGGACATGATCTGGAAAAGAATGATCTACTTGATATATTTTATAGTGGACTAACCATTGAGTCTAGGGCATATTTGGATAGTTGTGCTAGTTGTGTTTTCAGGAAAAGGACTCCAGACGAAGCTGAAGAATTATTGGCTAAAATAGGCCGGAATCATGATGATTGGTCTACACCTGAACCAACTCCGACGCCGATATTGAAGAAGAGGGGTTTGATTAAATTAAATGATGAAGATATGAGGGAAGCCAAGAAGTCTCTTAAGGAGAAAGGTATTAAATCCGAAGATGTGAAAAACTTACCTCCCATAGAAGATATATGTGAGATAATTCCCCCTTCATCCATGATTGAGGTAAACTCCCTTCAACGCTTTACTAGGGAAGATATTCCGTATTCAAAACCTCCTGCTCAATGCTTAGATGAGTTTGATAATTATATTGTTAAGCAAGAAAATTTCAATATGAGAGTAGAGAATCATTTGATGGAAAATTCTCAAGCTATTAGTGAATTGCATGATATTGTGGAGAGAACCTCCAATGATGTTAAGATGGTTGTTAAACATTTTCATATGATTCAAACTCAAATTGATCAACTCACTAAAGTGCAAAGTGACTTGTTAAAAAATAATTCTAAAGAGAAACATGCTTATGAAGTAACAACTAGAGGCGGTGTTTCTACCCAGGATCCTCTATATCCTGAAGGGCACCCCAAAAGAGTTGAACAAGATTCTCAACGAACTAAAGAAATTAGTGCACCTTCAAAGAAAAAGAAGAAGAAACATAAAAATGTTGTAGAATCCTTTGAACCTGTTAATGATCCTAATAGTATTTCTATTTCTGATGCTGAAACTGAAAGTGGTAATAAACATGATAAAGATAATGATAAGAATGATGCTTCTGATAAAGAAGAGGTTGAAGATGAACCTGAAAAGCATGCTAAAAATAAAAAGTATACTAAAGAAGATTTTATTGCTAAGAAACATGGTAATGAAAGGGAACCGTGGGTTCAAAAGCAAATGCCTTTTCCTGCTAAGAAACAAAAATCAAAGGAAGAAGAACACTATAATAAATTTTGCGATTGGATGAAACCTTTATTCTTGCAAATCCCTTTGACTAATGCTATTAAATTGCCTCCTTATTCAAAGTATATGAAAGATATTGTCACTAATAAAAGGAAAATTCCTAATGAGGAGATTTCCACTATGCTTGCTAATTACTCTTTCAATGGCAAAGTTCCAAAGAAGTTGGGCGACCCAGGTATACCTACTATTCCTTATTCTATTAAGAATAATTATGTTAGAACTGCTCTATGTGATTTGGGAGCAGGTGTTAGTGTTATGCCTTTTTCTCTTTACAAGAGACTTTATTTAGATAAGTTGATGCCTACTGATATATCTTTGCAAATGGCTGATAAATCTACTGCTATTCCTGTTGGTATATGTGAGGATGTTCCTGTTCAAGTTACTACTAACTCGCTTGATATTAACCGATTTTGTTGTGTTGGAAATGCCTCGAAGATGATAATATGTCTATTATTCTTGGGAGACCTTTTCTTAACACCGCATGGGCTGTTATTGATTGCAATAAAGGAAAAGTTACTTTCAATGTTGATGATAAGGAGCATACCGTCTATTTCCCCAAGAGGATTGATAAAGTATGTGGAGTTAATACTATTTCTAATGTGAGAACTATCAAAGTTGGAACTATTGATTGCCCTATATATGAGCCTAAAGAAGGATATCAAAGTATTATGATTGGATCCATATCAATTCAATACAAGGTAACATGATTTATTTGAGGTTTATTTCTTCATATGTTATGTAAAATTTATTTGGTGACAAGACTTGATCAACCTTGTTAACAAATTCATTTTATATGCATAGAGGAGTTAAACAACATCTCTTTCTTCCTCCACTTGTTCTACTTGCTATAGCACTTTTGATTTGCAAAGTTCTTTAGTCAATTAGAGATTTCAGAATCTTTTCCTGTCCAGTAATAATAAAATTAATACCCAGAAATGTGCATTTTTCAAAGTTTTCAAAAATTCACAAAAATTATACCGTTGGTCCTATTTTTCGAAGAGGCACCTGGGAGCACCTGGGGATGACCAGTGGGGCACCCCATAGGCCGGCGCGGCCTGGAAAAAGGGGGGCGCGCCACCCTGGCGTGTGGGCCCCTCCTTGCCCCACCACTTCATCTCTTCCTCCCATTCTCTTCTCTCTCCCGAAAAAGCTCGCACCAGTTTTCTCTCACTCGCATTTCTGCTCAAGAGCTCAAGATTTCTCGATCTCTTTGCTCAGCCCAGATTTTTGTCTGAAATTTGGCACATTTGCTCTCCGGTATGTGACTCCTCCGATTATCCAAGTAGAATTTTGTTTGGTTGAGTATATCTTGAATATTTTTCTGCTGTAGGTAACATGTTTAGTGAGCTTGCATGATTGTTCTAAGTTGTAGAAACTAGTTTTGATGCATGATTAGTACTCTAGCAAGTTCCTATAGTAGTTTCCCTCAATTATATGTCACCAAATCAAATTTTATAATGCTTGTTGAAAATTTCAGAAAATGGAGTGGAATAGACATCAACTAAACCAACAAGAATTGGAGGTGCAACAAGTCATGAGAGTTCACCGGGAAAAGGGAGTGTACCCCTCCTACTACCCATGCACTGATTTTATGAGAAGCGCGGGAATCTTGCGGGATGTTCAAGATCTAATTTCTCGTGCAGGGTTGGATGATTTTGTTGTTGATGAACCATGCCAATATGCAAAACTGACTATGTCTGTAGTGCAGGCTTTTGAATTCAATTGGTCTCAATCTAACCCCATGGTTCGGTACAAAATTTATAATAAAACTGTCAACTTGCCTTTCAATGATTTTTGTGCAGCCATTAGAGTGCCGCAATGGGGATCGTGCGAGAAGATGAGGGGATCGCCGCAAGAGCTCTTGAATCTCTACAAGATGATTTGTCATGGAAGAAGCTTCTCAGAGGATGGTGGTAAAATTAGTAACATTCAACTCCCAGCTATTCGTTACTTTGCTTATTTCATCACCAAGTGTGTTCTTGCTAGAAAGAATGCAAGTAAGTTATCTATCCAGGATTTAGCCTTTCTAGCTGCTGCATTACAAGGTGATAGGACTTATAATTTGGGAGCTTTGATAGCCTATAGACTTGCTACTAACCGTGAGAAGGGAGGAATTTGTGGAGGTCTCATCGCCTCCCGTTTATTAGCTATGCATGGTGTAGAACCTCACCATCTTGATATTCCGCTCTCTATAGAAAGACTTGACATAGTTTCCATGATTAAACATGAATTTGTTTCTGATTCGTCTAATTTGAGTAACCTGTCTTACAAGATAACATTTTATAAGAAAACTTGGAGAACAACTAAGAAAACTGAAAAACTAGTAGGATTGCCTGCACCTGTTCTGTTTAACTTTGATTCCAGGAAGGATTGGTCAGTCACAGAAGGTGAACTGAATGCATACTTGGAGGGAGATGGCCATCATGCAAGAGGCGGCACGGAGGAGGCCGAGGAACACCTCGACTCGTCATCCGATGCAGCAAGTTCTTCGCATCAACATTTTGGGCATGTGGAGCCTTCACCCTTTCCTTCTGCACCGGGACCTTATTATGACTACGCCATGTACGATCCACCGGCGTGGAACCCTGACCCTCGCTGGGGTTGATCTCCACTTGGGCCAAAAGCCTAAGCTTGGGGGGAGGTATACCGGAATCACTCATTCTTTGCATATTATGATTGCTGGATACTTGTATATACTTGTTTTGCTTCTTTGAGTGGTTTTCTAATGAGAGGGAGATGATATTTGGGGAAGTGCTGCTTGAAAACCGATTCTGGACTGTCACCATAAAAATTCTCAAAAACAGCCAGGGCGTTATTTTGTGAAGTCAATTTTTGTGCATGTTACCTAGGTTGTTATCTAACTTTCATTAGTTGAACACTTTTCGATTTGTGCAGCGGAAGAATTTCTAAAAAATCGATTACTGTACTGCTGTCAAGTTTGACGAATTCCTGTTGCTTTGTGTTTATGTGACTTTTCTAGTTTTTATTTTCTAGTTTTTGCTTTGTTTCTTTCCTAAAACACAAAAAGACCAAAAATATTTCTGTTGTTTCTCTTCACCATTTGTTTATTTTGGTTTCTTGCTTTTATTTTGCTTTATTAGCTATCATTGGTTTGCTATAAGAAAATCCAAAAAGATTTTACTTTGTTTGCTTGTTTCCTTTCGTTCTTGTTTCCAATTCGAAAACACCAAAAATATTTGCTGTTCTTCTTTGGTTTTGTAAAGTTCATTATGAGTTCAATGGTCTTTGGTTGCTGGAGCGTGGTTTTCATTTCATATTATCCAAGCTACACAAGTGAAAGGCAATAATGACGATCTACGACAATTCAACTGTGGTGAGAGGCTGGTATGAACTCTATTTGTTTTCATTTTTGGACATATACTCATCCATGTGAGCATGCTTAGTTGGTTCATGTGAGGTATATGTCATTTAAAGAAAGTCTAGTAGTTCATGATCTCTCATGATTAGCACCAATTTATTAATATGAGTAGCATGTCATGGATGTTTGCTTGCATTGTTTTATTCATAAATAGGTATGCCATTGTGGTATCCTCCTCTGAATAATTCATTTGAATCGACTTGGCACATGCTCATGCATGCATATGACTGAACAAAAGTCAACTAAGCCTCGATGACTTAATTTGCTTCAGAGTTCTTGCATCACTTTTATGCCTCAGTTAATTTATTTTGCCGCAAGCATGATTATGACAGAGTCATCGCTTCTCTTGATTGTCGCTCCCGGCCTATTGCTAGCCTTCACTTGTACTGAGCGGGAACGCTGCTCGTGCTTCCAAACCCGTGAAAACCAAGTTGTTACAAAGTGTCCACCATAAATACCTATGCATGGCATTTCAAACCATTCCAAGTAAATTCTCATGCGCTACCTTTAAAACCTTCAAAATGCTTCTCAATTTGTGTTAATGTTTTATAGCTCATGAGGAAGTATGTGGTGTTATCTTTCAACCTTGTCATTTACTCTTGACGGACTTTCATAATGGACTAGTGGCACATCCGCTTATCCAATAATTTTGCAAAAAGAGCTGGCAACGAGGTTCCCAGCCCCGATTAATCAAACTTCATTAATAATTCTCTTCACATGTTTTGCTCTGATTCATCAGTAAGAAACTTAATTTTGCAAATAGACACTCCTCCATGGTATGAGATTGATGGAAGGCACCCGAGGATTCGGTTAGCCATGGCTTGTGTAAGCAAAGGTTGGGGGGAGTGTCACCCATAATAAAACTAAAATATGTGTGTAAACAAAAGAGAAGAAGGATGATCTACCTTGCTGGTAGAAATAACGTCCTTCATGGGAGCCGCTCTTGAAAGTCTGGTTGGCGAGGTAGTTGGTGTACCCATTACCATTCGTTGACAACAACAAACACCTCTCAAAATAATATTACTCCTGTTTTAAAAATGAAAAGCTCTAGCGCATGTTAATCCCTACTTCCCTCTGCGAAGGGTCAATCTTTTACTTTTATGTTGTGTCTCCATCCTTTCTT
The DNA here is from genome assembly GCF_022539505.1 of Lolium rigidum. NCBI lineage: Eukaryota > Viridiplantae > Streptophyta > Magnoliopsida > Poales > Poaceae > Lolium > Lolium rigidum. Next base: position 317,905,973 of record NC_061514.1, read on the forward strand.
TGAGCACTTTCTTGAGAGCACAACTGTCATTCTTAGTATAACATGCTTGTCTCAAAATATGATTGATTGTGGTATAACTTTGATGCTTTTATCTTTGACAATCTCTATTTCTAGTCTTTCTATGAACTTCAGAGGTGCCCGAGCATTTATGGTTTGCTATTCAAATACAGGCAAGCGAGATACCACCTTATCATACCCTTTTATGAACATTGCAATCCTGCTTATAGACATGATTCATGATGCTTATTATTAATTGTTGGTACTTTTTGTAACATCCCAAATTTTAAATAAAGGAAGAAGAACAATTCCAATTATCCAAATTTCAGAACCAACCAAAAACTTTTACTTTGCATATAGTACCATGCATAGGAATTGTGCATTTTGAGTGATATGCCATGATGTTTGTTACTTAGTGTATGTGATGAACTCCAAAACCCTAAAGTGATCAAGTGATCATCATAAATCAAATCTATCAAAAAGAGAAAGAAATCAAAAATTATTAAAACCCTAAAAACCCTAACATATGGTCTATGTCATTTTTGTAAATTTGACCCTAGACCCATTTGATCCTCACCAATAATTGTATTATGATATTAATGAGAAATTACAACTTGGAGAATCAAGGATATAGCATTTAAACCAAATTCAAATTTGAAAATAGGATCACATGTGATAATGGTCATTTCTGACTTTTATAGTCTGGTCACCACTTTGAGCCTCTCTATTTCAAAATTTCTAACCTAAACAAATCCAACTCTTTGCATGTCATCCAAGTACACAACAAGGTGAACAACTTTTGTAAAGATCGTGGTATCAAATTCATTATGGATCAACGGCTATGATCAAGAGAAGAGGAGACATTGAAACATATGTAAGATTCACCAAATTCAAAATGTGATCAAATCTGGCCAAACCTTGACCCTCACTGGACCTAGCCCTACTCCCCTGACCAAACCCTACCTAGCCCAGGCTAGAGCACGCCATGGACACGACCAGATCATGGCCAGCCATGGCCATGCCGGCCACGTCGCGCTCGACACGCCTCCCCCCTTTCTCTCTTCACCATCGCCACGGCCACCATGTCCAGGAGCTCGCCAAGGATCCCAGAAGATCGCCCGTACCAGCAGACGATCGCGAGGACGCCGACAAGCCCCGGACGACGCGCGCCCAGGTACGCCCAGGTACGCCGCGAGCGGCATGGGCGACGTCACTGGCGCACGGACGCGCGCGACACGCCCACGCGGCGCCCGCCAAATCCTGCCGTACCCCGACCATATCCGCGCGCCGTAGTACTTCCCTCGCCACGCGGAGCTCGCCGGACACGCTGACGTCCTGCCTTGGCGACCACGACCGCCGGAGAGGACGAACGCGCCCACCACGGCCGCGACAGTACACACGCCCGCCCGACCACCGTACGCCACCATTTATTGCGCCGTTGACGCTCCAAGGACCGCGGTGACGTGGTGAACACGACCCCGTCGTCGCCTAGCCTCCTAGCTCGCCGTAGAAGCCGCGCGCATGTCGACCACCTCACTGCCCCGCAGCACCCTCACGCGCCTATAAAAGGAGGCCTCCCCTCGACGATCCAAGCACACCACCATGATCACCACTCACCACCGCCTCGCTCAGCACCAGTAGCCACCTCAATCGTCGCCGGAGCAAGGCCAATCGACGCATCACTGCCGCGGAAGCTCTGCAGCAATCGCCGTCGATCCAGGCCTCCCCAAGCGACGCCACTGCTACAGGCTGCTTCGCCGTCATCCACAACGTCCCCAAGCACACTGACCAACCCTAGCTGGAGCCACGGTGAGCCTCCGACCCTCTACCGCCGCCGTGCCAGAGCTCCCCTCTCGCCGTCGACGACGATGAACGTGCACCGTTAGATCCTGTTCTAATCCAACGCACCGCATCGCTCGTACCGCTTCGGGCGTTATGAGTGACTGACGGGTGGAGCCCACTGTCAGGCGGCCCGCGCGTGCATAGATGCGTGGTGGGCTGGCCTTGGGCCGTTTTATTCCGTTTCGGCCCAGTTAGCTTTCCCGCGTAGCCCAGTAATTCAAATTTCGAAATTTCCAAATCCATTTAAGTTCAATACTGGTTCCAACTTTGAAAATCCATAGCATCTGTTTGGCTTGGCCAAATTTAACAAACTTTATATTGTTAGAAAGCTATGGAAAAGTTATACAACTTGGCACTGGTCTCACCTTGAGATCTGTTGTAGAAATAATGTGACAAAAAGATAAAGCCAGAGACTTTTGCACATTCAAACAATTCTTAAAAATCAACCAAAATAGATATTAGGTTAGTTCCAACTCCTATAGCTCACATTTGACTTACACTAATTGTTTCTGCAAGAAAATGGTGTGGTCACTTTGCATGATCATGCCCTAGTTTAATTAATGGACAATATGGCTAGTTTAGTTAAGTGATATTGTCCAAAACTATTATGTAAATCTTATGAAGTATTTTTACTTCATTTAAATCTTTGTCTCAAATGAGTTCATGTGATGTTTGCACCCCTGGTTCAAACTCTCCTATATGAACATTTGGAGATTTAAATCATTTGTAGAGTTTCTTAAATGGTATGAGGTGGTCTACCTTATTTAAATCCTTTTCTCAAATAATGATGGTGGATGTTGACTAAGGTCAATATGAACCCATGTATGATTATTTGAGAAATTAAATCTTAATAAGATTTCAATGAGAGGAAATTATTCCTCAAAGACTATATGGAAGTCACTTGTCACATATGAATGAGAGGAAATTATTTTCCTCAAGTCACCCCATCAATGCACCTATTTATTTTTATGTGTGTGCTTAGTATAGTTGGTGAGAAGTATTGATGTGATTAGTGTAGCCTTTGAGCTTGTTTAGTGATTTTACCTTATATTCAAATTTAGACGCTAGCACCGGAGATTACCAAGAGGAAGAAGGATTCTACCCAGAAGAAGAAGGAGAAAACCTAGAGAACTACCAAGGCAAGATAATACTCTTGCAAAGTGCAAAGCCCTACTTGGGGCAAGGCACCCTGATTCTTATCTTTATTCATACCATCCTATTCTACCTTTATACTAAACAAGTTTTACTTGTTGGTTTTCAATAAGTTGATATCAAATGGTATAGTGAATATAACTACAAGAGTAGCAAAGTTAGCAAAGCAATGTAGCACCCCTCATGATTAATGCTAGTGCTAAATACTAAAATTTGACTACTCTAGATGGGACATATGACTTGTTGAAACTTTGGAATGGTGAACCATTCCATTGAAGGATGTGAAGTTGATGGTGAACAAGAGAAGATAGTGATTTTTGACAAAACCCTGATATTGGTTTGAATGCGATACCTTTCCAATTTTTGAGTACCCCCACAATACCTGATTATGGGTAGGGCTTAACTGGAAGTTTATATATTTTAGTATGAGTTCCCTCTGAACACACATCATAGGGGTTATGCCGAGGCTGCCTCCGTTGTTAAGATATGATGTGAATTGAGGTGAAATTGTACGGCCAAGCCCTGTGCAGTTCCCAGGTCAGCAGTTGGTTTTCACTGGGAGGCCAAGCTCATGGGGAGAGGTGCTCATACTAGGATGTGTAAGTGAAAGGTTATGGTTGATGATCCGCATACTGTGTTACGGTGACTCGGAGTTATTCCGACGGATGAAATCAAATGTTGTGGCACAAGTGTGCAACCTCTGCAGAGTGTAAATCTATTCGAATAGCCGTGTCCATGGTTACGGACGGTTGGAAAGGCCATACAGTTTCCGGTGTCAGATTTTTGAAAGCTTTAGTACATATGAATGATGACTTGGTGACTTGTTGGGAATTCAACCAATGATGTGGGAATGACACTAATGTTCCCATTTATGTTAGTTAGCACATGATCCAAGCTGGTGAACTAAAATTTGGCTTATGCAAGTTAAACTAGAGCTTAGTACCTTTAATTTGCATCTTACAATAGTATTAGTTTGCAAGTACTTGAAGTACTTACGGCTTTGTCCCTGGCTATTCAAATGGCCAGAGTACGAGGAGGAACAGAACTATCACGAGGATGATCAGCAGGACGCCTACGACAACTAGGGGTTTCTGACGTCAAATGTTGGCCTGTGGACTAGAGAGTCCCGTTATTATTATGCTTCCGCTATGTATGAACTTGTGTATGTTGTTGATTGAAAGATCAACTATTTGTGTAAGATGAATCATGTGATTCAAGATTGTAAGACATTATGGCTTGTAATAAATAATGACTGTGATACTCGACTATTATGCCTCGCAACAACATTATCCTGGGATTGCGATGAATGACATAATAGGCATCTGGACTTAAAAATCCGGGTGTTGACACTTTTCCATGATTGACATAGCTGTTAGATGATCTTATTTGCATGTATCTTATTATGAACTGCCTAAGTGTTAGCCACAGCATGAGAATATTTACATCATATGAACAAATGTGTTAGTGAAAGTTCTTTTATCGCGTCAGTTGTTAACTGAATTGCTTGAGGACAAGCAATAAGCTAAGCTTGGGGGGAGTTGATACGTCCAAAACGTATCTACTTTCCCGAACACTTTTGCTATTGTTTTGCCTCTAATTTGTGTATTTTGGATGCAACTAACACGGACTAACGCTGTTTTCAGCAGAACTGTTCTGGTGTCTCGTTTTTGTGTAGAAATCCAACTTTCAGGAAAATCCTCGGAAATTATGCGAAAGGTCTTATTTTTCCAGAAGACTGACGGAGCCAGAAGGGCAAGTCAGGTGGAGGTCCGAGGGCCCCACACCCTAGGGCGGTGCGGCCCAGGAGGGGGGCGCGCGGCCCTAGCGTGTGGTCCCCTCGGCCGGCCTCCGACGCCCTCCTTTGGACTACTTAACGCCTTCGACCTAAAAACGCATGGGGAGAAGTCGAAGTCGCCAGAAACCCTCCAGAACGCCGCCACATCGCGAAACTCCGTCTCGGGGACCAGAAGTCTCTGTTCTGGCACTCCGCCGGGACGGGGAATTGGAAGAGATCATCGCGGCCATCACCACCGACGCCTCTCCATCGACCAGCAATGTTTCCCCCATCCATGTGTTAGTAATTCCCCCGCTGTAGGCTGAAGGAGATGGTAGGGATTGGATGAGATTGGTCATGTAATAGCATAAGATTGTTAGGGAATAGTGCGTAGTGTCCGTAATTGGTACTTTGATGATATTGTTGCAACTTGTTATGCTTAATGCTTGTCACTAGGGCCCGAGTGCCATGATCTCAGATCTGAACATGTTATTATTTCATCATGATATGCATTGTTTTATGATCTTACCTCGCAAGTTGTATACACATGTCGCTGTCCGGAACCAAAGGCCCCGAAGTGACGAAATCGGGACAACCGGAGGGATGGCGGTGATGTGAGGATCACATGTGTTCACGGAGTGTTAATGCTTTGCTCCGGTACTCTATTAAAAGGAGTACCTTAATTTCCAGTAGATTCCCTAGAGGCCCGGCTGCCACCGGCTGGTAGGACAAAAGATGTTGTGCAAGTTTCTCACTGCGAGCACGTACGACTAAATATGGAACACATGCCTATGGATTGCTTTGTACTTGGACACCATTTTATTATTATCTGCAAATGCCCTGCTTTGATTGTTACATGAGTTTCTCTCATCCATGCAACGCCCGTCATCCATCCCTGTGCCTACAGTATTTTAATCCTGTTGTTTACTAAAATCACTACTGCTGTCTCTGTTACTCTGCTGCTGTTATTTCACTACTGCTACTGCTATAAACTGTTACTACTGATAAACTCTTGCGAGCAAGTCTGTTTCCAGGTGCAGCTGAATTGACAACTCCGCTGTTAAGGCTTTCAAGTATTCTTTGTCTCCCCTTGCGTCGAATCAATAAATTGGGTTTTACTTCCCGCGAAGACTGTTGCGATCCCCTATACTTGTGGGTCATCACCTACACAACTTCACATCTAAGGAGATCCATCATCGAGCCGCCGCCATCATCCATTTCTCCACCTCCATAGCCATAGTCCATCTACTTGCAATCTCGATCTCCGTGATTGGTGATATTGTGAGACTATTTGATATTTATATTGAATCCATCTTTGCAATGTTTATGATCTTTGATCTTGCTATGAGTGAGTATTCCTCACGGGCCGTGGGCTTGGGTGAAGCCTAGCATCGTTTATACGCATCTTTTAACATGGGAATATTGTGTTGAGTTTGAATAGAATTTTATCCTTGTTATCATATGTTGCCTCGATCTAAGAGCATCTCCAGCCGTCTCCCCGACGAGGCCCTTAGGATGCCTCTTTTTCATTCGGATGGACGAAAACGGCCCAGTCACGCCCCTGCTCCTCGATTTCGTCCGGATTAGGCATTTCATCCGTCCGGAGAGCCCAGGCCATCCCCCCGGGAGCCCTAGGGGACTCCGGACGAGAGAAAAGCGCGGGAACCGCCGAGAAAGTTTCCCGCGCGGCTGGTGGCCCCAAGTTGTCGGTGAGAGAGACCGATTGTCATCCTCATCGCATCGTCTTTCGCGCGCTGGAGTGGTCCATGTTGGAGATATGCCCAAGAGGCAATAACAAAAGTGGTTATTATATATATCTTTATGTTTATGATAAATGTTTATATACCATGCTATAATTGTATTAACCGAAACATTGATACATGTGTGTTATGTAAACAAACAATGAGTCCCTAGTAAGCCTCTTAACTAGCTTGTTGATTAATAGATGATTAGTTTCATAATCATGAACATTGGATGTTATTAATAACAAGGTTATATCATTATATGAATGATATAATGGACACACCCAATTAAGCGTAGCACAAGATCACGTCATTAAGTTATTTGCTATAAGCTTTCGATACATAGTTACCTAGTCCTTTCGACCATGAGATCATGTAAATCACTTATACCGGAAAGGTACTTTGATTACATCAAACACCACTGCGTAAATGGGTGGTTATAAAGGTGGGATTAAGTATCCGGAAAGTATGAGTTGAGGCATATGGATCAACGGTGGGATTTGTCCATCCCAATGACGGATAGATATACTCTCGGGCCCTCTCGGTGGAATGTCGTCTAATGTCTTGCAAGCATATGAATAAGTTCATAAGAGACCACATACCACGGTACGAGTAAAGAGTACTTGTCAGGAGACGAGGTTGAACAAGGTATAGAGAGATACCGATGATCAAATCTCGGACAAGTAAAATATCGCGTGACAAAGGGAATTGGTATAGTATGTGAATGGTTCATTCGATCACTAAGTCATCGTTGAATATGTGGGAGCCAATATGGATCTCCAGATCCCGCTATTGGTTATTGGTCGGCGAGAGCTCTCAACCATGTCCACATAGTTCACGAACCGTAGGGTGACACACTTAAGGTTTGATGTTGTTTTAGTAGAACTTGAATATGGAATAGAGTTCGAAGTTTTGTTCGGAGTCTCGGATGAGATCCCGGACATCACGAGGAGTTCCGAATGGTCCGGAGAATAAGATTCATATATAGGAAGTCATATTCCAAGTTTGGAAATGATCCGGTGCATTTATGGAAGGTTCTAGAAGGTTCTAGAAAAGTCCGGAAGAAATCACTTTGGAAGGCGGAGTCCCGAAAGGACTCGACCACCCATGGCCGGCCAACCCTAGAGGGGTGGAGTCCCAGGTGGACTCCACCAAGGTGGCCGGCCACCCCCTCCCAAGGAAAGGTGGGAATCCCACCTCAAGTGGGAATCCTAGCTTGGGTAGGTTTCATGTCATATGGAAGGTTTTGGTTTGGGGTCTTATTCGAAGACTTGTAGACCAACTCTTGGGTGTTCCACCTATATAATGAGGGCCAAGGGGAGGGGGCCGGCCACACCAAAGCCATTGTGGCCGCACCCCCCATAGTGGCCGGCCACCACCCCCTCTCCCAAACCCTAGCCGCCCCACCTCCTCCACCTCTCCCGCATACGCTTAGCGAAGCTCTGCCGAAGATCTCCATCGCCACCGCCACCTCGCCGTCGTGCTACCGGATTCAAGGAGGAGCTACTACTTCCGCTGCCCGCTGGAACAGGGAGAAGGACGTCATCTTCATCAACACCGAACGTGTGACCGAGTACGGAGGTGCTGCCCGATTGTGGCACCGTCAAGATCTTCTACGCGCTTTTGAAAGCGGCAAGTGATCGTCTACCGCAGCAACAAGAGCCTCATCTTGTAGGCTTTGGAAATCTTCAAGGGTGAGTCTCGATCATCTCCTCGTTGCTCCCGTCTTCTAGATTGCATCTTGGCTTGGATTGCATTCTCGCGGTAGGAATTTTTTTGTTTTCTATGCAACGAATCCCTACAGTGGTATCGGAGCCGTGTCTATGCATAGATGGTTGCACGAGTAGAACACAATGGTTTTGTGGGCATTGATGCTTATGTTGTCTTTAATTTGAGTACTTTGCATCTTTGTGGCATAGTGGGAAGAAGCGGCTCGGGCTAACTTTACATGACCGCGTTCATGAGATTTGCTCCACGCTCGACATGCAACTTGTATTGCATAAGTGGCTTTGCGGGTGTCTGTCTCTCATACTATAGTGAAGATTCAATTTACTCTTCTATTGACAACACTAGTATCACCGTTGTGGTTCATGTTCGTAGGTAGATTAGATCTCACTCGAAAACCCTAAACCATGTAAAATATGCAAACCAAATTAGAGACGTCTAACTTGTTTTGGCAGGGTTTGGTGATGTGATATGGCCATAATGTGATGATGAATATGTATGAGATGATCATTATTGTATTGTGGCAACCGGCAGAGCCTTATGGTTGTCTTTAAATTTCATGTTGAGTAGTATTTCAAAGAAGTTGTAATAGTTGCTACATGGGAGAACAATCATGAAGACGGCGCCATTGACCTTGACGCTACGCCGACGATGATGGAGATCATGCCCGTGGATGATGGAGATCATGTCCGTGCTTTGGAGATGAAGATCAAAGGCGCAAAGACAAAAGGGCCATATCATATCACGTATGAACTGCATGTGATGTTAATCCTTTATGCATATTACTTTGCTTAGATCGCGACGGTAGCATTATAAGATGATCCCTCTCACTAAAATATCAAGATAATAAAGTGTTCATCCTTAGTAGCACCGTTGACAATACTTGTCGTTTCGAAGCATCTCGTGATGATCGGGTGTGATAGAATCAACAAGTGCATACAACGGGTGCAAGCGAGTTTTGCACATGCGGATACTAAGGTTGCCTTGACGAGCCTAGCATGTACAGACATGGTCTCGGAACACGTGATACCGAAAGGTAGAGCATGAATCATATGATTGATATGATGAACACTTTGAGTGTTCGCCATTGAAATTACATCTTGTCTCGTGATGATCGGACTTGGTGTGGTGGATTTGGTTCATGTGATCACTAAGACAATTCGAGGGATATTGTTTTGAGTGGGAGTTCACGTAGTTTTTAATTTTGTTGAATTAAAATTTGAACTCAATTTGTCATAAACATTAGTCTAAACTATTGCAAATATATGTTGTAGATATGGCGTCCCCAATCAATTTTAACTAGTTCCTAGAGAAAGAAAAGCTTAAGAGCAACGGTAGCAACTTCACCGACTGGTTCCGTCATGTGAGGATTTTCCTCGCTGGCGGAAATCTGCAATATGTTCTTGATGCACCGCTAGGTGACCCTCCTATGAAACCGAAACCGATGAAGTAAAGAATGTTTACGCGACTCGGAAAACTCGGTACTCTCAAGTACAGTGTGCCATCCTATGCAGTCTGGAAGCCGATCTTCAAAAAAGTTTTGAGCACCACGATCCACATGAGTTGATCGATGAGTTGAAAACTATCTTTGAAACTCATGCGGCCGTGGAATGCTATGAAGCATCGAAACACTTCTTCAGTTGCATGATGGAAGAGGGTAGCTCCGTTAGTGAGCACATGCTCGTTATGACCGGGCATGCGAAGAAACTCAGTGACTTCGAAATAGTTATTCCTAACGGATCGGGGATTAATCGTATCCTTCAATCACTGCCACCTAGTTACAAGAACTTTGTGATGAACTAAAATATGCAGAACATGAACAAAGAGTTACCTGAACTCTTCGCCATGCTTAAACTGCTGAGATTGAGATCAAGAAAGAGCACCAAGTGTTGATGGTCAACAAGACCACCAGTTTCAAGAAACAGGGCAAGTCCAAAGGCAAATTCAAGAAGGGTGGCAAGAAAGCTTCCACACCTCCTGTGAAACCTAAGACTGGCCCTAAGCCTGATGCTGAGTGCTATTACTGCAACGAGAAGGGACACTGGAAGCGTAATTGCTCCAAGTATTTGGCGGATCTGAAGAGCGGCCTTGTCAAGAAGAAGAAAGAAGGTATATCCGATATACATGTTATAGATGTTTATCTCATCTGGTTCTCGTACTAGTACATGGGTATTTGATACTGGTTCGGTTGCTCATATTTGTAACTCGAAACAGGAACTAAAGAATAAACGAAGACTATTGAAGGATGAAGTGACGATGCGCGTTGAAAATGGATCCAAAGTCGATGTGATCGCTATCGGCACACTTCCTCTACATCTACCTTCGGAATTAGTTTTAAACCTCAATAATTGTTATTTTGTACCCGCGTTGAGCATGAACATTATATCTGGATCTTGTTTAATGCAAGACGGTTATTCATTCAAGTCTGAGAATAATGGTTGTTCTATTTTTATGAATAATATCTTTTATGGTCGAGCACCTAAAAAGAATGGTTTATTTCTGTTAGATCTCGATAGTAGTGATACACATATTCATAACATTGATGCTAAGCGAATTAAATTGAATGATAATTCTACTTATATGTGGCACTTGTCGTCTTGGTCATATTGGAGTGAAACGCATGAAGAAACTCCATACCGATGGATTACTTGAATCACTTGACTTTGAGTCACTTGATAGATGCGAAGCATGTCTAATGGGAAAAATGACTAAGACTCCATTCTCGGGTATGATGGAGCGAGCTACGGACTTATTGGAAATCATACATACCGATGTATGCGGACCAATGAGTGTAGCATCGCGCGGTGGTTATCGTTATGTTCTAACCTTCACGGATGATCCGAGTAGATATGGATATATCTATTTCATGAAACATAAATCCGAAACTTTCGAGAAGTTTAAGGAATTCCAAAGTGAAGTAGAAAATCAACGTAACAAGAAGATTAAATTTCTACGATCCGATCGTGGAGGTGAATATCCGAGTTATGAGTTTAGCATGCATTTAAAGAAATGCGGAATACTTTCACAATTGACACCGCCGGGAACACCACAACGAAACGGTGTATCCGAACGTCGTAATCGAACTCTCTTAGATATGGTTCGTTCTATGATATCTCTTACTGATTTGCCGTTATCATTTTGGAGTTATGCATTAGAGACAGCCGCATTCACTTTAAATAGAGCACCATCAAAATCCGTTGAAACGACACCGTATGAATTATGGTTTAATAAGAAACCTAAGCTGTCGTTCCTTAAAGTTTGGGGCTGCGAAGCCTATGTAAAAAAGTTACAACCGGACAAGCTAGAACCCAAAGCGGAGAAATGCGTCTTCATAGGATACCCTAAGGAAACCATAGGGTACACTTTCTATCACATATCCGAAGGCAAAATCTTTGTTGCTAAGAACGGAACCTTTCTTGAGAAAGAATTTCTCACTAAAGAAGTGACTGGAAGAAAAGTAGAACTCGACGAGATTACTGAATCTTCACTCGTTAATCAGAGTAGAGCAGTACCGGAAGTTGTTCCTGTACCACCTGCACCGGTAACAGAGGAAGCTAATGATAATGATCATGAAACTTCAAATGAGATAGCTACTGAACCTCGCAGATCGACAAGGGAACGTGCCACTCCTGATTGGTATGATCCTTGTCTAAATGTCATGATTGTGGACAACAATGATGAAGACCCTACAACGTATGAAGAAGCGATGATGAGCCCAGATGCCAACAAATGGCAAGAAGCCATGAAATCCGAAATGGGATCCATGTATGATAACAAAGTATGGACTTTGGTAGACTTACCTGATAGCCGCAAGGCTGTCGAGAATAAATGGATCTTCAAAAGAAAAACAGATGCTGATGGTAATATTAATGTATATAAAGCTCGACTTGTCGCAAAGGGTTTCCGACAAATTCAAGGTGTTGACTTGTTATCACCAGAATTTGACCGAGTCAGAGGTGGGCCGCGATCAAGATGGACTTGAAGATTATATACATGAAGAAATACGTGAATCGGCCTTTATATGCAAAGTTTGGGCTAGTTGGCCCGTGTATCTGTAACATAGTAGGATACATGTCGGTTAGTTAGAGTTTATCTCGTACACGGTTGGGGATTATTCCCACGTTAGAAAGTCTACGGACTATAAATATGTATCTAGGGTTTATGGAATAAACAACAACCAACGTTCACCCCAAATCAATCACGACGCATCGCCAACTCCTTCGTCTCGAGGGTTTCTACCGGTAAGCATCATGCTGTTGCGATCTAGGCAGCACAAGCTTCTTGTTGTTCATGCGTTGCTCGTACTGAAGCCTTTTTGATGGCGAGCAACGTAGTTATCTTAGATGTGTTAGGGTTAGCATTGTTCTTCGTATCATATGCTGTCGTAGTGCAACCCTCACGCATCTAGCCGCCCTTACACCTATCTTAGGTGTAGGGGAGGCACCCCGCTTGATCATCATTTAGTAGATCCGATCCGTTACGGTTGCTCCTTGTTTCTTCAAGGATTAGTTTAATATCTGCAATACTTAGGCCTTACAAAGGGTTGGAGGATCCAGCGGCACGTAGGGTGTCGTTTGCTAGTCCTAGACGAGGATGTTCCGGGATCAACCTCGTGTTGGTTTTTAGGCCCTATCTAGGATCGGCTTACGATCACCGTGCGTGGCCACGAGGCCCAATCGTGAGTAGGATGATCCGATTATGCGGTGAAAACCCTAAATCGTCGTAGATTGTTTTAGCTTTATCTTGATCAAGCAGGACCACCATATATTCGTGCACCTCGTACGAATCATGGGTGGATCGGCTCCTTGAGCCGATTCACGGGATAACTCTGAGAGCCGATCGAGGCTCGTATTTAATGTTTACGTGTATGCCATGCAGAAACTAAGCGAGGCATCTCCATCACCTTCCCGACCGGGCATAGGTCAGGTGGCACGCCCTTGCACCAGCATCGGACGTGTGTACCAGAGGCTTTGCGGGCCGTCGCTCGGAGGGACCAGGGCCAGCCGCAGCCCTAAGTTGTTCTCGGCTCTACTGTGTTGCCCGTCGCTGCCCGCCGGTGGGTTTCTGACGTCAACACATTCTGGCACGCCCGGTGGGACCATCTTCGACATCAACCACCTCGCCATCTACATCTGAGATGGTGGACGGCACTCCAGTCACGTACGAGGATTTGACCGAGGAGCTCAAGAAGAAGTATGACGAGATCAAAGCAATCCTCGAAGCCGACCTCATCGGCTCTTTTCACAGAACCCGCTCACATGGCATCAGGTGGAAAGGGTTCTCACCTGAAGGCGCGCTCGATGGAGTGGACCTGTCCGCCCCGTCAGAAGAACGCACCAGGTCCCTGCGTCAGGAGATTAACTTCATGGTAGCTCACTCGCTGCACCGCCACTCTGAGAGCCTGGTGAACACTTTAGAGCGTGTCGCTCTTCGGGTGATCTAGGACAGTGGCGGAGGCAGGAATAAATTTATGGTGTGGCGGAGTCTATAAAGAAAAAAATGCAAGACTCCACAAGATAAATATTACTATGTGTTCACGGGTACAGATGTACTGCATAATCTTAAAATAAATAGTTTTCTAAAAATACCTGACTAAACGAAAATAATTTGAACGAGCGATCAACAATTTTAGCTAATTCAACAACGGATGATCTGCATAGAAACATAGAAACAACAAAAAAATAAATTAATAAATAGTAGAGTTATATTAGGGAAGAAAGGCATGTTATTCAGGGAAGATAAATACGTACCCATAATGAACTTTTATTTGCTTGGCAGTGGCATTCTTCTACCTTTCGCTTGGAAGTCTTTCTTTATTTCTGCAAGATCAAGTCCTTTAAATATTCCCCGCTCGATGTAGCACACCATCAAGTCATTAAGCCAACCGTCAGACATTTTATTGCGCAACTCGGTCTTGATAATCTTCATAGCTGAGAATGCCCTTTCGACAGATGTCGTTGCTACCGGTAGTAGGAGCGCCAACTCAATAAGGCGATAAATCAAAGGAAACATGATATGCCTTTCAAGTTCAAACATCTGCTTTGCTAGGCTTGCAAGATCATAACAAACTCTAAATTGATCATGTCTTCTCATATGGGTGATAAATAACTGGAGGTCAACTGTTATACTCTTACGATCATCAGAGGAGAAATCAGCATCATATATTTCCGTAAGATTAGCAATTTTTTCACATCAAACTTAGCAAATGAGTCTCTTGGATCAAGACAAGCAAAACCACTTAGCAATTCTGAAGTTGTATCACTAAAGCGATGATCCAACTCTGTGGTGATGGCATCTATAGATGCATAGAAGATATCAACACGAAAAAATGATCTTGAGTGATGTTGTTTCTCCCCCCTTTTCTTGATTGGCCAAATCTTGGTACAGCTTCATCCATATTTGGCAATGGGATATCATTTTCATTGCAAAAGGTTTTCACTTCTTCAAACAGTGGTTCCCAACCATGGTTCCTCATGTCTATCAAGCATGATCGCACATCGGTGACCAAAGACATTGCTTCAACAATATTTTGATCCTTCTTTTGCAAGATAAGTGACAACTCATTTGTTATGCGAAGAATTTTCAACATCAACTTCATGATGAACACAAAAGTAAAAGACTCCATTATATGCACCAAACCTCCAGCCCTAGAAGGATTACGCTCATCCTTGTGCACAATACCAAGTACTTCTATTACTGCCTCCCACATTGATTCAATACGAGCTAAAGTTGTGTAATGAGATCCCCATCTTGTATCTCCCGGTCTTGCCAATGATGTTTCCTGATTTTTGCCTCTTCCCGAGAAAATATCTCCACTCTCCAATTTAGCCAAGAGAATTCTATGTTGTTTGTCAAGCAATATATCTTTCCTCTTGCAAGATGCACTCACTGCTTGCTAACAATCAATGACACATATTCGAAGAAATCCTCAAAAGATGAACAACATCTTGAGACAGACAACAACTACTAATTGCAACCGGTGAGCAAAACAATGCATATAGAAAGCATATGGGTTCTCGTTACGGACAAGTTTTTGAACACCATTGAATTCTCCTCTCATATTCGAAGCCCCGTCATACCCCTGCCCTCGTAAATTTGCAATAAGTAGCCCATGCTTACCAAGCACCTCACACAATGCTTTCTTTAATGCTTCGGCTGTTGTTTCGGTGACATGCTTGATACATAGAAATCTTTCAATGACCTCTCCTTCTTTACATACCTGCAGAAAGTAGAAAAGATGTACAATTAGTTAATTAGAACAATTATAATTCTCAAACAAACAATTAAACAAATAACAAACTAGACAATGACATACCTCACAACAACGGCCATTTGTTCTTTGATTGATATATCACGAGATTCATCGATAAGAACTGAAAAGAGGCCATCTCCCATCTCTTGCTTTATTGCTTTACAGACCCCCTCTGCACAACTTTTTGCAAGATCCTTTTGAATTGTTGGAGAAATCATCTGGGCATTTTTAGGACATAGCTCATCAAATGCAATCCTCACTTCCTCCTTTCTTTCTTTGTACCAATCAAGCATCTCGAGAAAATTACCCTTATTTAAGGAAAGTACAGACTCATCATGTCCACGGAATGGTTCACCTTGCAATGCAAGATAACTTACAATGCCCAAAGATGTTTCTAAACGGGTCTCATACTTGACTAGTGATTCTTTGGTATAGGTTGTAACCTTATGTTTCACACTTGAGCGTTGATTTTTGTAATCCTCATATGCTGTCCTTGCTTGATTATGTATGCTATTTGCGCCACCAACATGAAGAGGGAATGCTTCTGTATGCATTTTTCCAAGTAGTAAATCCATCTTTGGTGAAGGTAGTGTGACCAAATTTTTCATCCACCGGATCTTTTCTAAAAAGAAAGCAATAGAAGCAATAAGCTGCATTCTTCTCCACACTATATTCCAACCAAGTATGTTTGGTATACCATGCTTCACAAAAGGTCCTATCAAAATGATCTCGGAGATAAACATGACCAACTGGTCGAGTTGGACCCCTCGCCACATATGCCAATCTAACTTCATCTCTAATATTGGGGTGAAATTTGTCAATTGGAATACGAATCCCTGGATCAGGCTCAATGTGGTCTGAGTTCCACTCTTCAATGAGATCATCTTCCCCTTGATCAGCTATAATATCATGAACATGAATTTCCACTTCATTGTCTGCCTCTTGCACAGGCACATCAATCTGCACATCTTCTTGGTCTTGGGGATATTCTTCTCCTCCTTGTCCAGGAACAACATCAGGATGCGGAGCTGGGTTAGAGCTGCTAGTGCGAGATGCTTTGGCAAAGAGGCTCTTTATATCTGTACATCAATTCAACAAAATTACGGGAGCCAACAGAAAATCAATCAATTCATCATTGAGAAAACCAGGCAACTAATCAATCAATTAATCATTCAGACTACAGAGCAGTACGTACTTTATACACTCGAGCTTATTTATTCCAGTCAACAAACAGATTAGTTTCAGAATTTGAAGTGCAGTTTCAGTTCCAAAATCGAATACCTTGCGTTCTGAATTTGGGGTTCTTCTTCGACGCCATATCCTTATTCTCCTAGTCCTCCTAGCAGCCTTGCAGGTCGTGGCCTAGGATCCTCTCCTTTGTCGGCGCCGGTGGCCGCGGTTCTTGCGCTCGATCGGTACAATCACGACTTGGCGACTCGGCGAAGCGACAGGCGAGGGTTTCGGCAAGCACGGAAGTTGCCGATCGATCGGCACAGGCTCCTGTATTGTTTCCGTGTCGTGAATCGTGATGCCCCTTGCCCCAGTGCTATACCGATGGCTACCAGGCAGGGCCCAACAATCACAATGCGCCAAGGCCCAACACGGAGATGCCCATCGATCCTTCTGTTTCTTAGTCTGTAGACAAGCGTGAACAGCACAAAACCTGAACGGGTGAACCTAACGCATATATATACCTAGTATTAACGCAAAATTTTAGGTATGGCGGCCGCCAAACCTCGCCATACTGCTAGCTCCGCCCCTGATCCAGGAAATCATGAGGCATCAGTACTCTCCGTCAGGACCAGCTCTCGGGACTTACCAAGGAGAGATGCCACTCCAGTCCCGTCCACCGCTGCCATTCGCGTTGGCAGCACCAGAGGTGCCGAATTCACCGGCATTCGTCGTCTACAAGATCGGTGGTGACCCTAGCGACTACCAGTTTTTGTACGAGGCGCCTAAGGAGATCCCTCATGGATACACGTGCACATACGTGCCGGGCTGACGATAGCCGGGCGCTCACAAACCGAGGCCGCGACGGCGGGGACTTACGGGAAGCGCGGGAGGAACGTCAACAACGGATCTTGAGAAGCGAGACGTGGCTGGCTAAATATGCCACCCCGACGAACCTCCGAGCTCGGCTCCGTCGGTTGGCTCGGAAGCTGGAAAAGCAAGCATGGCTGGCTAAGTACGCCACCCGGGCGAATCTTCGAGTTCGACTCCTGCAGCCGGCACCACGGATCGGATCGGTACGATCCACGAGAGACCAGTTCGGCATGGTGCCGAAAAGGAGGACAATCGGCTATTCCAAGCCGTACCTGACGCAGTACGAGTTGATCCCGCTACCACCCAAATATCGGCTCCCTGATTTCTCCAAATTCGGTGGATCGAGATGGTTCCAGACTCCATCGAGCATGTGAGCCGATATTTGGCACAGCTAGGAACGGCCTCAGCGTCGGATCCACTACGCGTGAGGTTCTTCGCACAGTCCCTCACGGGATTGGCTTTCGGGTGGTACACTTCGTTGCCACCAGACTCGATCCGGACTTGGAAGCAGTTGGAAGAATAGTTCCACATGCAGTATCACTCAGACGCTTCCGAGTCTGGCCTTGCCGATCTAGCACAAATACGTCAGAAGCGTGGAGAAACTGTGACAGAATACATCCAGCGCTTCAGAAATCTTAGGAACCGATGTTATTCGGTTCGTGTGACTGAAAAGGAAGCAGTCGAGTTGGCAGTGGTGGGCCTTGCATCACAAATCAAGGACATAGCCTCTCAAGCAGACTACCCTTCACTGGCGCACATGGTTCGAAAGCTGTCGGCATATGAACGAGCGCCACCCGGACTTGTACCAGGATAAATTCAAGCGTGCGGTAGTCCTGGTTGAGGCGGACGAAGATGAAGGCTGCTGCGGGAGATCAAGAGGTAGCGGTGGCTGAATGGACTCGGGGGCAACCCCGTGTCCTGCAAATGGGTTAAACCACCAGGTCCACCCAGAGGGTTTGATTTTGACGTGACCAAAACTGAGCAAATCTTCGACCTCCTACTCAAGGAAAAGCAGTTGAAGATACCCGAAGGTCTCAAAATCCCCACGGTACAGGAGCTGAAGGGAAAGCCATACTGCAAATGGCATAACTCGGTCTCCCATGCCACCAACGACTGCAGGGTGTGGCGTCAGCAGATCCAAATGGCGATAGAACAAGGACGTCGATTTTCAACCGATACGCCATGAAGGTCGACACCCACCCCTTCCCCGCCGTTAACATGGTGGAGTGCACTTACCCCGAAGGTTGCCGGCCCGAGGATCCTCGTTCGGCATCAACATGGTAGGACACGGGCACCACTGCGGCAAGGATGGAGACGAGGGCAGCTGCTCTCGTAGCAAGGACACGAGAGGAGGCCGCTCCACGCGATCGGCTACGTCACGATGGCAAGCGCTACATTACGAGAGGGAGAAGTAAGGAACGTGAGATATCGGCGACTCCTCTCTGATCACCTCCTCAACAAGTATGTGAGTCAGTATGACCAACGCCGACGATCCAGCGAGGATGATGAAAGAGATAGTCTGGCTAGAGAAGCCAGAAGACATCGTCGGCATGATCGCGATGAGGAGGAGTACGAGCGCCGTGCCAAAGAAAAGTCAAGGGAGCGAGACGACGAGGATAGGCATTGGGACTGCCCCTTCTTCAGACACTTCGCTGGGACTCAGGAATGAGCCGATTGCCTACAATCGGCAATTGCCCAGAATGCAACCAGAAGAAGAAGGAGGCAGCCAACGTGTCCGTGTTCAAACATCTAGGGCCTCTCCCACCACAAAGCAAACGCGCTGAGTCCCCTCGGATGGAAGATCTCGAGGATTCGGAAGACGAGGGAGAAGAAGAAGAAGAAGACAGGTACCACCGTCCAAGGTGGTGCCCTGATGGACTCAGCCGTTCCCAAAAGCGTAGGGTTCAGCGATTGCGCGGCTTGGAGGAAGCCGAAAGGTTATATCTGCACACACTGAGGAAAGCGCGGCCTGATCTGGCCGCGAAGATTCAGCGAACCCTGGATGAAGAGGGTCGACCACGGAAAATGGAGTGGCGCCCCAAGCAAAGGAAAGCCGATGATGAAACATCGGCTGGCACAAACATGGTGTTCATCCTTCCTTCGGAGTTCAGTGCTCCGGAGTTAGACGAGGCACTCGTGGCACAACTTGATCTGCGGCCCACGGCCGGTTATCTTTGAGAAGCCACGAGAAAGAAGCTACGGACATCGAAGGCCCTGTACTTGCGAGGTTATATCGATGGGAGGCCTGTCAATAAGATGCTGGTGGACACCGGAGCGGCAGTCAACATTATGCCATACTCTATGCTACGACGGTTGGGACGCTCTAGCTCGGATCTAATCAAGACAACCTTGACATTGAGCAATTTCAACGGCCAAGGACTGACGCACAAGGTGTTCTGAACGTGGATCTGACCGTAGGAAGGAAAACTATCCCTACGACGTTCTTCATCGTCGATAGCAAGAGCACCTATGCTGTTCTGCTAGGAAGAGTTGGATCACGCCAGCCGTTGCATTCCCTCCACGATGCACCAATGCATAATACGGTGGGATGGAGATGAGGTAGAGGTCGTCCGGGCCGATGACTCGGCTGAAATTTCAACGGCGGCATGAACGCGTGGGAAGCGAGCGGGCCAAGAACCCCTCTCGGGTATCAATTTGGACGACGCTGAGCGCATCGACGTGACGAAGGGCAGGGTTAGGCTGGTCTTATCTACTGGCCTGACCGAGTAGCAAGAACAAACCAATGAGAAACGTGGCGAGGCCGATCCTTTGGATCGGCCCCAAAGATCTATGAAGGAACGCTACGCAAACTTCATTAAGCGCTTCGATCAATATGGAGGCCGATTCCAGCAATCGGCCAAAATTATCTCCACCACACGTTCTGCCTGTGTTCAAAATCGATCTGATGGTTCAGCGACTGTGTGCAAATACAATGCCTTGGATAAACTACAGAGCCGATATCTGCAGTTACCTGACAGATTCGGCTCGGGGGGCATCTAATCAGATGAACAGGTGCAGATGAACATGTGTGCAGTGAAGTGTTGGGGGCCGATAGAAAAAATCGGCCAGTAAAAAAAAAATCAGCATCACGATATACAGCCGATGCAAGGACATCGACTTGAGAACTAAGGAACAATCTGTCCTCGAGAGGGCAAACAATGAGAGCTTCCTCAGCTGCAATGAGCCGATTGCAACAGTACTGTCAGAAGTCAGTTTTGGCGTACAACATTGGTTTTCAACGGGGGAAGAGGCAATCGATGGGGTCAAGAGCGGCTGAGTCGGCAGGGTGGCTGTCTCAGAATTATCTAAGTTCCAGACCTTTGGTCTAATCTGTGCATCCTCACCAGTATTCTCGCCTTGGTTGAGGCTCGGGGGGCAGCTGGCCCGGTAGATGCTCTGTTTAGGAGCCGATTGAGGTCATCGGCTTATCCTTCGTTGCAACCTTCTTCACAAAATGATGAGTGCTTGCAGAAGAGAATCGTTGAAATTGGTGGGAGAAATTTAAGGGCTCTCTTGAAGACTCCACATTATCCACCAGATCTCAAAATCATCAGTTGAAGAATCGAAGGATGGATTTTAAAGGACCGATGCGTTGCTATCGGCTCGTGAAACATTGGCTAAGGGGACAAATCGGCAATATCAGTATGAGGGGAAATCGGCTAAGTTGAGTTCAAGGGAAATCAGCAAAATCAAATTGGGAGAAGTTCTTCATTGATAAGTGAGATTTCTTACATAAAGAGCTGATTGCTCTCAAAAGGAAGTACTAGGGGATACATTGCCCATCTACTACTACTGGTCCTATGCTAGGAGTCCTGTCTACGGGCCGTCACTGCCCTCGTTGTCGCCATCGTCGCCGCTGTCGGCGCTACTCCCGGCGGGCTCGTCGTCGCTGCTCCAGCGGCCGCCGACCGGGCCTTCGTTGTCCTCGTCCTCCTCGTCAGCATCGTCGTCATCGCTGTCGAAGTCGCTGAGGTTCCCCGGCCAGGGGCAGAAGCGCTTGGCCGGTGGCTCGTCAGAGGGAGTGTCGTCCTCCTCCTCCTCTTCCTCCTTCTCCTCCTCCTCCTCCTCGGGAGAGGTGAAGTCGTCGCAGGAGAAGCGATCGTCATCACTCTCCTCCTCCGTTTCCCCATCGGCGAGGAAGCGGAGGTCGCTTTCCCCGTCGGCCGGGGACTTGTCGTCCTCCGACCCGCATGGAGAAGTCATGACCAGACTCCTCCCCGGCCTCAATGGCGCGGCGGGTGTTGGCCGCGTGAACCCGCTCTCCTCGGCTCGGCGTCGGCTCGCGTGACGAGGAGGACCGGGTGGAAAGATCCGATGAAGCAGAGGAGGAAGAAGACATGGTGGCGCAGGAGGGCATTTGGAGTGCTAATGCGAAGGAGATGCGGAAGAAAACTGTTCGGAGCGGTTAAATAAAAGGGGATATAGTGGAAATTCGATGCCACAGCAGTTTCCGAGGAAGTGGTGCCTAAAAGAAGAAAAAAATTTGCCAGGTCACGCGGAGAAGCTGAGAAGGCAAGGCATCATGATGAAGGATACTGCGACGGTTCTGCCACGACATGACCCGACGAAGAAAAAGCAGAGTGATTTTGGAATTATCAATTCCAAAACCAGGGGGGCATGTGTTATCACCAGAATTTGACCGAGTCAGAGGTGGGCCGCGATCAAGATGGACTTGAAGATTATATACATGAAGAAATATGTGAATCGGCCTTTATATGCAAAGTTTGGGCTAGTTGGCCCGTGTATCTGTAACATAGTAGGATACGTGTCGGTTAGTTAGAGTTTATCTCGTACACGGTTGGGGATTATTCCCACGTTAGAAAGTCTACGGACTATAAATATGTATCTAGGGTTTATGGAATAAACAACAACCAACGTTCACCCCAAATCAATCACGGCGCATCGCCAACTCCTTCGTCTCGAGGGTTTCTACCGGTAAGCATCATGCTGCCTAGATCGCATCTTGCGATCTAGGCAGCACAAGCTTCTTGTTGTTCATGCGTTGCTCGCATCTGAAGCCTTTTGATGGTGAGCAACGTAGTTATCTTAGATGTGTTAGGGTTAGCATTGTTCTTCGTATCATATGTTGTCGTAGTGCAACCCTCACGCATCTAGCCGCCCTTACACCTATCTTAGGTGTAGGGGCGGCACCCCGCTTGATCATCATTTAGTAGATCCGATCCGTTACGGTTGCTCCTTGTTTCTTCAAGGATTAGTTTAATATCTGCAATAGTTAGGCCTTACAAAGGGTTGGAGGATCCAGCGGCACGTAGGGTGTCGTTTGCTAGTCCTAGACAGGATGTTCCGGGGATCAACCTCGTGTTGGTTTTTAGGCCCTATCTAGGATCGGCTTACGATCACCGTGCGTGGCCGCGAGGCCCAATCGTGAGTAGGATGATCCGATTATGCGGTGAAAACCCTAAATCATCGTAGATCGTTTTAGCTTTATCTTGATCAAGCAGGACCACCATATATTCGTGCACCTCGTACGAATCATGGGTGGATCGGCTCCTTGAGCCGATTCACAGGATAACCTGAGAGCCGATCGAGGCTCGTATTTAATGTTTACGTGTATGCCATGCAGAAACTAAGCGAGGCATGTCCATCACCTTCCCGACCGGGTATAGGTCGGTGGCACGCCCTTGCACCAGCGATTGTACGTGCGTACCGCGAGGCTTTGCGGGCCGTCGCTCGGAGGGACCAGGGCCAGCCGCAACCCTAAGTTGTTCCTGGCTCTACTGTGTTGCCCGTCGCTGCCCGCCGGTGGGTTTCTGACGTCAACATGACTATGATGAGACCTTCTCACCTGTAGCGAAGCTAAAATTTGTGAGGATTTTGTTAGCAATAGCTGCATTTTTCGATTATGAGATTTGGCAGATGGATGTCAAAACGGCGTTCCTTAATGGAGACATTGAGGAAGAGTTGTATATGGTACAACCCAAAGGTTTTGTCGATCCTAAAAATGCTGACAAAGTATGCAAACTTCAGTGTTCAATTTATGGACTGAAGCAAGCATCAAGAAGTTGGAACCGACGCTTTGATAAGGTGATCAAAGACTTCGGATTTATACAGTGTCATGGAGAGGCCTGTATTTACAAGAAAGTGAGTGGGAGCTCTGTAGCATTCATGATATTATATGTAGATGACATATTATTGTTTGGGAATGATACAGAACTATTAAGCAGTGTAAAAGGTTATTTGAATAAAAGTTTTTTAATGAAAGACCTTGGTGAAGCATCATATATATTAGGCATCAAGATTTATAGAGATAGATCAAGACGCCTAATAGGGCTATCACAGAGTACATACCTGCACAAGATTCTAAAGAAGTTTAGAATGGACGAAAGTAAGAAAGGATTCTTACCTATGTTACTGAGCAAAGTCTTGAGTAAGACTCAAGGTCCGACTACAGCACAAGAAAGAGAAAGGATGAATCGGATCCCCTATGTCTCGGCAGTAGGCTCTATCATGTATGCCATGCTATGTACTAGACCGGATATAGCACATGCCGTTAGTTTGACTAGCGGATATCAAAGTGATCCAGTGAATGGAACACTCGGACAGCTGGTCAAGAATGTCCTGAATACTTGAAAAGAACTAAGGATATGTTTCTTTGTTATGGAGGTGACCAAGAGCTCGTTGTAACCAGTTACACCGATGCAAGTTGGAACACTGATCCTGATGACTCTAAGTCTCAGTCTGGATACATGTTTATATTGAATGGTGCTACGATAGCCGGGCAAGCTCGGCAAAGTGCACGGTGGCGAAGTCTTCAACATAATCGGAGTACATAGCGGCTTCGAGGCTTCATCGGAAGCGGTATGGATGAAGAGGTTCATTGTAGAGCTCGGTGTGGTTCCTAGTGCATTGGACCCACTAGTCATCTATCGTGACAACATGGGTGCCATCGCCAATGCACAAGAACCAAGGTCACACAAGAGGTCAAGCATATCGAGCTGCGTTATCATTCGATTCACGAGTACATCGAAGATGGAGAAGTAAAGATTTGCAAAGTACACACCGATCTGAATGTAGCAGATCCGTTGACTAAAGCTCTCCCTAGGGGCAAAGCATGACCAACACTAGAATGCCATGGGTGTTAGGTACCTTACAATGTAATCTAGATTATTGACTCTAGTGCAAGTGGGAGATCGTTGGAGATATGCCCAAGAGGCAATAATAAAAGTGGTTATTATATATATCTTTATGTTTATGATAAATGTTTATATACCATGCTATAATTGTATTAACCGAAACATTGATACATGTGTGTTATGTAAACAAACAATGAGTCCCTAGTAAGCCTCTTAACTAGCTTGTTGATTAATAGATGATTAGTTTCATAATCATGAACATTGGATGTTATTAATAACAAGGTTATATCATTATATGAATGATATAATGGACACACCCAATTAGGCGTAGCATAAGATCACGTCATTAAGTTATTTGCTATAAGCTTTCGATACATAGTTACCTAGTCCTTTCGACCATGAGATCGTGTAAATCACTTATACCGGAAAGGTACTTTGATTACATCAAACGCCACTCGCGTAAATGGGTGGTTATAAAGGTGGGATTAAGTATCCGGAAAGTATGAGTTGAGGCATATGGATCAACAAGTGGGATTTGTCCATCCCAATGACTGGATAGATATACTCCGGGCCCTCTCGGTGGAATATCGTCTAATGTCTTGCAAGCATATGAATAAGTTCATAAGAGACCACATACCACGGTACGAGTAAAGAGTACTTGTCGGAGACGAGGTTGAACAAGGTATAGAGAGATACCGATGATCAAATCTCGACAAGTAAAATATCGCGTGACAAAGGGAATTGGTATAGTATGTGAATGGTTCATTCGATCACTAAGTCATCGTTGAATATGTGGGAGCCATTATGGATCTCCAGATCCCGCTATTGGTTATTGGTCGGAGAGAGCTCTCAACCATGTCCACATAGTTCGCGAACCGTAGGGTGACACACTTAAGGTTTGATGTTGTTTTAGTAGAACTTGAATATGGAATGGAGTTTGAAGTTTTGTTCGAAGTCTCGGATGAGATCCCGGACATCACGAGGAGTTCCGGAATGGTCCGGAGAATAAGATTCATATATAGGAAGTCATATTCCAAGTTTGGAAACGATCCAGTGCATTTATGGAAGGTTCTAGAAGGTTCTAGAAAAGTCCGGAAGAAATCACTTTGGAAGGCGGAGTCCCGAAAGGACTCCACCACCCATGGCCGGCCAACCCTAGAGGGGTGGAGTCCCAGGTGGACTCCACCAAGGTGGCCGGCCACCCCCTCCCAAGGAAAGGTGGGAATCTCACCTCAAGTGGGAATCCTAGCTTGGGTAGGTTTCATGTCATATGGAAGGTTTTGGTTTGGGGTCTTATTCGAAGACTTGTAGACCAACTCTTGGGTGTTCCACCTATATAATGAGGGCCAAGGGGAGGGGGCCGGCCACACCAAAGCCATTGTGGCCGCACCCCCCATAGTGGCCGGCCACCACCCCCTCTCCCAAACCCTAGCCGCCCCACCTCCTCCACCTCTCCCGCATATGCTTAGCGAAGCTCTGCCGGAGATCTCCATCGCTACCGCCACCACGCCGTCGTGCTGCCGGATTCAAGGAGGTGCTACTACTTCCGCTGCCCGCTGGAACGGGGAGAAGGACGTCGTCTTCATCAACACCGAACGTGTGACCGAGTACGGAGGTGCTGCCCGATTGTGGCACCGTCAAGATCTTCTACGCGCTTTTGAAAGCGGCAAGTGATCGTCTACCGCAGCAACAAGAGCCTCATCTTGTAGGCTTTGGAAATCTTCAAGGGTGAGTCTCGATCATCTCCTCGTTGCTCCCGTCTTCTAGATTGCATCTTGGCTTGGATTGCGTTCTCGCGGTAGGAATTTTTTTGTTTTCTATGCAACGAATCCCTACAGTCCAGGCGGGACTGGGAGCGCCAGGAGGCGGAGCAGCAGCGGCGGATGCTGGAGCTAGCCGTCGCGCGGCGACTCGCCGCCTCGGCAAGGAACGCCCCGTCCAGGCCCGTCGAGCTGATCAAGCTCAAGGAGAGCAGCGACGACGACCTCTACCGACCGACGCCGCCATGCGCCGGCGACCCTGGCCAGGGTTCAAGCTGCTGGTACGAGGCGCCGCCTCCCCAGGACGCCGGCAACTCCAGCGACGACGACGACGGCGACTACACAGCCTTCTATTGCCATTTCGGCATGTAGAAGGCCGCTTTTAGTTTAAGTTTTAGTTAGCCTAACGCCGAATTCAAATATATGTACGAATTCGGCCTACTTATGTACGAACTCGCCTATATATGTTAAATACCATTAAATTTCGCTTATGTTTGACTGAGTTTCGCCCATTTTTATCTGAATCCGTCGTATTTTGTCAAAAACTTACATCCATCCTAGGCTCGCCGCTGGAAAAAATGGGCTCCCCGGGCCAAAACTTACATCCATCCGGTGCTAAATAGCGCCGGATTTGGGCGTGGGGAGCCTCAACGGCTGAGATGCTCTAAAGACTTGCCAGGTACCCATGTTCCGAGTGCTGCTTCAACCTCTAAATCAAAAGCCAGTGACACAGCTATTAGTAGAACTAGATGATACCCCGCGCGTTGCTGCGGGCTCTTGCTAAACTATAATTGCTAAAATGATAAGTGAATAGTTAATGCACTTTCAATAGGGGAAATTCTATAGATTTTGTGGAACTTACCAGTAGAAAAATATATGTTGCTTTGATGTTCCTTACAAATGGGGAAATGGGTCTACATAGATTTTTGTAGCGTTGTAAAATGTTAAAAAAGTGGATTATTGTTTATATCTAACCACTGGAGCAAGTTCAATGAGATATTCAAATTCCCTACAAAAGCGTAGATTTTTGAATTCCCAGAAAACTTGAATTTTTAAATCATCATGTTCCATACAACCGGAAAGATAAAGACATATTTGATAAAATCAACATAAACATATTTGGTAGTGTGAAGTAAATATAGGCAAGAGCAATCAAATAGAAAAAATAATGGGAAATCACAATGGTCCAACAATGTTCTATTTTAAGGATTTAACACGGCTTTCCATAATCATAAGATGTTTTTCATTTTTATTTAATAACACAATATATAAATTAACAACTAAAAGCCAGAATAAAATATTGGATTTTGGTTTCTATTACAATATAACCTTAATAGCGAAGATATATAAGTCTTTTTAAATATTATTGTTCTGAAAAATCAAACCTGAACAAACTAATGGTGTTCAATAGAAATGGTTCTATGTCAATCAAAGTGGACAGCCTGAAATGATTATACCGTGCAATAAATGGTGAAAGACGTGCTGCTTGCATCCATGAATTTGTAGTTTGGATCCTAAAGGAAAAACTGCAATGGTTGGTTCGGTGCTGACAATTAAAAAAAATCAAGTCATGGAAAATCTTTCAAAGAGATATGGAGCAGATAAAATATCCATGGTTGTACTCTTAAATCAAACTTTAGCTCGGAGATTGAAAAGAAAGAAGAAACCTTAGATATGTTGCCGGCAGTAGATTGCAAGCATAATACCCATCTCTTCCTCTATCCTGTTTACTGATGTAGCACACACGCGGGAATTCCTGTTCAACAACTTGGGATACTATATCACTGGAAGCAACAACGCAATCCTTCAGTATTTGGGAGGTAGGGCCGTAGGGGGAGGTCCATTTCCTGATGTATGCTTGACATGAAGGAGACAACTTCATTTGCACATTAAAAAAAAACTACATAATCTTATATTGACGAAAAAAGAAGAGGGATCAGGATAACTTACGACAGAAGGAACATATATTAGCTACCCAGGGATAAGTGGTTCGATTTTTTTTTCCACTGACTCTTTGCATAATATTGATTACATTGTTGTACTGTATTTATGAAAATCTGAAATCAGTCCCTTTTAGCCAACAAATATGAGATATAACGAAGGAGAATGAGTAAGCTGTAAAGAGGACTGTATTGTTGGTTACCGACACATAGATCAACGCCCTATTATCATAATATACTGCTTGTCCTGTGCATCATCCAGATACTCAGCCACCATCCATAAACTGAATCCAAATCCCCTGGAGAAAACCGAATCCAAAACCCCCTGGAGAAAACTCAGATTTGGAAGAAATGAAATCTGCAGATTGTGTTGTGCATCATAAAACATGGGAACAATTAGCTACAGATCTGATCAAAGTCACTCAACACCAATTAAAGTTTCCAAGATCGAGCCTGGACTATGGGTGTCACTTGCCTTGACGACACATATAGGTGAGTTTGGCGTCCATGGCATGTCGCCTCCATGACCGAACGAATTTCATCTACCGCCGCCTCTCTACTGATGGCTGGTAAAACCACCGCATGCGATGAGAATAGGCATGATGTTAATAATTCAGTAATCAAAGGAAATAAATCAACGTGAGCAGATGCAAATCAAAGAGTTGCCAAGAGTTAAAGGGGGCATAGGTGGAGCGACGGAAGGGGCTGAGATTGATTGCTTGGTAATGTAAGAAGATAATAGGAGATTGATGGCTTTCAACTTTCAGCTACAATTCAGAGACAGATATAATAATGGTGTTGAGGCTTCGAGGGACTACATGATTACCGAATTTGGTACTTGTATTTGGGTGACGAGGCTGCATAGAATTGCAGAGAAATCAGGTTTTGGAGGCTAGCTATTTAGAAATAGAAGATAAATGCAACCAATGAAGAATAACATGGTGGCATGACTTTAAGAGAAGAGAAAACTGATCGCATGTAACCGAACATACACTACGGGAAAAGGAGGCGTTGCCGTGCGGCCAATTGCACGGCAAAGGCGCCTAAATGCACGGCAAAGCCTTTGCCGTGCGTGCACGCACGGCAAAATATGGCCGGCAACGAATGCGACGGCAACGGCGCCTTTGCCGTGCGCGTCGACAGTTTGCACGGCAAAGGCCTTTGCCGTGCGCTCCCTGGGCTGCCGTGCGGCGGACTCTTTGCCGTGCACGCTGTCTTTGCCGTGCGGGTTTGAGTTTGCCTTGCGCGCATCCTTTGCCGTGTGGCCTGCTCTTTCCCGTGCGCGCTTCCTTTGCCGTGCGTGCACTCTGTGCCGTGGGCCGCTCTTTGCCGTGCGCCAGCATGCCAGCACGCACGGCAAAGTCCCCTACAGGCACGCCCCCAGGATCTCCCAGATACACAGGCTGCCGCCACGTGGCTCCTTTGCCGTGTGTGTGCACACGGCAAAGTGACCAAAAGTCCTTTGCCGTGCGTGCGACAAAGGGCCCTGTTTTTTTCATTTTTTTGCTGTTTTTTGCTTATTCCCTGCATTTCAAATATAGCAATTGACAATAGAGCATATACACACATAATCTTCAACATAACATCACCAAACACTACGGGAACACCATAAATACATCAAACCCACATATTCATGCATACAATGCATTACATAGAGTCCATAGTCCATCCACACAAGTTACATAGAGTCCATAGTGCAATGTCCAAATATTACAATCCATTAGAAGCATACAATCCGACAAAGTGCAAAGAAGACCATGCCATCAACCTTGTCCTCCGCTTCCGCCGGCCTCATCGTCATTTCCTTGTGACATATAATCTATAAGGTTGATGGAATGAACATTTGCATTTGCATTTGCATATTGAATACTTGAACAAGTACAAGTAGCGGGTTGGGCACAAGAGGACTCACCGTGGTTCATGCTCCGGATGATGTTCAAGTTGTTCACGGTGAGAGGTGTCCCCGGGCTCTGAGTGGGCGGTGGCGGCATCCACGGCATGGAGTAAGGTGGAGGAGCAGGAATACTCCCGGTGGAGAAGACAGAGCCGTCCGGCTCATCAGCCAGCTCATCCGTGCTCGATGCTGCTCGCATCATCTGCTGCCGCTGTTGCATCCGCAAGCATCATCCGTGCCTCGCTGCTGGCGATAGTCCGGAACCCGCCGCTCCAAGTTCCGTGCGTGCTCCTCGGGCCGCTCGCTCCTTTTCGCCATCTCCGCCTACGATGTGTCCGCGATGTCATTAACATTTCAATGGAAAGCATGTGCATGTAAAGGAAAGGTAGAGGCCCGAGGAAGAACATACCCGTAACCGCTCGACGCCTAGATCCGAGCCCGTGGCCGGGCTCTACCTCAGCTGGCCGCTCTTACGACCACGACGGATCTGGCGGAGAGAGGGAACCTTCGCTGGGTCGACGCACCCGTCACCAAACCATAGGCGGCCATGCTTCAAGCCTTCTCCCGCAAGCACCGCGACCTCAGGGTCAAAGTCCTCGGCCTCTGGGTTGGCGTCCTCGCCGTACTTCTGCTTGAACTTGGAGACATATGACGTGCACTGGGTCTCGGAATGCGGGTTAACCCACACGGACCCCGTCTCAAGATCAGGCGTCTTCCTTTGCTTCATCTTCTTTAGCACGGCAAAGACGTTAGGCTTCGCTCCTGTCTTGACTTCCTGCAAAAGAGAACATGTAATAAAGTGAAGTGGCACACCCTTGCGGAGTTAGCAAATATATAACATGAATTCAAAGAATGAAGGAACCATTAATTTGCTCACCTCCTTCGCAGGTGAAGAGAGATGGGGATGCTGCCTTGGATATGCGATCCACCTCGCATCTCTGCCCGCTTCTTCTTGCCCTCCTCGTGCTTCTTGAGGTACTGGGGGCATGTCCACCACATGACCATCGCACGAAAGCACCTCTCGTCGTTGCCGACGTACTGAGGAGGGTTCTACATGCACAAGACCTCCCTTTTTTGGGCCTTTGTGAGGCAGAACGGAGCGTGTGGCTTAGTCCAAGTTTTTTTGGCACCATGAGGTGGCTGCATGTTCAACTCCGGCCTATCGCACCACATTTCTTGATCAATTTGAGCCTTTATGTTATCCTTCGTCTTCTCGGTGTCCACAATCGTGCTCCAAATGGCTTCACTGATATTCTTCTCGGTGTGCATTACATCAATGTTATGCGGGAGCTCGAGAAACTCAAAGTAAGGGAGCTTCCATAAGCACGGCTTGTGAGTCCATTGGTGTGTCTCCCCATATCCCAAGAAACCATTCCCATCAGGGCTAGGCTTAAGAGCATCTAACTCAGCCTTGATTTCCGTTCCGGTCTTCGGAATTGGCTTCGAGCCACGGACAACATGGCCTTTCTTGAAACTCTTTACATCACTCCTGTATGCATGCCTCCGCTCAAGGAACTGTCGAGCTTCATCAAAGCATGAATACTTGCCTCCCTTGTTTAGCCAGAAGAAAGTCACGGCTCGCTCGCACTGTGGGCAAGGCCACTTCCCATGTGTACACCACCCGCAGAACAAAGCACGTGCCGGCGGGTCATGCGTGGACGTGTGGTACCACACATACATATCGAAGTACTCCGTCTTTGATGCGTCATATGTTCGGATCCCGCGACCTTCCCAGCCACGAACCAAGTCATCCACCAGCGGTTCCAGGTACACATTCATGTTCTTGCCCGGGTATTTGGGCCTTGGGATTATCATCGACACAAACATGTTCTCTGATCTCATGCAGACGCCAGGGGGGAGGTTCATGGGAATAACAAACACTGGCCAACAACTGTATACTGCAGCCGACATACCATATGGATTGAACCCATCGGTCGATATCGCAACTGCTACGCTCCTCGGATCACCTGCTTTCAGTGGAAATTTCTTCACAAAGTTCTTCCATGCAGTACCATCCGACGGATGTATCATCTTGTCGGTGTATCTGTTTCCTTCCACGGCCCACCTCATCTGCTGGGCAGTATCCTCGGTCATGAAGAGCCGCTGGATCCTCGGTAGAACTGGAAGATAGCGGAGGATATTCTTGGCAACCGTGGTCTGCCTCTTCGACCATCACCATTGCGGTCTACCTCAAAGTACCTAGAGGAATTGCATTTGATGCAATAATTTGTGTCAGCGTGCTCCTCTCGAATAGCATGCATCCCTTTGGACAAGCGTGTATCCGCTGAGATGACATCTTAAGGTCACCGAGCAATTTGGTCGAATAGTAGAAGTTTTGCGGCAAGAGGTGCCCTTTCGGCAGAAGGCTGCCTACGATTACCAGAAGTTCATCGAACCCATCTCTGCACAAGTTCCTATGGCACTTCAAGGCCATAAGGCGAGCGATGGCATCCAGTTGGGTAACCTCTATATTTTCATGTAGGGGTTTCTGCGAAGCAAACAGAGCCTCATAATACTCCTTTGTGTTTTCCTCCGGGTCCTCACTTGTCTCCGCATCCTGAGGTGTCTCCACCTCTACATGAGAGCTTTCGAGCACATTACCATTAGCCAAGTTTTCTAAGCACCTATCAAAACCAGAGTGTCATATTCCCCCTAGGTTGAATCCGACGCACCTCCTTCCTAGCACGTTTCTTTGCCTTTTCTCCATGGTAAGTCCAAATCCCGTAGGACGGTGTGAACCCAAACTTGATCAGGTGCATACTCATAGTTTCCTTGTCCTGTGCCTTTCGGTTAGCGCACTTACTACAAGGGCACCAAACACTTATAGGTCTGCTAGGGATGGCAAACGCCCTATCCACAAACTGCTCGGTCTTTTCTCCCCATTCATCAGTATAGTTCCACTGACTGATTCCGCCATCGTACATCCAGCCACGATTATCCATCCTCTAATCAGCAACAAAACAGACGAACATAGCATTTATATATCAAATACGAAATAAATGCATCATATATTTATTTATTTATGCGTGCATCAACTCCGAAACTCTACTAGGTGGGCTCCTAGCAGCCGCCGGATCCGTAGATTGAGTACGTTCTCCCAGCTCTACCTCGATCCGAGACAGAATTTCAGCAGCACCTCCCCGCTGCTCTCCCGATACACGTCTCGGCAAAAGCCGAGAGGGTGTGCATCCGGAGAACAACGGGGAGGCGCTACCGAAATCTCTGTCTCGGATCGGGGTAGAGCACGGAGAACGTACCCAACTACGCATCCGCCGGCTGTCCCGATAAATGCCGTAAGAGTTACGGTTCATAATATGCGAGACAACTAATGCATATTTATCCGCGTAACCCTTACGGTCGGGAAGAGACGCCTAGGTATCGCGACAGACTTGATGATCTAGACACAAAAAAAACCTAGGTACATGTAAAGGTGGGAGGGAGATTTATACCCTAGACGCGTGAGAGAATCGCCGAAGAAGATCCGGGACGCCGCCCCCCGTGAAACACCCCCACGGCGCTGCCCCCCGTCAAACACCCCCGCGACACCGTCCACCGTCAAACACCCCCGCGACGCCGTCCACCGTGTCCACCTCGAAGCATCACCTACATAGCGAGAAAATAAAATAGTCATGCAAGTGAACACTAAATTCCCTAAGTCATATACTACACTAAAATCATCTATACAATAAAATCATCTACACTAAAATCTATACACTAAAATCCTCTAAATTTATACACTAAATGCATCTAAATTTATACACTAAATACATATAAATCATCTAAAATCCTAAACTACAATTAAATCATCTCAATCTATAAACTAAAATCATCTAAATGTACACTAAAATCATCTAAAACCTACACTAACACTCATCAATCCATGTAGTTTCAGCAGCAAATGAAATCGGAAGACATGCATAGCTAGCGGGGGCGGCGCGCGCTAGGGAAATCGGAGAGAGGAGGAGGAGGAAGAGAGGCATACTCGCAGGGAGGGTCGCCGGACCGGGCGTCGGAGAGAGGCACGGGCACAAGCAGCAGACAGCACCTAGCTAGGGGAGGGCCCGGTGGCGGCGGCTGCGCGGCGACGCATTCGGGCGGCGCGAGCGAAGCAGCACCGACGAGTCGAGGCAGCAGCTAGGGGAGGGAGGAGGGCGGCTGCAGCGTCGGTGGGGGGCGGCAGCGTCGGCGAGAGGCGGTGGCGTGAGGTGGGGAGTAGGTGGTGGCCGCCGGAGCTGCTCGGTAGGGGAGGAGAAAGGGGCGGCCTGCAGCAGCGTGGACGGCGGCGTGCTCGGCGGTGTGGACGGGGCGTGGATGGCGGCGTGGAGGCGGCGTGGACGGCGGCGTGGTCGGCGGCGTGGAGGTGAGTCCGGCGGCGGCGTCGTGGGGAGGAGGTCGCGCGGGGTAGGAGGTCGTGAGGAGGAGGCAGTGGATGGGGAGGGGGTCGAGCCACTCGTTCGGCCCCTTATCCGCAAGCTTTGCCGTGCATCGGCCTTTGCCGTGCACGCATTGCTCGTTGCCGTGCGGCAAGAGCTTTGTCGTGCGCCTTGCTTTCTTTGCCGTGCGGCACAGCTTTGCCGTGCGGCAAAGGCTCTTTGCCGTGCGGTTTCTGGCTTTGCCGTCCGCAAGTGCACGGCAAAGTTTTTTATTTATTAGTTTACCATTTCAATTGTCATATATGAGAATTTAGTTTTATTTCAAATTAAATTAAACTTGTTTTTCCAACATGAGTAATATTTCATAATGTTCTTATCATGTTTTCTTAAATCTATAGGGCTGCAAATTCGAACACATAAATCCTAACACTAACCGTCAGGGTCACACATACCGCCGGAGCACCGGAACCGTAACCTGAACCCTAAACACTAGCCCTACCCCTAAACCCTAGCCCTCACCCTAACCCTAACCTAAAAGAATGAAAAGGTACATTGGTGCACCCTCGCGCGGAGAAATCTAGGGGGGTAGACCCGCCGGGGCACACGTTCCGCTGTTTTGGGGGGAGGAGGGGGAGAACGAGCGTCGGAGCACCGGAACCCCACCAAATCTTGCATGTGGGCCTATGCTATGTGTAAAAGTGTGGTGCAAGGTGTAATGGTGAAAAAGTAGCTCCCCTAAACCCTAAACCCTAGCCCTAACCCTACACCTAACCCTAACCAGTAGATCAGGCACACCGTCGATCGTGTGATAATGGCTCTAGCTGCGGGTATATGTGCCAAAGGGTCCCAATCTTGGTTCTCCATGTGTATATGTACTAAACAAACCTAAAAGAATGAAAAGTTACATTGGTGCACCCTCGCGCGGAGAAATCTAGGGGGTAGACCCGCCGGGGCACACGTTCCGTGTTTTGGGGGAGGAGGGGGATAACGACCGCCGGAGCACCGGAACCCCACCAAACCTTGCATGTGGACCTATGATATGTGTCAAAGTGTGATGCAAGGTGTAATGGTGCAAAAGTAGCTCCCC
>NC_061514.1:317941747-317959852 GCF_022539505.1 Lolium rigidum
GCCGGACCGGGCCGCCCGGTGGAAAAGTCGATGTCTACGCACGCTTCTATTCCCGTAGACAGGTGTTGGGCCTCCAAGATCGGAGGTTTGTAGAACAGCAGCAAGTTTCCCATAAGTGAATCACCCAAGGTTTATCGAACTCAGGGAGGTAGAGGTCAAAGATATCCCTCTCAAGCAACCCTGCAATTATGATACAAGAAGTCTCTTGTGTCCCCAACACACCCAATACACTTGTCAGATGTACAGGTGCACTAGTTCGGCGAAGAGATAGTGAGATGCAAGTGATATGGATGAATATGAGTGGTAATAGCAATCTGAAATAAAGATGGCAGCGAGTAAACATGCAAATGAACAGTAGAATAAACGGAGTTTCAGAGTGCTTGGAAACAAGGCCTAGGGATCATACTTTCACTAGTGGACACTCTCAACATTGATCACATAACCGAATAAACAAATACTACTTTCTCTACACTCTCTTGTTGGATGACAAACACCATTCATTGTGTAGGGCTACAAGAGCTCCCTCAAGCCGGAGTTAACAAGCTCCACAACATTCGGTGTTCATATTTAAGTAACCTTAGAGTGCATGATAGACCATTGCAATTATACCGAGTACTAACATAGCATGCACACTGTCACCGTCAGGCTATGAAAGGGGGAATAGATCGCATCAATACTATCATAGTAATAGTTAACTTCATAATCTACAAGAGATCACAATCATAGCTTATACCAAGTACTACATGATGCACATACTGTCAACATTACATCATGGAGGAGGAATAGACTACTTTAATAACATCACTAGAGTAGCACAAAGATGATATTCAACTAGATCACTGTGACGCCCCAAAACCGGTACCATGAGGATCCCAGCGAATTCGCCAAAATCCGCACGATATCGATTCTAGGAGACGCACCACCAAGCGCCTCGTACACGCCGAAGCATGCACGCGATGCGGGTGGAATCATTCACGAGCGGTAACATTACAACAGGATTACAATAGAGCCCACAAGAAACGGATATCTTACAACAACGACTCCAACGAGTCAAGATACAAATATACAATACAAAGATCCAAATCATACAGAAGATCAAATACGTCCGAGTACGGACAAGATACAAACTGGACTAAGAGTCCTGAAGATAATCAGTGGCGTCCATAACCCTGCCCAGGCCAAGCCGGAAGGGTAACCTTGCTAGCGTCGTCTTCATCGAACATATCTTCATACCTGCCCGGTTATATCCCGTAGAAGCAGCAATAAGTACGATTCGTACTTAACAAGACTTCAAGACGTATAAGCATTCGTCAACCAGTCGTCCTTTGTACTTGAGGCACGCAGGGGACTTAGAGGACGCAAGAGGAACGTCATAGGCAATATGGTGGGGTTAAGCGACAGCGCGCTAAGCACTAAAAACCTATAGAGACACTCTACAACAGTCGTCTATCAGAGAGGGTGAGAGAGCGCATAAACTAACAGTTCTATACTCTGCAAACATAACACAGCCGATACGTTCCCCCCTCGCAAGGAAGTACTTACAAAGGCACTCACACGGTTGTCAAGTTTTAACCATTTATTATTTAAGTTGTTCTATCTTACTATGCAAGTTATTAGTATCGAAACAACAGGTGTAAGTTGTCTATGGTCGAGTCATACAGCTCCAAGTCGTCCATAACCGCGGACACGGCTTATCGATAAGATGTACACCCTGCAGGGGTTGCCCAAATGTACCCACACGCACCGCTCGATCCACTTACGACGGTGGATATCACGGCTCGCACTCTCCTTCACGACAACAATGTCCAGGAAGCCACCTAACCAAGTTGAACCCGTATCGAAGTCCGGCCGAATCTCCGAAGCGGACCTAGCTATGTGCGCCAGCGTACTAGGTGGTTTAAACACACACTGGGGCGATAAACCACTTCGCAGCGGCTCCGCGACCTATACGTGCATACCAGAAACAAGGGATACAAGGCACCCAGGGGCTTCCCAAAGTAAATAAGTAACAAGTCGGCATGCACGCAAACAACAAATGGTAAAACATTGCAAACTAGTTGTGGCCACTGGACAAAGCCGTAGATTCCGGTAGTGGTCAAGGGAGACCCATAAGCATACCCACGTGTGGTTAGAGCGCTCGATCTCGGAACGGATAACAAGAACTCGGGTCCTAGATTTCATGGAAACACAAGTGAGCCGTCATAAAACGGGCAACTGACCCACCGATGCCTCCGCTAACAACTATTAACAAGTAACCATGATACTTTTAACAGATATAACCATAAACCATGTGTCATGTTCCCCAACAGATAAACCGATAAGATAGCAATAACGGTAACAAGATATAAACAACACTAGCATGCACTACGACTCGCAAGGCAGACTCGAAACCAAACAATAGCCGTAGGTGGTTGGTGGAGGCAATATAGGCTGCTTGAGGTAACAAGTGGAAGGGACACGTGACAAGAACGCAACTTAAAGCTAGCATGAGGAAGAAGGCAAAATAAAATAGGTGAGCGACTTCTGCAGGGGCAGGAGTATAAGGGAAATGCTTGCCTGTTAAAGCTTGCCGAGGAACATCCGGAGAACTTGTCGTATCTCACAACACCACTTCGTGATCCTATCCGGGAAGAAGCAAAGCGCTACAACAACCAAC
Source organism: Lolium rigidum (assembly GCF_022539505.1). Taxonomy (NCBI): domain Eukaryota; kingdom Viridiplantae; phylum Streptophyta; class Magnoliopsida; order Poales; family Poaceae; genus Lolium; species Lolium rigidum. Next base: position 317,944,404 of record NC_061514.1, read on the forward strand.
GGATGCACATCTTACTACTACGGCAAAAGAATCAGCATGATCATGATGATATGCATGCATGACATGGCAAACATGATGCGACGATGCAACTTATCCAAATTAATCGGAATCGGAACCCCGGACAAACAAATTAGGTTGAAGTTGCATTTCTACCAGCAATTTAAATGTTGATTAGCATGGCATAGGCATGGCATGAATGAGCTACTTCAATATTAAACGGAGCGGGAAAACCTTAGTCGGTCTTCGAAATACTCCGCATATATGTTAGGTGAACATGCATAACTATCAACGTGCGACATGATGCGAGATGCAAACAGATGAATGGATGGCATATTCAGATTCTTCATATTTTTCTGATCAATTTTCATATATAACACTTTTTATTTGGAGCTATAGTTTGAAAGATATGAAATGGACAATTTGCAAAACAAATAAAAAGGCAAAAAGGGACTGGGCTGGATCTGAGAGTTGGCCTGCTACCTGGCCGGCGGGAGGAAAGGTCTGGCGCGCGTGGGCCGGCCCAGTTCTGGCTGCAAACGGCGACGGAGGCTTCGGGCTGCGTGGGCGATGAGTTGCGCCGGGTCGATCTGGGCCGAAACAAAAAGGTTGATGTAATTCGCCTCCCCTAGCATTTGAGCACAAGATCTGCTGCTTCAGGGATCAAGGGACTAACCACTATGCTGGACGTCTACTCGTGTCAAGTTCATGTAACGTAACCTTTTGAGCCCAGATGAGACGGAGACCTTGGATAAAAAGAATCATGGCGGAGAGGATCTGGACGAGCACATACTGGCCGGTTCAGGGCGAACTGGTACGAGCGTCTGGGTTCGCTAGATGCAGAACTTCATGGGGAACCAGAAGGTCGCTGACCCGGCACCGGAGGACCACCGGAGTGTGGCCGTCGACGACGACCTGCAGGGAAACGGCGGTCAACACCGGTAAACCAAGAGAGGACGGGACGAAGACGGGGAAGAGGTCCAAGGGGCGCGGAAGCTCACCAGGAACGCGATGGTGTGCTCGAAAACAACGGAGAAGGTCGGAGACGGCCGGAATTGACGAATTAGGTCGCCGGAGTTGGAGAAGAAACGGCGAATTTGGCGACGATTGAGCGAACTCCGGCTCGATTCCTTGCACCAAGATGAAGAGGAGTACAAGGCGCATCTTTTGGTACCCTTGGCTCGGCGAGGGGTGGCCTCGAGCAGCGGCGCCATGGAGAGGACGATGGTGGCAGAGGGTTTTCTCATGTCTCTGTTTCTGTTGGTGGGAGGGAAGAAGAAAAGGGGAAGAGAGATGGTGGCGGTGCAAGAGAGGGAGAACGGCTAGGGTTCGGAGGGGGCATAGAGGGATTAAAAAGGGGGGAAAGGAGCAGGTGGGAGCCAGAGGTGGTGGACAGCGACGGGGGAGCTCACGCCATGCTCGTGCTCTCTCTGGATATGACGACAAGGAGGGGGGAGAAAAGATCGAAGGGGTACGACTGGGCTGGGAAGAGAAGGAAGAGAGTTGGGCCAGAGAGGGAGAGAGCCCAAGGGGGAGGTTAGGGTTTGGTTTGTTTTAGAAAACCATTTTCTCTTTAATTCTTAAAACTGGTTCACAAATCCCCTTTTTTTTAAATAAAACCCAAACAAGATAGTTTAATTTGGAATTTGAAACATTTAAATAGTTTATATATTTTATAGTTTTGGTTTAGAGTTTTGTTAAAAGACAAGACATAGAGGAGGTTTATTTTATAAAACATATGAGAGAGGGAAACAAAATACTTTTTATTTAAAATAGTTTTTATTTGATAAAACTTGTGGATGATATGATGCATGCTGCATGATGATGCACAAAAGGAAAAGGCACAGACAAAATCTAATTAGGGGTATGATCCTGGGCCGCTACAATCGACACCACTAACAAGGAATCTCGCCCCGAGATTCCACGTCAACCTAAGGGGGAGTTGGTTAAACTGTCGGATCTTCTTGTACCATGTTGACAATCACCCGACCTCGAGGTGGAACCTTCTTCTGGCGAAGTGTTGATCTTCTCGACACCACTAACAAGAGTTCTTGCTCCATGTAGAAAGGGCGACACCACTAACAAGGGTTGTTGCTCCGTTGATGATGATGTAGTTTTCGTCGGGACCTCCGAAGATCGGACCTAATAGGTGAAAGGCATATATCGTCCAACCCACGTGGAAACCTAAGACTCAGAAGCTCAGATAAGAGAGAAGAATCAAAACACGCATAGGTAAGACGAGAAAGAATAGAGGTAAGGAGAAAAATCAGAACTAATCAGAACTATCCAACGAATTTTAGAAAATAGTTTGGACTCTTTAAACTCAACGACCATTGGCAAGGTTATCCTAAAGGCTGGACTATGGGGTATCGTCAACCTGATGCTCTGATACCAACTTGTGACGCCCCAAAACCGGTACCATGAGGATCCCAGCGAATTCGCCAAAATCCGCACGATATCGATTCTAGGAGACGCACCACCAAGCGCCTCGTACACGCCGAAGCATGCACGCGATGCGGGTGGAATCATTCACGAGCGGTAACATTACAACAGGATTACAATAGAGCCCACAAGAAACAGATATCTTACAACAACGACTCCAACGAGTCAAGATACAAATATACAATACAAAGATCCAAATCATACAGAAGATCAAATACGTCCGAGTACGGACAAGATACAAACTGGACTAAGAGTCCTGAAGATAATCAGTGGCGTCCATAACCCCGCCTGAGCCAAGCCGGAAGGGTAACCTTGCTAGCGTCGTCTTCATCGAACATATCTTCATACCTGCCCGGTTATATCCCGTAGAAGCGAGCAATAAGTACGATTCGTACTTAACAAGACTTCAAGACGTATAAGCATTCGTCAACCGGCCGTCCTTTGTACTTGAGGCACGCAGGGGACTTAGAGGACGCAAGAGGAACGTCATAGGCAATATGGTGGGGTTAAGCGGCGCAGCGCAAGCACTAAAAACCTATAGAGACACTCTACAACGATCGTCTATCGAGAGAGGGTGAGAGAGCGCATAAACTAACGAGTTCTATACTACGCAAACATAACACAGCCGATACGTTCCCCCCTCGCAAGGAAGTACTTACAAAGGCACTCACACGGTTGTCAAGTTTTAACCATTTATTATTTAAGTTGTTCTATCTTACTATGCAAGTTATTAGTATCGAAACAACAGGTGTAAGTTGTCTATGGTCGAGTCATACAGCTCCAAGTCGTCCATAACCGCGGACACGGCTTATCGATAAGATGTACACCCTGCAGGGGTTGCCCAAATGTACCCACACGCACCGCTCGATCCACTTACGACAGGTGGATATCACGGCTCGCACTCTCCTTCACGACAACAATGTCCAGAAGCCACCTAACCAAGTTGAACCCGTATCGAAGTCCGGCACGAATCTCCGAAGCGGACCTAGCTATGTGCGCCGGCGTACTAGGTGGTTTAAACACACACTGGGGCGATAAACCACTTCGCGAGCGGCTCCGCGACCTATACGTGCATACCAGAAACAAGGGATACAAGGCACCCAGGGGCTTCCCAAAGTAAATAAGTAACAAGCTGGCATGCACGCAAACAACAAATGGTAAAACATTGCAAACTAGTTGTGGCCACTGGACAAAGCTGTAGATTCCGGTAGTGGTCAAGGGGAGACCCATAAGCATACCCACGTGTGGTTAGAGCGCTCAGTCTCGGAACAGATAACAAGAACTCGGGTCCTAGATTTCATGGAAACACAAGTGAGCCGTCATAAAACGGGCAACTGACCCACCGATGCCTCCGCTAACAACTATTAACAAGTAACCATGATACTTTTAACAGATATAACCATAAACCATGTGTCATGTTCCCCAACAGATAAACCGATAAGATAGCAATAACGGTAACAAGATATAAACAACACTAGCATGCACTACGACTCGCAAGGCGGACTCGAAACCAAACAATAGCCGTAGGTGGTTGGTGGAGGCAATATAGGTCGCTTGAGGTAACAAGTGGAAGGGACACGTGACAAGAACGCAACTTAAAGCTAGCATGAGGAAGAAGGCAAAATAAAATAGGTGAGCGACTTCTGCAGGGGCAGGAGTATAAGGGAAATGCTTGCCTGTTAAAGCTTGCCGAGGAACATCCGGAGAACTTGTCGTATCTCACAACACCACTTCGTGATCCTATCCGGGAAGAAGCAAAGCGCTACAACAACCAACGGATGCACATCTTACTACTACGGCAAAAGAATCAGCATGATCATGATGATATGCATGCATGACATGGCAAACATGATGCGACGATGCAACTTATCCAAATTAATCGGAATCGGAACCCCGGACAAACAAATTAGGTTGAAGTTGCATTTCTACCGGCAATTTAAGTGTTGGTTAGCATGGCATAGCATGGCAAGAATGAGCTACTTCAATATTAAACGGAGCGGGGAAAACCTTAGTCGGTCTTCGAAATACTCCGCATATATGTTAGGTGAACATGCATAACTATCAACGTGCGACATGATGCGAGATGCAAACAGATGAATGGATGGCATATTCAGATTCTTCATATTTTTCTGATCAATTTTCATATATAACACTTTTTATTTGGAGCTATAGTTTGAAAGATATGAAATGGACAATTTGCAAAACAAATAAAAAGGCAAAAAGGGACTGGGCTGGATCTGAGAGTTGGCCTGCTACCTGGCCGGCGGGAGGAAAGGTCTGGCGCGCGTGGGCCGGCCCAGTTCTGGCTGCAAACGGCGACGGAGGCTTCGGGCTGCGTGGGCGATGAGTTGCGCCGGGTCGATCTGGGCCGAAACAAAAAGGTTGATGTAATTCGCCTCCCCTAGCATTTGAGCACAAGATCTGCTGCTTCAGGGATCAAGGGACTAACCACTATGCTGGACGTCTACTCGTGTCAAGTTCATGTAACGTAACCTTTTGAGCCCAGATGAGACGGAGACCTTGGATAAAAAGAATCATGGCGGAGAGGATCTGGACGAGCACATACTGGCCGGTTCAGGGCGAACTGGTACGAGCGTCTGGGTTCGCTAGATGCAGAACTTCATGGGGAACCAGAAGGTCGCTGACCCGGCACCGGAGGACCACCGGAGTGTGGCCGTCGACGACGACCTGCAGGGAAACGGCGGTCAACACCGGTAAACCAAGAGAGGACGGGACGAAGACGGGGAAGAGGTCCAAGGGGCGCGGAAGCTCACCAGGAACGCGATGGTGTGCTCGAAAACAACGGAGAAGGTCGGAGACGGCCGGAATTGACGAATTAGGTCGCCGGAGTTGGAGAAGAAACGGCGAATTTGGCGACGATTGAGCGAACTCCGGCTCGATTCCTTGCACCAAGATGAAGAGGAGTACAAGGCGCATCTTTTGGTACCCTTGGCTCGGCGAGGGGTGGCCTCGAGCAGCGGCGCCATGGAGAGGACGATGGTGGCAGAGGGTTTTCTCATGTCTCTGTTTCTGTTGGTGGGAGGGAAGAAGAAAAGGGGAAGAGAGATGGTGGCGGCGCAAGAGAGGGAGAACGGCTAGGGTTCGGAGGGGGCATAGAGGGATTAAAAAGGGGGGAGAGGGGCAGGTGAGAGCCAGAGGTGGTGGACAGCGACGGGGGAGCTCACGCCGTGCCCGTGCTCTCTCTGGGGATGACGACAAGGACGGGGAGAAAAGATCGAAGGGGTACGACTGGGCTGGGAAGAGAAGGAAGAGAGTTGGGCCAGAGAGGGAGAGAGCCCAAGGGGGAGGTTAGGGTTTGGTTTGTTTTAGAAAACCATTTTCTCTTTAATTCTTAAAACTGGTTCACAAATCCCCTTTTTTTTTAAATAAAACCCAAACAAGATAGTTTAATTTGGAATTTGAAACATTTAAATAGTTTATATATTTTATAGTTTTGGTTTAGAGTTTTGTTAAAAGACAAGACATAGAGGAGGTTTATTTTATAAAACATATGAGAGAGGGAAACAAAATACTTTTTATTTAAAATAGTTTTTATTTGATAAAACTTGTGGATGATATGATGCATGCTGCATGATGATGCACAAAAGGAAAAGGCACAGACAAAATCTAATTAGGGGTATGATCCTGGGCCGCTACAATCACAAAGCTCATGATCACATAAAGATCACATGAGAGATAGAGATGAACCACATAGCTACGGTACAGCCCTTAGCCTCGGGGATGAACTACTCCCTCCTCAGCATAGGAGACAACAGCGTTGATGAAGATGGCGGTGGTGTCGATGGAGATGCCTTCCGGGGCACTTCCCGTCCCGGCGGCGTGTCGGAACGGAGACTTCGTCCCCGAATCTTGGCTTCGCGATGGCGGCGGCTCTGGAACTTTTCTCGTATCGTGGCTTATTCTTCTAGGGTTTTCGCGACGGAGGCTTTATATAGGCGGAAGGGCAGCCTCGGAGGAGTCCCGGTGGGGCCACACCATAGGGGCGCCCCGGCCGCGCCGCCTTGTGGGGTGGGGCCCCCGGCTCCCCTCTCGGCCCCTCTTCGGTGCTCCGGAAGCTTCCGGGAAAAATAAGATACTGGGCGTTGATTTCGTCCAATTCGAGAATATTTCCTTTGTAGGATTTCGAAACCAAAAACAGCAGAAAACGAGAACCGGCACTTCGGCATCTCGTTAATAGGTTAGTTCCGGAAAATGCATCAAAACGATATAAAGTATGAATAAAACATGTAGGTATTGTCATAAAACTAGCATGGAACATAAGAAATTATAGATACGTTGGAGACGTATCAAGCATCCCCAAGCTTAGTTCCTACTCGCCCTCGAGTAGGTAAACGATAACAAGGATAATTTCTTAAGTGACATGCTACCAACATGATCTTGATCAATACTATTGTAAAGCATATGAGATGAATGAAGTGATTCAAAGCAATGGTAAAGACAATGAGTAAACAACTCGAATCATATAGCAAAGACTTTTCATGAATAGTACTTTCAAGACAAGCATCAATAAGTCTTGCATAAGAGTTAACTCATAAAGCAATAAATTCTTAGTAGAAAGCTTTGAAGCAACACAAAGGAAGATATAAGTTTCAGCAGTTGCTTTCAACTTCAACATGTTTATCTCATGGATAATTGTCAACATAAAGCAATATAACAAGTGCAATAGGTAGATATGTAAGAATCAATGCACACAGTTTACACAGTGTTTGCTTCTAAGATAGAAAGAAGTAGGTAAACTGACTCAACAATAAAGTAGAAGAAAGGCCCTTCGCAGAGGGAAGCATGGATTACTATTTTTGTGCTAGAGCTTTTATTTTGAAAACATAGAAACAATTTTGTCAACGGTAGTAATAAATCATATGTGTTATGCATAATACATCTTATAGTTGCAAGCCTCATGCATAGATTACCAATAGTGCTCGCACCTTGTCCTAATTAGCTTGGATTAACACGGATTATCATTGCATAACATATGTTTCAACCAAGTGTCACAAAGGGGTACCTCTATGCCGCTTGTACAAAGGTCTAAGGAGAAAGTTCGCATTGGATTTCTCGCTTTTTGATTATTCTCAACTTAGACATCCATACCAGAGACAACATAGACAATGGATAATGGACTCCTCTTTAATGCATAAGCATTCAACAACAGATAATATTCTCATAAGAGATTGAGGATTAATTGTCCAAACCGAAACTTCCACCATGATTCATGGCTTTAGTTAGCGGCCCAATGTTCTTCTCTAACAATATGCATACTCAAACCATTTGATCATGAAAATCGCCCTTACTTCAGACAAGACGAACATGCATAGCAACTCACATGATATTCAACAAAGGTGTAAAAGTTGATGGCGTCCCCAGAAACATGGTTATCGCTCAACAAGCAACTTATAAGAAATAAGATACATAGGAACATATTAAATACCACAATAGTTTTTAAGGCTATTTTCCCATGAGCTATATATTGCAAAGACAAGGAATGAAATTTTAAAGGTAGCACTCAAGTAATTTACTTTGGAATGGCGAGAGAAATACCATGTAGTAGGTAGGTATGGTGGACACAAATGGCATAGTTTTTGGCTCAAGGATTTGGATGCACGAGAAGAATTCCCTCTCAATACAAGGCTAGGCTAGCAAGGTTGTTTGAAGCAAACTCAAGTATAAAACGGTACAACAAGACTTACATAAGAACATATTGCAAGCATTATAAGACTCTATGCTGTCTTCCTTGTTGTTCAAACACCTTAACCAGAAAATATCTAGACTCTAGAGAGACCAATCATGCAAACCAAATTTTAACAAGCTCTATGTAGTTCTTCATTAATAGGTGCAAAGTAAATGATGCAAGAGCTTAAACATGATCTATTTGAGCACAAAACAATTGCCAAGTATCAAATTATTCAAGACCATATACCATTTACCACATGAAGCATTTTATGTTTCCAACCAAATAGCAATTAACGAAGCGGTTTTCAACTCCGCCATGAACATTAAAGATAAAAGCGAAGAACACTAGTGTTCACATGAAAGAGCGGAGCGTGTCTCTCTCCCACACAAGCATGAATTTATTCAGAGAATTAAAATAACAAAACGAAAATAAAAGCACACAGACGCTCCAAGTAAAGTACATAAGATGTGACGGAATAAAAATATAGTTTCACTAGAGGTGACCTGATAAGTTGTTGATGAAGAAGGGGATGCCTTGGGCATCCCCAAGCTTAGATGCTTGGGTCTTCTTGAAATATGCAGGGATGAACCACGGGGCCATCCCCAAGCTTAGACTTTTCACTCTTCTTTATCATTGTATATCATCCTCCTCTCTTGACCCTTGAAAACTTCCTCCACACCAAACTCGAAACAAATTCATTAGAGGGTTAGTGCATAATCAAAAATTCACATGTTCGGAGGTGACACAATCATTCTTAACACTTCTGGACATTTCACAAAGCTACTGAAAGTTAATGGAACAAAGAAATCCATTCAACATAGCAAAAGAGGCAATGCGAAATAAAAGGCAGAATCTGTCAAAACAGAACAGTCCGTAAAGACGAATTTTTCTGGGGCACTTAACTTGCTCAGATGAAAAAGCTCAGATGGAACAAAGAAATCCATTCAACATAGCAAAAGAGGCAATGCGAAATTACATATGAACATGCACAAGGACTTTTAAAGATCCAACAAAGACACACTTTGGACAAACATGCCAAATGAATACAAGAAGGCATAAAGGTGTGACCAAACAAATTTGTTGTCCAAAATATATCAAAGACGCAAATCACAAAAGATTTGTTCAACAAAGTTTAACAAATGAACTAAGAAGAAACCATTGAGCATAAAGGATGAAATAAAGCAAACATGCTCAAAGATTTATCTCATTCAAGCAAATAAAATATGTAAGAAGGAATGAGATAGCAAACTCCCCAAAAGAGCCGGGTTCGAACAAATAAACCAAACCCTCGACACTTTTCACAATGGCACAATGTACCATAAGGAAAAGGTTTGTCTTCCAAAACAAACACTTGATATGAATCAAGAGAATTTATCAAAAGATTTTTTTTTTCAAAGGGACAAGGAAGACACATGGGAGCAACAAAGATTTCTTGGAAATAAAGTAAGGAAATAAGAAGCAATCCAAGATGAAGATGATCCATGAATTCAACCACATACAAGGTTGTCAATTGTCAAAGACAATGAGTATATTGGAAATAATTTCCTGTGGTGAATTGACAATGATAGTAAGGATCAAACTTCACAATAAAAGGCATAGAATAAGTATATAGAATTAAGCACTATGCACGGATGAAGATTCTTGATAGCTTCAACTAGTCAAACAATCACGCATGGCACTGATTAGAATAACTTGAAGCAATCGGTGTCCCAAATAAGATATAGAGATATGTATTTGAGGAAAAAACTGTATCAAGAATTTCTTACTCAAACAAGAATCCATAAGATGAGCAATACAAGTTTTTCAATAGAAGTGGAGCTTGTTTGAGCAAACATGCCACCTAGGAACAAGATAATTAAGAGTATCAACACAAAGTGGCATAACCTCGTATGTTCACATTTTCTAGGCTTATGATATGTACAAAACATATTACCCCCCCATAATGTGATAAAACATTTCTTCTAATCAAGAGGCAACTAAAATTCGACTAGAGATGATTAATGGACATTTAGAATTTGAATTTCTCATGAGTATGACACACCACATAGTGACTAGATAATCTTGCAATATCAGTACTAAGTGGTGGTACCCACATACACACATTTTAAAGAAAGAGAGATGCACAATGCATATCACTCCCCCAAAATGGGATATTCCATTAATCACTCAAAGAGAGCCAAATAAGATATCATCAAGATGCATTAGGCTCAAAACAATACACAAGTATATGATGAGTCAAACAAACATACTTGAATACACAAGATAGGTAAGTAAGACTCAACACATACAAACACATATTTGATACAAAACCAAAACATGCAAAGGGGCAAGTAACTTACAATAAATATGAAGAGTTGAAGTATAAGTTACCGCAAGGAGGAACATTGGATATAAGATATAGATGATGATCCATACGACTTGGCTTGGTCAAAATATAATATATGAAGATCCCTTAATTCTTCATGAAGTAGCCAAGTATCCAATGACCTCCACATACACCTTTGATCAAGTTTGAGCTTGTTGGTCCCCAACCAAGTTGGGTCCTAAGAGGTTAGTCACAATAGGCTTGGAAACCCAAATGGTTCTTTTCTTGAAACCACTTTGAGTTACAACAAACTTGGCAAACACATTGCCATCCTTATCCTTCCCTAGAGAATAATCATCATCAACAATTATAGGGTTAGATAAGGTACCACCTAAGCATGAATAAGCAAGATGCCCCTTCTCACGGCATAAGTAGCAAGTGTTCCCCTTTTTCTTCTTTATTGATTTTTTCTCTTGGGGAACAATATCTTGATTCTTCTTGGGAAGTGGCCTATCTTCACCTTGAGGTTGAGCTTGAGCTTGACCTTGACTTTGTGGCCATTTTCCTTGTTGTTTCTCACTTAAGTGCTTCTTCTTCTTCAATGGGCATGATCTAACATGGTGCCCTTCAACTTTGCACTTGAAGTAAACAATCTTGGCCGAATCATTGACTTTGTCTTGGCCCTTCTTCTTGTTGCTCTTGCTCTTGCTCTTGGACTTGTTCTTGTTATTGGAGTTGAATCCAAGTCCTCTCTTGTCATTGGGAGATTGTTGCACACTTAGCATCTTGTCAAGTGCGGATTTCCCTGCTTCATGATGTTTTTCCAAGTCTTTCTTCAAAGAAAGGACTTGGGCCTCGAGCTCTTTGATTTCCTCTACATGGTTAGTAGAAATACAAGTACTAGAGGAAGTAGAAGCTTCATTGTTAGAGCAACAAGGCAAAGCAAGTAATCCAACACAAGGTGTGTCACTAGTTTGACTAGGTGGATTACAAGGACTAGCACATGGCAATATAACATTTTGGGTAGAGGTTGTGCTAATGTTCACATGAGGCTCACAAGATGTTACCTTAGTGATACTAGCCTCATGAGATAACTTTAGCTCATCGTAGGAAGTTAGAAGATCCTCAAGAGAGTGTGAGAGCGTTTTATTGCTTTCTTCCAATTCCCTACAATTGCTAGTTAGCCAATCAAGTTGAGCCCTTAGCTCAACATTCTCCTTTAAGATAGATGCTTCACAAGAAGTAGAGTTAGTAGCACAAGCATCAACAATGGATTTTTCATTTTCAAGCTCATAGGATTCAATTTTTTGTGTAAGCATAAAGTTAGTATGCTTCTCATCTTTTAGCTCTTGCTTGAGGAGAACAATTCTTAGTCTCCTATTTTCAATATGAGACTCTAACTCAACTATGGTTTCCCTATATTTATTCAAGGTTTCCATAGAGTGTTCGAGATTAGCACGAGCTTCTTTATTACCATGAAGAGAAGCATATACCATTGCCATATTATGCAACAAGGTATTATATTCTTCATCATTATCATCATCATCACTCTCATCGTTAGAGGATGTGTTAGGAGTCAAAGTAGGAGATACCTTTGATCCATTTGGCATAAGACACATGTGCATACCGGAGGATGATAATGAGGATATTCTTGAATCCCCATTTGAAATCGTGTCTTGATCCATAGAGTGTTCGGTTTCCTCTACATTGTTAGTCAACAAGCAACTAGAGGAAATAGAAGCATTTTGATTATGGGAGCAAGACAAGGCAAGCATATCATCATGAGATCTATGTAAGCAATTTACACATGATATGCAAGGACTATCAACACAAGCATGTAGATTATTTTCAATGCTACATGTGTTAAAGTCCAAAGAGGAAGCATTGCAATGGGATAGAGATGAAGAATCATCACTATTGAGCACAATATCATCATTGCAATTTTCCTCACCACTCACCATATCATTACTTCGTGTCTTGCTACACGTTGGTGAAGTGGAAGAAGATGATAACTCATCACGACCGGAGGTGGAAGCAACTTGGAGCTCTTCATGATGTGAAGGGGAAGAGAGCTCCTCGGAGTCACCACCGACCAAATGAGAAGTGGATCCACCAAACATTTCCTTAAGCTTGATCCACATCTCATGAGAAGATTTTTGCTTTATATATATCAAGAACCTATGAAAATCTGGTCTCAAGGAGAATACAAGCTCATTAGATACTTGAGCTTCAAGGTGTAAGTTTTCTCATCCTCTAAAGATAGATTTTGAGAATCCATCGGAGGAGAAAAACCTACATCTAGAAATTGCTCTATATTTGGACACAAGGTCCAAAGTTTATAAAGCAAGCAATTTCTCCATAAAAGATAATTTGTGCCATCAAAGATAATTGTGTCATTGTGCATTATATTATTAGCCGACATCTTTACTCTCAAGGCGGTGAAGCCTTAAACAAGGAGAGACCTTGCTCTGATACCAATTGAAAGATCGAGATGTCGCCTAGAGGGGGGTGAATAGGAAATTACAAACTCTTGCAGATTTGTCTTGTAAGAATGCGGAATTAAACTAACGTTTAGTTTACAAGCACAAACCCTAAATATGCTAAGCTCAACTAAGTGTAACAATGACAACTAGAGCTAAGCAAGATAGGCACAAGATATATGTAGCACAAGTGATAGCAAGATATATGTACTTCAAGCACGATGGCTATCACAAGGAAAGAGAGCTCGGGTATAGAAATAACCGAGGCACGCGGAGATGAGGATGTATTCCCGTGTTCCCTTCCTTTGTAAGAAGGTACGTCACGTTTGGAGGAGTGGAGGTCCCATGAAGGATTCCCCGCGCCACGAAGGCTCACCCTATTCTCCGAGCCACACCCACGAAGGATAATGGCCCTTTCCTTATGGTTAGCTTTTCCTCCGCTCCGGAGATGGCAAGCTCCACAACCACTTCACAAGCTCCACGAAGGAGAAGCCCGGACCCCTTCACAATCTTCCACGAAGAGATCACCAGGGAACCAACCAAGCCAACTAGGACGTCTCCTGATACGTCTCCAACGTATCAATAATTTCCGATGTTCCATGCTTGTTCTATGACAATACCAACATGTTTTGTTCACACTTTATATCATTTTTATGCGTTTTCCGGAACTAACCTATTGACGAGATGCCGAAAGGCCGCTTCGTTGTTTTCTGCTGTTTTTGGTTTCAGTAAATGCTAGTAAGGAAATATTTTCGGAATCGGACGAAATCAATTCCGGGGATCTTATAATTTCGCGAAGCTTCCGGAGCACCGGAGGAAGGCCGAGAGGGTGCCGGGGGGCCCCACACCCTAGGGCGGCGCGGCCCAAGGGGGGGGCGCGCCCCCCTATGGTTTGGGCAGCCCGTGGCCCCTCCGATTCCGACTCTTCGCCTATTTAAGCCGTCGTGACCTAAAACTTCGACACCAATTGACGAAACTCCAGAAAAGTTACTGTGGCGCCACCGCCATCGCGAAACTCCAATTCGGGGGACAGAACTCTCTGTTCCGGCACCCTGCCGGACAGGGAATTGCCCCCGGAGCCATCTCCACCGCCGTCTTCACCGCCGTCTTCACCGCCATCTTCACCGCCATCGCTGCCTCCATGATGAGGAGGGAGTAATCCACCCCCGAGGCTGAGGGCTTCGCTGTAGCTATGTGGTTCATCTCTCTCCCATGTACCTCAATACAATAATCTCATGAGCTGCTTTACATGATTGAGATTCATATGAGTTTTGTATCACAATTTATCTATGTGCTACTCTAACAATGTTATTAAAGTAGTTTTATTCCTCCTGCACGTGTGTAAAGGTGACGAGTATGTGCACCGTGTTAGTACTTGGTTTATGCTATGATCATGATCTCTTGTAGATTGCGAAGTTAACTATTGCTATGATAATATTGATGTGATCTATTCCTCCTACATATGCATGAAGGTGACAGGTGTGCATGCTATGTTAGTACTTGGTTTAATCTCGTTGATCTATCTTACACTACAAGGTTACTAAAATATGAACAAGTAATTGTGGAGCTTGTTAACTCCGGCATTGAGGGTTCGTGTAATCCTACGCAATGCGTTCATCATCCAACAAGAGTGTAGAGTATGCATTTATCTATTCTGTTATGTGATCAATGTTGAGAGTGTCCACTAGTGAAAGTGTAATCCCTAGGCCTTGTTCCTAAATATCGCTATCGCTGCTTGTTTATCGTTTCTATCACGTTACTATCGCCGCAATACTACCACCATCAACTACACGCCGACAAGCTATTTTCTCGGCACCGTTGCTACCGCTCATATATATTCATACCACCTGTATTTCACTATCTCTTCGCCGAACTAGTGCACCTATTAGGTGTGTTGGGGACACAAGAGACTTCTTGCTTTGTGGTTGCAGGGTTGCATGAGAGGGATATCTTTGACCTCTTCCTCCCCGAGTTCGATAAACCTTGGGTGATCCACTTAAGGGAAAACTTGCCGCCGTTCTACAAACCTCGCTCTTGGAGGCCCAACACCGTCTACGTGAAAGGAGGGGGAACGTAGACATCAAGCTATTTTCCGGCGCCGTTGCCGGGGAGGAAAGGTAAAAGGTACTCACACTCCGGATCTCGGCTACTAAGCTATTTCCCGCGCCGTAAGTACTCAAAGCTATTTCCTTTAGATCCTGCAATTGCATCTTTTTGTTTCTTGTTTACACTAGTTTGGCATAATGGACAACAATGAGCTTTTTATTCTATTTCCTGATTTAAAACATGGATGGTTTGATCCGAAAATTTAAAAACCCATGGAACATGTTAGCATGAATACTTTGAACACCGTTGTTGCTAATGATATGGAAAATTCTAAGCTTGGGGAAGCTGGCTTTGATGAGCATGATCTTTTTAGTCCCCCAAGCATTGAGGAGAAAATTTTCTTTGATGATACTTTGCCTCCCATATATGATGATTATAATGATAGTAGTATTTTGTTGCCACCTGTTATGGAGGATAAATTTGATTATGA
>NC_061514.1:317959952-317976875 GCF_022539505.1 Lolium rigidum
AATGATTACAATATACCTCCTATATATGATAGCTACTTTGTTGAATTTGTTCCCATAACAACTAATAAAATTGATTATGCTTATGTGGAGAGTAATACTTTTATGCATGAGACTTATGATAAGAATGCTTTATGTGATAGTTATATTGTTGAGTTTGCTCATGACACTACTGAAAGTTATTATGAGAGAGGAAAATATGGTTGTAGAAATTTTCATGTTACTAAAACACCTCTCTATGTGCTGAAATTTTTGAAGCTATACTTGTTTTATCTTCCTATGCTTGTTACTTTGCTTTTCATGAACTTGTTTATTTACAAGATTCCTATGCATAGGAAGCATGTTAGACTTAAATGTGTTTTGAATTTGCCTCTTGATGCTCTCTTTTGCTTCAAATACTATTTCTTGCGAGTGCATCATTAAAACTGCTGAGCCCATCTTAATGGCTATAAAGAAAGAACTTCTTGGGAGATAACCCATGTGTTATTTTGATACAGTAATTTGTTTTATATTTGTGTCTTGGAAGTTGTTTACTACTGTAGCAACCTCTCCTTATCTTAGTTTTGTGTTTTGTTGTGCCAAGTAAAGTCTTTGATAGTAAAGTCAATACTAGATTTGGATTACCGCAGTAAACTGTTTTCTTGCTGTCACGAATCTGGGCCTAATTCTCTGTAGGTAACTCAGAAAAATATGCCAATTTACGTGAGTGATCCTCAGATATGTACGCAACTTTCATTCAATTTGAGCATTTTCATCTAAGCAAGTCTGGTGCCATTTTAAAATTCGTCTTTACGGACTGTTCTTTTTGACAGATTCTGCCTTTTATTTCGCATTGCTTCTTTCACGTGTTGGGTGGATTTCTTTGTTCCATTACCTTCCAGTAGCTTTGGGCAATGTCCAGAAGTGTTAAGAATGATTGTGTCACCTCTGAACATGTGAGTTTTTGATTATGCACTAACCCTCTAATGAGTTGTTTCGAGTTTGGTGTGGAGGAAGTTTTCAAGGATCAAGAGAGGAGGATGATATACTATGATCAAGAAGAGTGAAAGCTCTAAGCTTGGGGATGCCCGGTGGTTCACCCCTGCATATTCTAAGAAGACTCAAGCGTCTAAGCTTGGGGATGCCCAAGGCATCCCCTTCTTCATCGACAACATTATCGGGTTCCTCCCCCGAAACTATATTTTTATTCCATCACATCTTATGTGCTTTGCTTGGAGCGTCGGTTTGTTTTTGTTTTTTTGTTTTGTTTGAATAAAATGGATCCTAGCATTCACTTTATGGGAGAGAGACATGCTCCGTCTGTAGCATATGGACAAGTATGTCCTTAGGCTCTACTCATAGTATTCATGGCGAAGTTTCTCCTTCGTTAAATTGTTATATGGTTGGAATTGGAAAATGATACATGTAGTAATTGCTATAAATGTCTTGGGTAATGTGATACTTGGCAATTGTTGTGCTCATGTTTAAGCTCTTGCATCATATACTTTGCACCCATTAATGAAGAAATACATAGAGCATGCTAAAATTTGGTTTGCATATTTGGTTTCTCTAAGGTCTAGATAATTTCTAGTATTGAGTTTGAACAACAAGGAAGACGGTGTAGAGTCTTATAATGTTTTCAATATGTCTTTTATGTGAGTTTTGTTGTACTAGTTCATCCTTGTGTTTGTTTCAAACAACCTTGCTAGCCTAAACCTTGTATCGAGAGGGAATACTTCTCATGCATCCAAAATCCTTGAGCCAACCACTATGCCATTTGTGTCCACCATACCTACCTACTACATGGTATTTTCTGCCATTCCAAGTAAATACTTCGTGTGCTACCTTTAAACCATTCAAAATGCTTCTTAATTTGTGTCAATGTTTTATAGCTCATGAGGAAGTATGTGGTGTTTTATCTTTCGATCTTGTCATTTACTTTTGACAGACTTTCACAATGGACTAGTGGCTTCATCCGCTTATCCAATAATTTTGCAAAAAGAGCTGGCAATGGGGTTCCCAGCCCCGATTAATTACAACTTGCATTAATAATTCTCTTCACATGTTTTGCTCTGATTCATCTGCAAGCAACTTAATTTTGCAAATAGACACTCCTCCATGGTATGAGATTGATGGTAGGCACCCGAGGATTCGGTTAGCCATGGCTTGTGTAAGCAAAGGTTGGGAGGAGTGTCACCCATAAATAAATAAAAACTAAAGTACATGTGTAAACAAAAGAGAAGAAGGATGATCTACCTTGCTTGGTAGAGATAACGTCCTTCATGGGAGCCGCTCTTGAAAGTCTGGTTGATAAGGTAGTTAGAGTACCCATTACCATTCGTTGACAACGACAAACACCTCTCAAAACTTTACTTTTATGCTCTCTATATGATTTTAAAACTTGAAAAGCTCTAGCACATGATTTATCCCTGCTTCCCTCTCGCGAAGGGCCATTCTTTTACTTTATGTTGAGTCAGTTCACCTATCTCTCTCCACCTCAAGAAGCAAACATTTGTGTGAACTGTGCATTGATTCTTATATACTTGCTTATTGCACTTGTTATATTGCTTTGCATTGACAACTATCCCTGAGATATACATGTTACAAGTTGAAAGCAACCGCTGAAACTTAATCTTCCATTGTGTTGCTTCAATACCTTTACTAAGATTTATTGCTTTATGAGTAACTCTTATGCAAGACTTATTGATGCTTGTCTTGAAAGTACTATTCATGAAAAGTCTTTGCTATATGATTCAATTGTTTACTCATTGCATTTACATTGTTTCGAATCGCTGCGTTCATCTCATAAGCTTTACAATGGTATGATTAAGATTATGTTGGTAGCATGTCACCTCGAAATTATCTTTTATCGTTTACCTACTCGAGGACGAGTAGGAACTAAGCTTAGGGATGCTGATACGTCTCCAACGTATCTATAATTTCCGATGTTCCATGCTTGTTCTATGACAATACCAACATGTTTTGTTCACACTTTATATCATTTTTATGCGTTTTCCGGAACTAACCTATTGACGAGATGCCGAAAGGCCAGTTGTTGTTTTCTGCTGTTTTTGGTTTCAGAAATCCTAGTAAGGAAATATTTTCGGAATCGGACGAAATCAATTCCGGGGATCTTATAATTTCGCGAAGCTTCCAGAGCACCGGAGGAAGGCCAGAGGGGTGCCAGGGGGGCCCCACACCCTAGGGCGGCGCGGCCCAAGGGGGGGGCGCGCCCCCCTATGGTTTGGGCAGCCCGTGGCCCCTCCGACTCCGACTCTTCGCCTATTTAAGCCGTCGTGACCTAAAACTTCGACACCAATTGACGAAACTCCTTAAAAGTTACTGTGGCGCCGCCGCCATCGCGAAACTCCAATTCAGGGGACAGAACTCTCTGTTCCGGCACCCTGCCGGACGGGGAATTGCCCCCGGAGCCATCTCCACCGCCGTCTTCACCGCCATCTTCACCGCCATCGCTGCCTCCATGATGAGGAGGGAGTAATCCACCATCGAGGCTGAGGGCTGTCACTGGTAGCTATGTGGTTCATCTCTCTCCCATGTACCTCAATACAATAATCTCATGAGCTGCTTTACATGATTGAGATTCATATGAGTTTTGTATCACAATTTATCTATGTGCTACTCTAGCAATGTTATTAAAGTAGTTTTATTCCTCCTGCACGTGTGTAAAGGTGACGAGTGTGTGCACCGTGTTAGTACTTGGTTTATGCTATGATCATGATCTCTTGTAGATTGCGAAGTTAACTATTGCTATGATAATATTGATGTGATCTATTCCTCCTACATATGCATGAAGGTGACAGTGTGCATGCTATGTTAGTACTTGGTTTAATCTGTTGATCTATCTTACACTACAAGGTTACTAAAATATGAACATTGAATTGTGGAGCTTGTTAACTCCGGCATTGAGGGTTCGTGTAATCTCTACGCAATGCGTTCATCATCCAACAAGAGTGTAGAGTATGCATTTATCTATTCTGTTATGTGATCAATGTTGAGAGTGTCCACTAGTGAAAGTGTAATCCCTAGGCCTTGTTCCTAAATGTCGCTATCGCTGCTTGTTTACTTGTTTCATTGCGTTACTACTTGCTGCAATACTACCACCATCAACTACACGCCAGCAATGCTATTTTCTGGCACCGTTGCTACTTGCTCATATATATTCATACCACTTCGTATTTCACTATCTCTTCGCCGAACTAGTGCACCTATTAGGTGTGTTGGGGACACAAGAGACTTCTTGCTTTGTGGTTGCAGGGTTGCATGAGAGGGATATCTTTGACCTCTTCCTCCCTGAGTTCGATAAACCTTGGGTGATCCACTTAAGGGAAAACTTGCTGCTGTTCTACAAACCTCTGCTCTTGGAGGCCCAACACTGTCTACAGGAAAGGAGGGGGAACGTAGACATCATCTCCCTCCAAGAGTAACAAGCTCACGGTCTCTCACTCGAACTAATCGTGGTGGAGAGCTCAACACTATGCAATGATGCAAAGCAAGAACACTAGAGGTGTTCAAATCCTTCACTCTCAAATCCCACCCAAGCAACAAATGCTAAGATCAGATTGGAGAGGAAGAACAATGGGGAAAGTCAACAAAAGACTCCAAGATCTAGATCCCAAGAGTTCCCCTCACTTAGAGAAGAAATGGATTGGTGGAGGTTGTAGATCTAGATCTCCTCTCTTAGATCCCTCAAGAATGAGCAAGAATCATGGGAGGGAAGGGAGAGGAAGCAAGCTCAAGAGGTTCAACAATGGTGGTCAAAACGTGCTCAAGAACCTAGAAAACTGTTGGGGAAGAAGCCCCTTTTATAGCCAAACGAAATATGACCGTTTGGGGCAGATCCGGGAGTTTTCGTGCTAGCATGGCGGAAAACCCGGTCGAGGCCGGGCCGGGACCGGGCCTCATGGTGGAAAACTGATGTCTACGCACGCTTCTATTCCTGTAGAGAGTGTTGGGCCTCCAAGAGCGAGAGGTTTGTAGAACAACAGACAAGTTTCCTTAAGTGAATCACCCAAGGTTTATCGAACTCAGGGAGGTAGAGGTCAAAGATATCCCTCTCAAGCAACCCTGCAATTATGATACAAGAAGTCTCTTGTGTCCCCAACACACCTAATACACTTGTCAGATGTATAGGTGCACTAGTTCGGCGAAGAGATAGTGAGATGCAAGTGATATGGATGAATATGAGTGGTAATAGCAATCTGAAATAAAGATGGCAGCGAGTAAACATGCAACAAAACAGTAAATAAACGGAGTTTCAGTGCTTGGAAACAAGGCCTAGGGATCATACTTTCACTAGTGGACACTCTCAACATTGATCACATAACTGAATAAACAAATACTACTTTCTCTACACTCTCTTGTTGGATGACAAACACCATTCATTGTGTAGGGCTACAAGAGCTCCTCAAGCCGGAGTTAACAAGCTCCACAACATTCGGTGTTCATATTTAAGTAACCTTAGAGTGCATGATAGACCATTGCAATTATACCGAGTACTAACATAGCATGCACCACTGTCACCTGTCCAGGCTATGAAAGGGGAATAGATCGCATCAATACTATCATAGTAATAGTTAACTTCATAATCTACAAGAGATCACAATCATAGCTTATACCAAGTACTACATGATGCACACACTGTCAACATTACATCATGGAGGAGGAATAGACTACTTTAATAACATCACTAGAGTAACACAAAGATGATATTCAACTAGATCACAAAGCTCATGATCACATAAAGATCACATGAGAGATAGAGATGAACCACATAGCTACGGTACAGCCCTTAGCCTCGGGGATGAACTACTCCCTCCTCAGCATAGGAGACAACAGCGTTGATGAAGATGGCGGTGGTGTCAATGGAGATGCCTTCCGGGGGCACTTCCCCTCCCGGCGGCATGCCGGAACAGAGACTTCTGTCCCCGAATCTTGGCTTCGCGATGGCGGCGGCTCTGGAACTTTTCTCGTATCGTGGCTTATTCTTCTAGGGTTTTCGCGACGGAGGCTTTATATAGGCGGAAGGGCAGCCTCGGAGGAGTCCTGGTGGGGCCACACCATAGGGGGGCGCCCCCTGGCCGCGCCGCCTTGTGGGGTGGGGCCCCCTGGCTCCCCTCTGGCCCCTCTTCGGTGCTCTGGAAGCTTCCGGGAAAAATAAGATACTGGGCGTTGATTTCGTCCAATTCGAGAATATTTCCTTTGTAAGATTTCTGAAACCAAAAACGACGAAAACAGCAACTGGCACTTCGGCATCTCGTTAATAGGTTAGTTCCGGAAAATGCATCAAAACGATATAAAGTATGAATAAAACATGTAGGTATTGTCATAAAACTAGCATGGAACATAAGAAATTATAGATACGTTGGAGACGTATCAAGCATCCCCAAGCTTAGTTCCTACTCGCCCTCGAGTAGGTAAACGATAACAAGGATAATTTCTGAAGTGACATGCTACCAACATGATCTTGATCAATACTATTGTAAAGCATATGAGATGAATGAAGTGATTCAAAGCAATGGTAAAGACAATGAGTAAACAACTGAATCATATAGCAAAGACTTTTCATGAATAGTACTTTCAAGACAAGCATCAATAAGTCTTGCATAAGAGTTAACTCATAAAGCAATAAATTCTTAGTAGAAAGCTTTGAAACAACACAAAGGAAGATATAAGTTTCAGCGGTTGCTTTCAACTTCAACATGTTTATCTCATGGATAATTGTCAACAAAAAGCAATATAACAAGTGCAATAGGTAGATATGTAAGAATCAATGCACACAGTTTACACAAGTGTTTGCTTCTAAGATAGAAAGAAGTAGGTAAACTGACTCAACAATAAAGTAGAAGATAGGCCCTTCGCGAGAGGAAGCATGGATTACTATTTTTGTGCTAGAGCTTTTATTTTGAAAACATAGAAACAATTTTGTCAACGGTAGTAATAAATCATATGTGTTATGCATAATACATCTTATAAGTTGCAAGCCTCATGCATAGATTACCAATAGTGCTCGCACCTTGTCCTAATTAGCTTGGATTAACACGGATTATCATTGCATAACATATGTTTCAACCAAGTGTCACAAAGGGGTACCTCTATGCCACTTTGTACAAAGGTCTAAGGAGAAAGTTCGCATTGGATTTCTCGCTTTTTGATGGTTCTCAACTTAGACATCTATACCGGGACAACATAGACAACAGATAATGGACTCCTCTTTAATGCATAAGCATTCAACAATGAATAATATTCTCATAAGAGATTGAGGATTAATTGTCCAAAACTGAAACTTCCACCATGATTCATGGCTTTAGTTAGCGGCCCAATGTTCTTCTCTAACAATATGCATACTCAAACCATTTGATCATGAAAATCGCCCTTACTTCAGACAAGACGAACATGCATAGCAACTCACATGATATTCAACAAAGGTGTAAAAGTTGATGGCGTCCCCAGAAACATGGTTATCGCTCAACAAGCAACTTATAAGAAATAAGATACATAGCAACATATTAAATACCACAATAGTTTTTAAGGCTATTTTCCCATGAGCTATATATTGCAAAGACAAGGAATGAAATTTTAAAGGTAGCACTCAAGTAATTTACTTTGGAATGGCGGAGAAATACCATGTAGTAGGTAGGTATGGTGGACACAAATGGCATAGTTTTTGGCTCAAGGATTTGGATGCACGAGAAGAATTCCCTCTCAATACAAGGCTAGGCTAGCAAGGTTGTTTGAAGCAAACTCAAGTATAAAACGGTACAGCAAGACTTACATAAGAACATATTGCAAGCATTATAAGACTCTATGCTGTCTCCTTGTTGTTCAAACACCTTAACCAGAAAATATCTAGACTCTAGAGAGACCAATCATGCAAACCAAATTTTAACAAGCTCTATGTAGTTCTTCATTAATAGGTGCAAAGTACATGATGCAAGAGCTTAAACATGATCTATTTGAGCACAACAATTGCCAAGTATCAAATTATTCAAGACCATATACCATTTACCACATGAAGCATTTTATGTTTCCAACCAAATAGCAATTAACGAACGGTTTTCAACTCCGCCATGAACATTAAAGATAAAGCGAAGAACACTAGTGTTCACATGAAAGAGCGGAGCGTGTCTCTCTCCCACACAAGCATGAATTTATTCAGAGAATTAAAATAACAAAACGAAAATAAAAGCACACAGACGCTCCAAGTAAAGTACATAAGATGTGACGGAATAAAAATATAGTTTCACTAGAGGTGACCTGATAAGTTGTTGATGAAGAAGGGGATGCCTTGGGCATCCCCAAGCTTAGACGCTTGGGTCTTCTTGAAATATGCAGGGATGAACCACGGGGCCATCCCCAAGCTTAGACTTTTCACTCTTCTTGATCATTGTATATCATCCTCCTCTCTTGACCCTTGAAAACTTCCTCCACACCAAACTCGAAACAAACTCATTAGAGGGTTAGTGCATAATCAAAAATCACGTTCCGAACGTGGTTTTTGATTAGTGCACTAACCCTCTAATGAGTTTGTTTCGAGTTTGGTGTGGAGGAAGTTTTCAAGGGTCAAGAGAGGAGGATGATATACAATGATCAAGAAGAGTGAAAAGTCTAAGCTTGGGGATGGCCCCGTGGTTCATCCTCTGCATATTTCAAGAAGACCTAAGCGTCTAAGCTTGGGGATGCCCAAGGCATCCCCTTCTTCATCAACAACTTATCGAGGTCACCTCTAGTGAAACTATATTTTTATTCCGTCACATCTTATGTACTTTACTTGGAGCGTCTGTGTGCTTTTATTTTCGTTTTGTTATTTTAATTCTCTGAATAAATTCATGCTTGTGTGGGAGAGAGACACGCTCCGCTCTTTCATGTGAACACTAGTGTTTTTCGCTTTTATCTTTAATGTTCATGGCGAGTTGAAAACCGCTTCGTTAATTGCTATTTGGTTGGAAACATAAAATGCTTCATGTGGTAAATGGTATATGGTCTTGAATAATTTGATACTTGGCAATTGTTTTGTGCTCAAATAGATCATGTTTAAGCTCTTGCATCATTTACTTTGCACCTATTAATGAAGAACTACATAGAGCTTGTTAAAATTTGGTTTGCATGATTGGTCTCTCTAGAGTCTAGATATTTTCTGGTTAAGGTGTTTGAACAACAAGGAAGACAGCATAGAGTCTTATAATGCTTGCAATATGTTCTTATGCAAGTCTTGCTGTACCGTTTTATACTTGAGTTTGCTTCAAACAACCTTGCTAGCCTAGCCTTGTATTGAGAGGGAATTCTTCTCGTGCATCCAAATCCTTGAGCCAAAAACTATGCCATTTGTGTCCACCATACCTACCTACTACATGGTATTTCTCTGCCATTCCAAAGTAAATTACTTGAGTGCTACCTTTAAAATTTCATTCCTTGTCTTTGCAATATATAGCTCATGGGAAAATAGCCTTAAAAACTATTGTGGTATTTAATATGTTGCTATGTATCTTATTTCTTATAAGTTGCTTGTTGAGCGGTAACCATGTTTACGGGGACGCCATCAACTTTTACACCTTTGTTGAATATCATGTGAGTTGCTATGCATGTTCGTCTTGTCTCAAGTAAGGGCGATTTTCATGATCAAATGGTTTGAGTATGCATATTGTTAGAGAAGAACATTGGGCCGCTAACTAAAGCCATGAATCATGGTGGAAGTTTCAGTTTGGACAATTAATCCTCAATCTCTTATGAGAATATTATCTGTTGTTGAATGCTTATGCATTAAAGAGGAGTCCATTATCTGTTGTCTATGTTGTCTCGGTATAGATGTCTAAGTTGAGAATAATCAAAAAGCGAGAAATCCAATGCGAACTTTCTCCTTAGACCTTTGTACAGGCGGCATAGAGGTACCCCTTTGTGACACTTGGTTGAAACATATGTTATGCAATGATAATCCGTGTTAATCCAAGCTAATTAGGACAAGGTGCGAGCACTATTGGTAATCTATGCATGAGGCTTGCAACTTATAAGATGTATTATGCATAACACATATGATTTATTACTACCGTTGACAAAATTGTTTCTATGTTTTCAAAATAAAAGCTCTAGCACAAATATAGTAATCCATGCTTCCTCTCGCGAAGGGCCTTTCTTCTACTTTATTGTTGAGTCAGTTTACCTACTTCTTTCTATCTTAGAAGCAAACACTTGTGTAACTCGTGTGCATTGATTCTTACATATCTACCTATTGCACTTGTTATATTGCTTTATGTTGACAATTATCCATGAGATAAACATGTTGAAGTTGAAAGCAACTGCTGAAACTTATATCTTCCTTTGTGTTGCTTCAAAGCTTTCTACTAAGAATTTATTGCTTTATGAGTTAACTCTTATGCAAGACTTATTGATGCTTGTCTTGAAAGTACTATTCATGAAAAGTCTTTGCTATATGATTCGATTGTTTACTCATTGTCTTTACCATTGCTTTGAATCACTTCATTCATCTCATATGCTTTACAATAGTATTGATCAAGATCATGTTGGTAGCATGTCACTTAAGAAATTATCCTTGTTATCTTTTACCTACTCGAGGGCGAGTAGGAACTAAGCTTGGGGATGCTTGATACGTCTCCAACGTATCTATAATTTCTTATGTTCCATGCTAGTTTTATGACAATACCTACATGTTTTATTCATACTTTATATCGTTTTGATGCATTTTCCGGAACTAACCTATTAACGAGATGCCGAAGTGCCGGTTCTCGTTTTGCTTGTTTTTGGTTTCGAAATCCTACAAAGGAAATATTCTCGAATTGGACGAAATCAACGCCCGAGTATCTTATTTTTCCCGGAAGCTTCCAGAGCACCGAAGAGGGGCCGGAGGGGGAGCCGGGGGCCCCACCCCACAAGGCGGCGCGGCGGGGGCGCCCCCTATGGTGTGGCCCCACCAGGACTCCTCCGAGGCTGCCCTTCCGCCTATATAAAGCCTCCGTCGCGAAAACCCTAGAAGAATAAGCCACGATACGAGAAAAGTTCCAGAGCCGCCGCCATCGCGAAGCCAAGATTCGGGGGACAGAAGTCTCTGTTCCGGCATGCCGCCGGGACGGGGAAGTGCCCCCGGAAGGCATCTCCATTGACACCACCGCCATCTTCATCAACGCTGTTGTCTCCTATGCTGAGGAGGGAGTAGTTCATCCCCGAGGCTAAGGGCTGTACCGTAGCTATGTGGTTCATCTCTATCTCTCATGTGATCTTTATGTGATCATGAGCTTTGTGATCTAGTTGAATATCATCTTTGTGTTACTCTAGTGATGTTATTAAAGTAGTCTATTCCTCCTCCATGATGTAATGTTGACAGTGTGTGCATCATGTAGTACTTGGTATAAGCTATGATTGTGATCTCTTGTAGATTATGAAGTTAACTATTACTATGATAGTATTGATGCGATCTATTCCCCCTTTCATAGCCTGACGGTGACAGTGTGCATGCTATGTTAGTACTCGGTATAATTGCAATGGTCTATCATGCACTCTAAGGTTACTTAAATATGAACACCGAATGTTGTGGAGCTTGTTAACTCCGGCTTGAGGGAGCTCTTGTAGCCCTACACAATGAATGGTGTTTGTCATCCAACAAGAGAGTGTAGAGAAAGTAGTATTTGTTTATTCAGTTATGTGATCAATGTTGAGAGTGTCCACTAGTGAAAGTATGATCCCTAGGCCTTGTTTCCAAGCACTGAAACTCCGTTTATTTACTTGTTCTGTTGCATGTTTACTCGCTGCCATCTTTATTTCAGATTGCTATTACCACTCATATTCATCCATATCACTTGCATCTCACTATCTCTTCGCTGAACTAGTGCACCTATACATCTGACAAGTGTATTAGGTGTGTTGGGGACACAAGAGACTTCTTGTATCTTAATTGCAGGGTTGCTTGAGAGGGATATCTTTGACCTCTACCTCCCCTGAGTTCGATAAACCTTGGGTGATTCACTTAAGGGAAACTTGCTGCTGTTCTACAAACCTCTGCTCTTGGAGGCCCAACACTCTCTACAGGAATAGAAGCGTGCGTAGACATCAGTTTTCCACCAGGAGGCCCGGTCCCTGGCCCGGTCTGACCGGGTTTTCCGCCAGGCTGCACGAAAAACTCCCAGATCTGCCCCAAACGGTCATATTTCGTTTGGCTATAAAAGGGGCTTCTTCCCCAACAGTTTTCTAGGGTTCTTGAGCACGTTTTGACCACCATTGTTGAACCTCTTGAGCTTGCTTCCTCTCCCTTCCCTCCCATGATTCTTGCTCATTCTTGAGGGATCTAAGAGAGGAGATCTAGATCTACAACCTCCACCAATCCATTTCTTCTCTAAGTGAGGGGAACTCTTGGGATCTAGATCTTGGAGTCTTTTGTTGACTTTCCCCATTGTTCTTCCTCTCCAATCTGATCTTAGCATTTGTTGCTTGGGTGGGATTTGAGAGTGAAGGATTTGAACACCTCTAGTGTTCTTGCTTTGCATCATTGCATAGTGTTGAGCTCTCCACCACGATTAGTTCGAGTGAGAGACCGTGAGCTTGTTACTCTTGGAGGAGATGATGTCTACGTTCCCCTCCTTTCTCGTAGACAGTGTTGGGCCTCCAAGAGGAGAGGTTTGTAGAACAGCAGCAAGTTTTCCCTTAAGTGGATCACCCAAGGTTTATCGAACTCAGGGAGGAAGAGGTCAAAGATATCCCTCTCATGCAACCCTGCAACCACAAAGCAAGAAGTCTCTTGTGTCCCCAACACACCTAATAGGTGCACTAGTTCGGCGAAGAGATAGTGAAATACAGGTGGTATGAATATATATGAGCAGTAGCAACGGTGCCAGAAAATAGCTTGCCGGCGTGTAGTTGATGGTGGTAGTATTGCAGCAGTAGTAACGCAGTAAAACAGTAAACAAGCAGCGATAGCAGTATTTAGGAACAAGGCCTAGGGATTACACTTTCACTAGTGGACACTCTCAACATTGATCACATAACAGAATAGATAAATGCATACTCTACACTCTTGTTGGATGATGAACGCATTGCGTAGGATTACACGAACCCTCAATGCCGGAGTTAACAAGCTCCACAATTTGTTCATATTTTAGTAACCTTGTAGTGTAAGATAGATCAACAGATTAAACCAAGTACTAACATAGCATGCACACTGTCACCTTCATGCATATGTAGGAGGAATAGATCACATCAATATTATCATAGCAATAGTTAACTTCGCAATCTACAAGAGATCATGATCATAGCATAAACCAAGTACTAACACGGTGCACACACTGTCACCTTTACACACGTGCAGGAGGAATAAAACTACTTTAATAACATTGCTAGAGTAGCACATAGATAAATTGTGATACAAAACTCATATGAATCTCAATCATGTAAAGCAGCTCATGAGATTATTGTATTGAGGTACATGGGAGAGAGATGAACCACATAGCTACAGTGAAGCCCTCAGCCTCGAGGTGGATTACTCCCTCCTCATCATGGAGGCAGCGATGGCGGTGAAGATGGCGGTGAAGACGGCAGGTGGAGATGGCTCCGGGGCAATTCCCCGTCCGGCGAGGTGCCGGGAACGAGAGTTCTGTCCCCGAATTGGAGCTTCGCGATGGCGGCGGCGCCAGGTAACTTTTAAGGAGTTTCGTCAATTGGTGTCGAAGTTTTAGGTCACGACGGCTTAAATAGGCGAAGAGTCGGAGTCGGAGGGGCCACGGGCTGCCCAAACCATAGGGGGCGCGCCCCCCCCTTGGGCCGCGCCGCCCTAGGGTGTGGGGCCCCCCGGCACCCCTCTGGCCTTCCTCCGGTGCTCTGGAAGCTTCGCGAAATTATAAGATCCCCGGAATTGATTTCGTCCGATTCCGAAAATATTTCCTTACTAGGATTTCTGAAACCAAAAACAGCAGAAAACAGCAACTGGCCTTTCGGCATCTCGTCAATAGGTTAGTTCCGGAAAACGCATAAAAATGATATAAAGTGTGAACAAAACATGTTGGTATTGTCATAGAACAAGCATGGAACATCGGAAATTATAGATACGTTGGAGACGTATCAGCATCCCCAAGCTTAGTTCCTACTCGTCCTCGAGTAGGTAAACGATAAAAGATAATTTTTGAGGTGACATGCTACCAACATAATCTTAATCATACCATTGTAAAGCTTATGAGATGAACGCAGCGATTCGAAACAATGTAAATGCAATGAGTAAACAATTGAATCATATAGCAAAGACTTTTCATGAATAGTACTTTCAAGACAAGCATCAATAAGTCTTGCATAAGAGTTACTCATAAAGCAATAAATCTTAGTAAAGGTATTGAAGCAACACAATGGAAGATTAAGTTTCAGCGGTTGCTTTCAACTTGTAACATGTATATCTCAGGGATAGTTGTCAATGCAAAGCAATATAACAAGTGCAATAAGCAAGTATATAAGAATCAATGCACAGTTCACACAAATGTTTGCTTCTTGAGGTGGAGAGAGATAGGTGAACTGACTCAACATAAAGTAAAAGAATGGCCCTTCGCAGAGGGAAGCAGGGATAAATCATGTGCTAGAGCTTTTCAAGTTTTAAAATCATATAGAGAGCATAAAAGTAAAGTTTTGAGAGGTGTTTGTCGTTGTCAACGAATGGTAATGGGTACTCTAACTACCTTATCAACCAGACTTTCAAGAGCGGCTCCCATGAAGGACGTTATCTCTACCAGCAAGGTAGATCATCCTTCTTCTCTTTTGTTTACACATGTACTTTAGTTTTTATTTATTTATGGGTGACACTCCTCCCAACCTTTGCTTACACAAGCCATGGCTAACCGAATCCTCGGGTGCCTACCATCAATCTCATACCATGGAGGAGTGTCTATTTGCAAAATTAAGTTGCTTGCTGATGAATCAGAGCAAAACATGTGAAGAGAATTATTAATGCAAGTTGTAATTAATCGGGGCTGGGAACCCCATTGCCAGCTCTTTTTGCAAAATTATTGGATAAGCGGATGAAGCCACTAGTCCATTGTGAAAGTCTCGTCAAAAGTAAATGACAAGATCGAAAGATAAAACACCACATACTTCCTCATGAGCTATAAAACATTGACACAAATTAAGAAGCATTTTGAATGGTTTAAAGGTAGCACACGAAGTATTTACTTGGAATGGCAGAAAATACCATGTAGTAGGTAGGTATGGTGGACACAAATGGCATAGTGGTTGGCTCAAGGATTTTGGATGCATGAGAAGTATTCCCTCTCGATACAAGGTTTAGGCTAGCAAGGTTGTTTGAAACAAACACAAGGATGAACTAGTACAACAAAACTCACATAAAAGACATATTGAAAACATTATAAGACTCTACACCGTCTTCCTTGTTGTTCAAACTCAATACTAGAAATTATCTAGACCTTAGAGAAACCAAATATGCAAACCAAATTTTAGCATGCTCTATGTATTTCTTCATTAATGGGTGCAAAGTATATGATGCAAGAGCTTAAACATGAGCACAACAATTGCCAAGTATCACATTACCCAAGACATTTATAGCAATTACTACATGTATCATTTTCCAATTCCAACCATATAACAATTTAACGAAGGAGAAACTTCGCCATGAATACTATGAGTAGAGCCTAAGGACATACTTGTCCATATGCTACGAGCGGAGCATGTCTCTCTCCCATAAAGTGAATGCTAGGATCCATTTTATTCAAACAAAACAAAAAACAAAAACAAACCGGCGCTCCAAGCAAAGCACATAAGATGTGATGGAATAAAAATATAGTTTCAGGGGAGGAACCTGATAATGTTGTCGATGAAGAAGGGGATGCCTTGGGCATCCCCAAGCTTAGACGCTTGAGTCTTCTTAGAATATGCAGGGGTGAACCACCGGGCATCCCCAAGCTTAGAGCTTTCACTCTTCTTGATCATAGTATATCATCCTCCTCTCTTGATCCTTGAAAACTTCCTCCACACCAAACTCGAAACAACTCATTAGAGGGTTAGTGCATAATCAAAAACTCACATGTTCGGAGGTGACACAATCATTCTTAACACTTCCGGACATTGCCCAAAGCTACTGGAAGGTAATGGAACAAAGAAATCCACCCAACACAGCGAAAGAAGCAATGCGAAATAAAAGGCAGAATCTGTCAAAACAGAACAGTCCGTAAAGACGAATTTTAAAATGGCACCAGACTTGCTTAGATGAAAATGCTCAAATTGAATGAAAGTTGCGTACATATCTGAGGATCACTCACGTAAATTGGCATATTTTTCTGAGTTACCTACGGAGAATTAGGCCCAGATTCGTGACAGCAAGAAAACAGTTTATGCGCAGTAATCCAAATCTAGTATTGACTTTACTATCAAAGACTTTACTTGGCACAACAAAACACAAAACTAAGATAAGGAGAGGTTGCTACAGTAGTAAACAACTTCCAAGACACAAATATAAAACAAATTACTGTATCAAAATAACACATGGGTTATCTCCCAAGAAGTTCTTTCTTTATAGCCATTAAGATGGGCTCGAGCGGTTTTAATGATGCACTCGCAAGAAATAGTATTTGAAGCAAAAGAGAGCATCAAGAGGCAAATTCAAAACACATTTAAGTCTAACATGCTTCCTATGCATAGGAATCTTGTAAATAAACAAGTTCATGAAAAGCAAAGTAACAAGCATAGGAAGATAAAACAAGTATAGCTTCAAAAATTTCAGCACATAGAGAGGTGTTTTAGTAACATGAAAATTTCTACAACCATATTTTCCTCTCTCATAATAACTTTCAGTAGTGTCATGAGCAAACTCAACAATATAACTATCACATAAAGCATTCTTATCATAAGTCTCATGCATAAAAGTATTACTCTCCACATAAGCATAATCAATTTTATTAGTTGTTATGGGAACAAATTCAACAAAGTAGCTATCAT
>NC_061514.1:317976975-318175693 GCF_022539505.1 Lolium rigidum
TGGGATTCCCCCTTTCCATGAGGGGGGTTGGCCGGCCACCCTAGGGGAGTCCACCTTGGACTCCTCCCCTTTAGGGTTGGCTGTCCATGCAAGGTGGAGTCCCTCCGGGACTCTACTTTCCATGGTGATTTCTTCCGGACTTTTCTAGAACCTTCTAGAACCTGCCATAAATGCACCGGATCATTTCCAAACTTGGAATATGACTTCCTATATATGAATCTTATTCTCCGGACCATTCCGGGACTCCTCGTGATGTCCGGGATCTCATCCGGGACTCCGAACAAATATTCGAACTCCATTCCATATTCAAGTTCTACCATTTCAACATCCAACTTTAAGTGTGTCACCCTACGGTTCGTGAACTATGCGGACATGGTTGAGTACTCACTCCGACCAATAACCACTAGCGGGATCTGGAGATCCATAATGGCTCCCACATATTCAACGATGACTTTAGTGATCGAATGAACCATTCACATACGATACCAATTCCCTTTGTCACGCGATATTTTACTTGTCCGAGGTTTGATCATCGATATCACTCTATACCTTGTTCAACCTCGTCTCCTGACAAGTACTCTTTACTCGTACCGTGGTATGTGGTCTCTTATGAACTTATTCATATGCTTGCAAGACATTAGACGACATTCCACCGAGAGGGCCCAGAGTATATCTATCCGTCATCGGGATGGACAAATCCCACCGTTGATCTATATGCCTCAACTCATACTTTCCGGATACTTAATCCCACCTTTATAACCACCCATTTACGCAGGTGGCGTTTGATGTAATCAAAGTACCTTTCCGGTATAAGTGATTTACATGATCTCATGGTCATAAGGACTAGGTAACTATGTATCGAAAGCTTATAGCAAATAACTTAATGACGAGATCTTTATGCTACGCTTAATTGGGTGTGTCCATTACATCATTCATACAATGATATAACCTTGTTATTAATAACATCCAATGTTCATAATTATGAAACTAATCATCCATTAATCAACAAGCTAGTTAAGAGGCATACTAGGGACTTCTTTGTTTGTCTACATATCACACATGTACTAATGTTTCGGTTAATACAATTATAGCATGACATATAAACATTTATCATAAACATAAAGATATAAATAATAACCACTTTATTATTGCCTCTAGGGCATATCTCCTTCATAGTGAACTGTGGACCCCGGTCCAATTCTTTACATCTGAAATACAATCTACTGCAATTGTTCTTTACTGTTCTTCACAAACAAACATCATCATCCACACTATACATCTAATCCTTTGTTTACAGCAAGCCGGTGAGATGGACAACCTCACTGTTACGTTGGGGCAAAGTACTTTGATTGTGTTGTGCGTGTTCCACGTTGGCGCCGAATCCCCGGTGTTGTGCCGCACTACACTCCGTCACCAACGACCTTCACGTGATCCTTGACTCCTACCGGTTCGATAAACCTTGGTTTCTTACCGAGGGAAACTTGCCGCCGTACGCATCACACCTTCCACTTGGGGTTCCCAACGGGCGTGTGCTTTACGCGTATCAAGCTAAATTTCTGGCGCCGTTGCCGGGGAGATCAAGACACGCTGCAAGGGGAGTCTCCCACATCCAATCTCTTTACTTTGTTTTGGTCTTGCTTTGTTTTACTTTATTTATTGCTTTGTTTGCTCTTTATATCAAAAACACAAAAAAAATTAGTTGCTAGTTTTACTTTATTTACTGTCTTGTTCTCATATCAAAAACACACAAAAAATTAGTTACTTGCATTTACTTTATCTAGTTTGCTTTATTTACTACTGCTAAAATGGGTACTCCTGAAAATACTAAGTTGTGTGACTTTACTAGCACAAATAATAATGATTTCTTATGCACACCTATTGCTCCACCTGCTACTACAGTAGAATTCTTTGAAATTAAACCTCGCTTTACTAAATCTTGTTATGAGAGAACAATTTTCTGGTGTTAGTTCTGATGATGCCGCTGCCCATCTTAATAATTTTGTTGAACTTTGTGAAATGCAAAAGTATAAGGATGTAGATGGTGACCTTATAAAATTGAAATTGTTTCCTTTCTCCTTAAGAGGAAGAGCTAAAGATTGGTTGCTATCTCTCGCCTAGAAATAGTATTGATTCATGGACTAAATGTAAAGATGCTTTCATTGGTAGATATTATCCTCCCGCTAAAATTATATCTTTGAGAAGTAGCATAATGAATTTTAAGCAATTAGATAATGAACATGTTGCTCAAGCATGGGAGAGAATGAAATCTTTGGTAAAGAATTGCCCTACCCATGGACTAACTACTTGGATGATCATCCAAACCTTTTATGCAGGACTGATTTTTTCTTCGCGGAACCTATTGGATTCAGCTACTGGAGGTACCTTTATGTCCATCACTTTGGGGGCAGCAACAAATCTTCTTGATGATATGATGATAAATTACTCTGAATGGCACACGGAAAGAGCTCCACAAGGTAAGAAGGTAAATTCTGTTGAAGAAACCTCCTCCTTGAGTGATAAGATTGATGCTATTATGTCTATGCTTGTGAATGGTAGATCTAATGTTGATCCTAATAATGTTACTTTAGCTTCATTGGTTGCCCAAGAAGAACATGTTGATGTGGATTTCATTAAAAATAATAATTTCAACAATAATGCTTATAGGAATAATTCTGGTAAGAACTATAGGCCATATCCTCCTGCTAATGGTAATGGTTATGGTAATTCTTATGGGAATTATTACAACAATAATAGGAATGTACCCCCTGGTCTTGAAGCCATGCTTAAAGAATTTATTAGTACACAAACTGCTTTTAATAAATCTGTTGAAGAAAAGCTTGATAAAATTGATGTTCTTGCTTCTATGGTTGATAGACTTGCCTCTGATGTTGATCTTTTAAAATTGAAAGTTATGCCTAATGAGGATAATGATAATAAAATTGTTACTATAGCAAATGCCATCCAAGTTCGAATTAATGAGAATATTAGATTGATGGCTGAATTGCATGCTAGGTGGGAAAGAGAAGAAAATGAAAAACTTGCTAAAGAGAATGTAGCTAAAGTTTGGACTATTACCACCACTAGTAATGATAATTATTCACATGTTGCTACACCTCCTACTATCAATGGTAAAATAATTGGTGTTGGCAATGTTTCTACTCCTAGTGCAAAGCGTGCAAAATTGCCTAAAACTGCTTGTGATAAAACTGCTGAAATTTTTCAAAATATTGGGGATAATGATTCCATTGCTGTAGATCATAATGGTTTAGATTTTGATGATTGTCACATCTCTGAAGTTATAAAGTTCTTACAAAAACTTGCTAAAAGTCCCAATGCTAGTGCTATAAATTTGGCCTTTACAAAACATATTACAAATGCTCTCATAAAAGCTAGAGAAGAGAAACTAAAACTTGAAACTTCTATTCCTAGGAAGTTAGAAGATGGTTGGGAGCCCATCATTAAGATGAGGGTCAATGATTTTGATTGTAATGCTTTATGTGATCTTGGTGCAAGTATTTCGTTATGCCTAAGAAAATCTATGATATGCTTGACTTGCCACCATTGAAAAATTGTTATTTGGATGTTAATCTTGTTGATAATGCTATAAAGAAACCTTTGGGGAGGATTGATAATGTTCGCATTATGGTTAACAATAACCTTGTCCCCGTTGATTTTGTTGTCTTGGATATTGAATGTAATGCATCTTGTCCCATTATATTGGGAAGACCTTTTCTTCGAACTGTTGGTGCTACCATTGATATGAAGGAAGGTAATATTAAATATCAATTTCCTCTCAAGAAAGGTATGGAACACTTCCCTAGAAAGAGAATGAAGTTACCTTATGATTCTATTATTAGAACAAATTATGATGTTGATGCTTCATCTCTTGATAATACTTGATTCACACTTTCTACGCCTAGCTGAAAGGCGTTAAAGAAAAGCGCTTATGAGAAATAACCCATTATTTTACTTCTGCACTTTTGTTTAATATTTGAGTCTTGGAAGTTGTTACTACTGTAGCAACCTCTCCTTATCTTTATTTTATTGCATTGTTGTGCCAAGTAAAGTCTTTGATAGTAAAGTCAATACTAGATTTGGATTACTGCGCAGGAACAGATTTCTTGCTGTCACGAAATTGAGCCGCCCCGTCTGTAAAAATTTAGAAAAATCTGCCAATTTACGTGCGCGATCCCCAGATATTTACGCAACTTTCATTCAATTTGGGCATTTTCATCTGAGCAAGTTAAGTGCCCCAGAAAAATTCGTCTTTACGGACTGTTCTGTTTTGACAGATTCTGCCTTTTATTTCGCATTGCCTGTTTTGCTATGTTTGATGGATTTCTTTGTTCCATTAACTTTCAGTAGCTTTGTGCAATGTCCAGAAGTGTTAAGAATGATTATATCACCTCTGAATATATGAATTTTCAATTATGCACTAACCCTCTAATGAGATTGTTTCGAGTTTGGTGTGTGATGGCGTGTACAGCACACGTCCGTTGGGAACCCCAAGAGGAAGGTATGATGCAGACAGTAGCAAGTTTTCCCTCAGAAAGAAACCAAGGTTTATCGAACCAGGAGGAGCCAAGACGCACGTTGAAGGTTGATGGCGGCGGGATGTAGTGCGGCGCAACACCAGTGATTCCGGCGCCAACGTGGAACCTGCACAATACAACCAAAGTACTTTGCCCCAACGAAACAGTGAGGTTGTCAATCTCACCGGCTTGCTCGTAACAAAGGATTAACCGTATTGTGTGGAAGATGATTGTTTGCGTAAAACAAGTAAAGAACAAGTATTGCAAGTAGATTGTATGCGATGTAAAGAATAGGACCGGGGTCCACAGCTCACTAGAGGTGTCTCTCCCATAAGATAAATAGCATGTTGGGTGAACAAATTACAATCGGGCAATTGACAAATAGAGAGGGCATGACAATGCACATACATGATATGATAAGTATTGTGAGATTTAATTGGGCATTACGACAAAGTACATAGACCGCTATCCAGCATGCATCTATGCCTAAAAATTCCACCTTCAGGTTATCATCCGAACCCCTTCCAGTATTAAGTTGCAAACAACAGACAATTGCATTAAGTATGGTGCGTAATGTAATCAATAACTACATCCTTGGACATAGCATCAATGTTTTATCCCTAGTGGCAACAACACATCCACAACCTTAGAACTTTCGTCACTCGTCCCGCATTTAATGGAGGCATGAACCCACTATCGAGCATAAATACTCCCTCTTGGAGTTAAGAGCAAAAACTTGGCCAGAGCCTCTACTAATAACGGAGAGCATGCAAGATCATAAACAACACATAGGTAATAGATTGATAATTAACATAACATAGTATTCTCTATCCATCGGATCCCGACAAACACAACATATAGAATTACAGATAGATGATCTTGATCATGTTAGGCAGCTCACAAGATCCAACAATGAAGCACATAAGGAGAAGACGACCATCTAGCTACCGCTATGGACCCATAGTCCGGGGGTGAACTACTCACTCATCACTCCGGAGGCGATCATGGCGATGAAGAGTCCTCCGGGAGATGATTCCCCTCTCCGGCAGGGTGCCGGAGGTGATCTCCGGAATCCCCCGAGATGGGATTGGCGGCGGCGGCGTCTCGGCAAGGTTTTCTGTATCGTGGCTCTCGGTATAGGGGGTTTCGCGACGAAGGCTTTAAGTAGGCGGAAGGGCAACGCGGGGGGCCACACGAGGGCCCCACACGCCAGGGCCGCGCGGCCAAGGGCTGGGCCGCGCCGCCCTGTTGTGGAGGCGCCTCGTGGCCCCACTTCCTTTCCCCTTCGGTCTTCTGGAAGCTTCGTGCAAAAATAGGACCCTGGGCGTTGATTTCGTCCAATTCCGAGAATGTTTCTTTACTAGGATTTCTGAAACCAAAAACAGCAGAAACAAAGAATCGGCTCTTCGGCATCTCGTTAATAGGTTAGTGCTCGGAAAATGCATAAATACGACATATAATGTGTATAAAACATGTAGATATCATCAATAATGTGGCATGGAACATAAGAAATTATTGATACGTCGGAGACGTATCAGCATCCCCAAGCTTAGTTTTCGCTCGTCCCGAGCAGTGTAAACGATAACAAAGATAATTTCTGGAGTGACATGCCATCATAACCTTGATCATACTATTGTAAGCATATGTAATGAATGCAGCGATCAAAACAATGGTAATGACATGAGTAAACAAATGAATCATAAAGCAAAGACTTTTCATGAATAGTACTTCAAGACAAGCATCAATAAGTCTTGCATAAGAGTTAACTCATAAAGCAATAAATTAAAGTAAAGGTATTGAAGCAACATAAAGGAAGATTAAGTTTCAGCGGTTGCTTTCAACTTATAACATGTATATCTCATGGATAATTGTCAACATAGAGTAATATAACAAATTCAATATGCAAGTATGTAGGAATCAATGCACAGTTCACACAAGTGTTTGCTTCTTGAGGTGGAAAGAGATAGGTGAACTGACTCAACATAAAAGTAAAAGAAAGGTCCTTCAAAGAGAAAAGCATCGATTGCTATATTTGTGCTAGAGCTTTGATTTTGAAAACATGAAACAATTTTGTCAACGGTAGTAATAAAGCATATGTATCATGTAAATTATATCTTACAAGTTGCAAGCCTCATGCATAGTATACTAATAGTGCCCGCACCTTGTCCTAATTAGCTTGGACTACCGGATCATCGCAATACACATGTTTTAACCAAGTGTCACAATGGGGTACCTCCATGCCGCCCGTACAAAGGTCTAAGGAGAAAGCTCGCATTTTGGATTTCTCGTTTTTGATTATTCTCAACTTAGACATCCATACCGGGACAACATGGACAACAGTATAATGGACTCCTCTTTAATGCATAAGCATGTGGCAACAATTAGTGTTCTCATATGAGATTGAGGATATATGTCCAAAACCGAAACTTCCACCATGATTCATGGCTTTAGTTAGCGGCCCAATGTTCTTCTCTAACAATATGCATGCTCTAACCATTAAAGTGGTAGATCTCTCTTACTTCGGACAAGACGGACATGCATAGCAACTCACATGATATTCAACAAAGAGTAGTTGATGGCGTCCCCGTAAACATGGTTATCGCACAACAAGCAACTTAATAAGAGATAAAGTGCATAAGTACATATTCAATACCACAATAGTTTTTAAGGCTATTTTGTCCCATGAGCTATATATTGCAAAGGCGAATGATGGAAATTTAAAGGTAGCACTCAAGCAATTTACTTTGGAATGGCGGAGAAATACCATGTAGTAGGTAGGTATGGTGGACACAAATGGCATAGTGGTTGGCTCAAGGATTTTGGATGCATGAGAAGTATTCCCTCTCGATACAAGGTTTAGGCTAGCAAGGTTTATTTGAAACAAACACAAGGATGAACCGGTGCAGCAAAACTCACATAAAAGACATATTGTAAACATTATAAGACTCTACACCGTCTTCCTTGTTGTTCAAAACTCAATACTAGAAATTATCTAGACATTAGAGAGACCAAATATGCAAACCAAATTTAGCAAGCTCTAGGTGTTTCTTCATTAATGGGTGCAAAGTATATGATGCAAGAGCTTAAACATGAGCACAACAATTGCCAAGTATCAAATTATTCAAGATATTTTAGAATTACTACATGTAGCATTTCCCAATTCCAACCATATAACAATTTAACGAAGAAGATTCAACCTTCGCCATGAATACTATGAGTAAAGCCTAAGGACATATTTGTCCATATGCAACAGCGGAGCGTGTCTCTCTCTCACACAATGAATGCTAGGATCCATTTTATTCAAACAAAAACAAAAACAAAAACAAACAAACGCTCCAAGCAAAGCACATAAGATGTGACTGAATAAAAATATAGTTTCAGGGGAGGAACCTGATGATGTTGTCGATGAAGAAGGGGATGCCTTGGGCATCCCCAAGCTTAGACGCTTGAGTCTTCTTAAAATATGCAGGGGTGAACCACCGGGGCATCCCCAAGCTTAGAGCTTTCACTCCTCTTGATCTTAGTATATCATACTCCTCTCTTGATCCTTGAAAACTTCCTCCACACCAAACTCGAAACAACTCATTAGAGGGTTAGTGCACAATAAAAATTAACATGTTCAGAGGTGAAATAATCATTCTTAACACTTCTGGACATTGCATAAAGCTACTGGACATTAATGGATCAAAGAAATTCATCCAACATAGCAAAAGAGGCAATGCGAAATAAAAGGCAGAATCTGTCAAAACAGAACAGTTTGTAAAGACGAATTTTAAAATGGCACCAGACTTGCTCAAATGAAAATTCTCAAATTGAATGAAAGTTGCGTACATATCTGAGGATCACGCGCGTAAATTGACATATTTTTCTGAGCTACCTACAGAGAGGCAGGTCGAAATTCGTGACAGCAAAGAAATCTGTAACTACGCAGTAATCCAAATCTAGTATGAACCTTACTATCAAAGACTTTACTTGGCACAACAAAACACAAAACTAAGATAAGGAGAGGTTGCCACAGTAGTAAACAACTTCCAAGACTCAAATATAAAACAAAGTACTGTAGTAAAAACATGGGTTGTCTCCCATAAGCGCTTTTCTTTAACGCCTTTCAGCTAGGCGCAGAAAGTGTGAATCAAGTGTTATCAAGATATGAAGCATCAACATTACCTTGGGTGTTGGGAGTTGCCTCAACTATGCATTTTATCTTATCTATGTGAGTTTCAGAGGCTCCCTTTTCATTATTCTTAGGCTTGCTATCCTCGTCAAACAATTTTTCAGGAACAAGCCAACCATAGTTATTTTCTAGAGCATCATTCATTCCCAGGAGCTTACAAGGTATTGTTGTCTTATTCTCCCCACCATCATTAATATTATTAGTGTACCTTACTCTCTCCATATCCATCTTTTCAAGGATACTAAAAAAATTGGTATAAGAGCCAAGCATATTGTATTTGATAAAGACCTTTCTAGCCTCTCTTACTACACCACCAAATTCTTTAAGAAGGGTTTCTAAAACAAAATCTTTCTTTTCCCCTTCTTCCATATCAGAGAGTGTAAGAAACATATGTTGTATTATAGGATTGAGATTAACAAATTTAGTTTCCAACATGCGAACTAAAGCAGCAGCAGCAATTTCATAAGTAGGAGCAAGTTCTACCAAGTGTCTATCTTCAAAATCTTCAACTTTACTAACATGAGTGAAAAAATCTTCTATATTATCTCTTCCAATTATAGACCCTCGGCCTACCGGTATGTATTTTAGAGTGTACTTAGGAGGAAACATGATGAAATAAACAAAAGGTAAATAAAGTAAATGCAAGTAACTAATTTTTTTTTGTGTTTTTGATATGGAGAACAAGACAGTAAATAAAGTAAAGCTAGCAACTAATTTTTTGTGTGTTTTGTTTAAGTGCAGCAAACAAAATAGTAAATAAAATAAAGCAAGACAAAAACAAAGTAAAGAGATTGGATTGTGGAGACTCCCCTTGCAGCGTGTCTTGATCTCCCCGGCAACGGCGCCAGAAAAAATGCTTGATGGCGTGTACAGCACACGTCCGTTGGGAACCCCAAGAGGAAGGTATGATGCAGACAGTAGCAAGTTTTCCCTCAGAAAGAAACCAAGGTTTATCGAACCAGGAGGAGCCAAGAAGCACGTTGAAGGTTGATGGCGGCAGGATGTAGTGCGGCGCAACACCAGTGATTCCGGCGCCAACGTGGAACCCGCACAACACAACCAAAGTACTTTGCCCCAACGAAACAGTGAGGTTGTCAATCTCACCGGCTTGCTGTAACAAAGGATTAACCGTATTGTGTGGAAGATGATTGTTTGCAGAAAACGAGTAAAGAACAAGTATTGCAGTAGATTGTATGCGATGTAAAGAATAGGACCGGGTCCACAGCTCACTAGAGGCGTCTCTCCCATAAGATAAATAGCATGTTGGGTGAACAAATTACAGTCGGGCAATTGACAAATAGAGAGGGCATGACAATGCACATACATGATATGATAAGTATTGTGAGATTTAATTGGGCATTACGACAAAGTACATAGACCGCTATCCAGCATGCATCTATGCCTAAAAAGTCCACCTTCAGGTTATCATCCGAACCCCTTCCAGTATTAAGTTGCAAACAACAGACAATTGCATTAAGTATGGTGTGTAATATAATCAATAACTACATCCTTGGACATAGCATCAATGTTTTATCCCTAGTGGCAACAGCACATCCACAACCTTAGAACTTTCTGTCACTGTCCTAGATTTAATGGAGGCATGAACCCACTATCGAGCATAAATACTCCCTCTTGGAGTTAAGAGCAAAAACTTGGCCAGAGCCTCTACTAATAACGGAGAGCATGCAAGATCATAAACAACACATAGGTAATAGATTGATAATTAACATAACATAGTATTCTCTATCCATCGGATCCCGACAAACACAACATATAGAATTACGGATAGATGATCTTGATCATGTTAGGCAGCTCACAAGATCCAACAATGAAGCACATAAGGAGAAGACGACCATCTAGCTACCGCTATGGACCCATAGTCCAGGGGTGAACTACTCACTCATCACTCCGGAGGCGATCATGGCGATGAAGAGTCCTCCGGGAGATGATTCCCTCTCCGGCAGGGTGCCGGAGGTGATCTCCAGAATCCCCGAGATGGGATTGGCGGCGGCGGCGTCTCGTAAGGTTTTCCGTATCGTGGCTCTCGGTACTGGGGGTTTCGCGACGAAGGCTTTAAGTAGGCGGAAGGGCAACGCGGGGGGGCACACGAGGGCCCCACACGCCAGGGCCGCGCGGCCAAGGGCTGGGCCGCGCCGCCCTATTGTGGCGGCGCCTCGTGGCCCCACTTCCTTTCCCCTTCGGTCTTCTGGAAGCTTCGTGCAAAAATAGGACCCTGGGCGTTGATTTCGTCCAATTCCGAGAATATTTCTTTACTAGGATTTCTGAAACCAAAAACAGCAGAAAACAACGAATCGGCTCTTCGGCATCTCGTTAATAGGTTAGTGCCGGAAAATGCATAAATACGACATATAATGTGTATAAAACATGTAGATATCATCAATAATGTGGCATGGAACATAAGAAATTATCGATACGTCGGAGACGTATCAGTGTGGAGGAAGTTTTCAAGGGTCAAGAGAGGAGGATGATACAATATGATCAAGAAGAGTGAAAAGTCAAAGCTTGGGGATGCCCCCGTGGTTCATCCCTGCATATTTTAATAAGACCCAAGCGTCTAAGCTTGGGGATGCCCAAGGCATCCCTTCTTCATCGACAACTTATCAGGTCACCTCTAGTGAACTATATTTTTATTCCGTCACATCTTATGTGCTTTACTTGGAGCGTCTGTTTGTTTTTATTTTTGTTTTTGTTTGAATAAAATCGGATCCTAGCATTCTTTGTTTGGGAGAGAGACACGCTCCGCTGTTTCGTATGAACACATATGTTCTTAGCTTTATCTTTAATGTTCATTGCGAAGGTTGGACTACTTCATTCATTGTTATATGGTTGGAAACAGAAAATGCCGCATGTGGTAAATTGTATAATGTCTTGAATAATGTGATACTTGGCAATTGTTGTGCTCATATAGATCATGTTTAAGCTCTTGCATCATGTACTTTGCACCAATTAATGAAGAACTACATAGAGCTTGTTAAAATCTGGTTTGCATGATTGGTTTCTCTAGAGTCTAGATATTTTCTGGTTAAGGTGTTTGAACAACAAGGAGGCAATGTAAAGTCTTATAATACTTACAATATGTTCATATGTGAGCTTTGCTGCACCTTTTATACTTGAGTTTGCTTCAAACAACCTTGCTAGCCTAGCCTTGTATTGAGAGGAATTCTTCTCGTGCATCCAAATCCTTGAGCCAAAAACCATGCCATTTGTGTCCACCATACCTACCTACTACATGGTATTTCTTGCCATTCCAAAGTACATTACTTGAGTGCTACCTTTAAAATTCTATTCTTTGCCTTTGCAATATATAGCTCATGGGAAAATATCCTTAAAAACTATTGTGGTGAAGAATATGTACTTATGTGTCTTATTTCTTAATAAGTTGCTTGGTGAGCGGTAACCATGCTTCTGGGGATGCCATCAACTTTTACACCTTTGCTGAATATCATGTGAGTTGCTATGCATGTTCGTCTTGTCTGAAGTAAGGGCGATTTTCATGATCAAATGGTTTGAGTATGCATATTGTTAGAGAAGAACATTGGGCCGCTAACTAAAGCCATGATTCATGGTGGAAGTTTCAGTTTGGACAATTAATCCTCAATCTCTTATGAGAATTTTATCTGTTGTTGAAATGCTTATGCATTAAAGAGGAGTCCATTATATGTTGTCTATGTTGTCCCGGTATGGATGTCTAAGTTGAGAATAATCAAAAGCGAGAAATCCAATGCGAGCTTTCTCCTTAGATCTTTGTACGAGCGGCATAGAGGTACCCATTTGTGACACTTGGTTGAAACATATGCTATGCAATGATAATCCATGTTAATCCAAGCTAATTAGGACAAGGTGCGAGCACTATTGGTATACTATGCATGAGGCTTGCAACTTATAGGATATCTTATA
This sequence comes from Lolium rigidum, assembly GCF_022539505.1. NCBI lineage: Eukaryota > Viridiplantae > Streptophyta > Magnoliopsida > Poales > Poaceae > Lolium > Lolium rigidum. The sequence goes on from NC_061514.1 coordinate 317,989,600, forward strand.
CATAACATATATGATTTATTACTACCGTTGACAAAATTGTTTCTTGTTTTCAAAATGAAAAGCTCTAGCACAAATAAAGTAATCCATGCTTCCCTCTGCGAAGGGCCTATCTTCTACTTTATTGTTGAGTCAGTTTGCCTATTCTTTCTATCCCAGAAGCAAACACTTGTATCAACTGTGTGCATTGATTCTTACATGTCTACCTATTTCACTTGTTATATTACTTTGTGTTGACAATTATCCATGAGATATACATGTTGAAGTTGAAAGCAACCGCTGAAACTTATATCTTCCCTTGTGTTGCTTCAATGCCTTTACTTTGAATTTATTGCTTTATGAGTAACTCTTATGCAAGTCTAATTGATGCTTGTCTTGAAAGTATTATTCATGAAAAGTCTTTGCTATATGATTCATTTGTTTACTCATTATCTTCATCATTGCTTCGAGTCGCTGCATTCATCTCATATGCTTTACAATAGTATTGATCAAGATTATGATAGCATGTCACTTCAGAAATTATCTTTGTTATCGTTTACCTACTCGAGGGCGAGTAGGAACTAAGCTTGGGGATGCTTGATACGTCTCAAACGTATCTATAATTTCTTATGTTCCATGCTACTTTTATGATGATACTCACATGTTTTATACACATTATATGTCATTATTATGCATTTTCCGGCACTAACCTATTGACGAGATGCCGAAGAGCCAGCTTGTTGTTTTCTCGCTGTTTTTGGTTTCAGAAATCCTAGTAAGGAAATATTCTCGGAATTGGACGAAATCAACGCCCAGGGGCCTATTTTTCCACGAAGCTTCCAGAAGACCGAGGGAGATACGAAGTGGGGCCACGGGGCGCCGCCACACTAGGGCGGCGCGGCCTAGGGGGGCCCCGCGCGGCCCTAGCGTGTGGGGCCCCCGTGACTCCTCCGACTCCGCCCTTCCGCCTACTTAAAGCCTTCGTCGTGAAACCCTCTGTACCGAGAGCCACGATACGGAAAACCTTCCAGAGACGCCGCCGCCACCAATCCCATCTCGGGGGATTCAGGAGATCACCTCCGGCACCCTGCCGGAGAGGGGAATCATCTCCCGGAGGTCTCTTCATCGCCATGATCGCCTCCGGATCGATGTGTGAGTAGTCCACCCCTGGACTATGGGTCCATAGCAGTAGCTAGATGGTTGTCTTCTCCTCATTGTGCTATCATGTTAGATCTTGTGAGATGCCTATCATGATCCAGATCATCTATTTGTAATGCTACATGTTGTGTTTGTTGGGATCCGATGAATATTGAATACTATGTCAAGTTGATTATCAATCTATCATATATGTTGTTTATGTTCTTGCATGCTCTCCATTGCTAGTAGAGGCTCGGCCAAGTTGATACTTGTAACTCCAAGAGGGAGTATGTATGCTCGATAGTGGGTTCATGCCTCCATTGAATGCTGGGAGTGACGAGCAACCTCTAAGGTTGTGGATGTCTTGTTGCCACTAGGGATAAAACATCGATGCTTTGTCTAAGGATATTTGTGTTGATTACATTACGCACATACTTAATGCAATTGTCTGTTGTTTGCAACTTAATACTGGAAGGGGTTCGGATGATAACCTGAAAGTGGACTTTTTAGGCATAGATGCATGCTGGATAGCGGTCTATGTACTTTGTCGTAATGCCCTGATTTAATCTCATAGTACTCATCATGATATATGTATGTGCATTGTTATGCCTTCTTTATTTGTCAATTGCCCAACTGTAATTTGTTCACCCAACATGCTATTTATCTTATGGGAGAGACACCACTAGTGAACTGTGGACTCCGGTCCAATTCTTTACATCTGAAATACAATCTACTGCAATTGTTCTTTACTATTATTCGCAAACAAACATCATCATCCACACTATACATCTAATCCTTTGTTTACAGCAAGCCAGTGAGATTGACAACCTCACTGTTACGTTGGGGCAAAGTACTTTGATTGTGTTGTGCAGGTTCCACGTTGGCGCCGGAATCCCTGGTGTTGCGCCGCACTACACTCTGTCACCAACGACCTTCACGTGATCCTTGACTCCTACTGGTTCGATAAACCTTGGTTTCTTACTGAGGGAAACTTGCTGATGTACGCATCACACCTTCCACTTGGGGTTCCCAACGGGCGTGTGCTTTACGCGTATCAGCCATCGTGCTTGAAGTACATATATCTTGCTATCACTTGTGCTACATATATCTTGTGCCTATCTTGGTTAGCTCTAGTTGTCATTGTTACACTTAGTTGAGCTTAGCATATTTAGGGTTTGTGCTTGTAAACTAAACGTTAGTTTAATTCCGCATTCTTACAAGACAAATCCGCAAGAGTTTGTAATTGCCTATTCACCCCCCCCCCTCTAGGCGACATCTTGATCTTTCACTAAGCTTGGGGATTCCCCCGTGGTTCATCCCTGCATATTTCAAGAAGACTCAAGCATCTAAGCTTGGGGATGCCCAAGGCATCCCCTTCTTCATCAACAACTTATCAAGTCACTTCTAGTGAAACTATATTTTTATTCCGGCACATCTTATGTGCTTTGCTTGGAGCGTCTGTATGCTTTTATTTTTGTTTTTGTTTGAATAAATTTGGATCCTAGCAATCCTTGTGTGGGAGAAACACACGCTCCGCTTTTTCATATTGAACACTGGTGTTCTTAGCTTTACTTTTAGTGTTCATGGCGAAGTTGAAAGTCGCTTCGTTTATTGCTATTTGGTTGGAAACGGAAAATGCTTCATGTGGTAATTGGTATATTGTCTTGAATAATTTGATACTTGGCAATTGTTTTGAGCTCTCAATTAGATCATGTTTAAGCTCTTGCATCATTTAGTTTAAACCTATTAATGAAGAACTACCATAGAGCTTGTTGAAATTTGGTTTGCATGATTGGTCTCTCTAAAGTCTAGATATTTTCTGGTAAAAGTGTTTGAACAACAAGGAATACAGTGTAGATTCTTATAATGCTTACAATATGTTCTTATGTAAGTTTTGTTGTACCGGTTCATACTTGTGTTTGCTTCAAACAACCTTGCTAGCCAAATCCTTGTACTGAGAGGGAATGCTTCTCGTGCATCCAAAACCTTGAGCCAAAACCCATGCCATTTGTGTCCACCATATCTACCTACTATGTGGTATTTTTCTGCCATTCCAAAGTAAATTGCTTACGTGCTACCTTTAAAATTTCATTCCTTGTCTTTGCAATACATAGCTCATGGGAAAGTAGCCTAAAAAAATATTGTGGTGATGAATATGTCGCTTATGTATCTTATTTCTTATAAGTTGCTTGTTGAGCGGTAACCATGTTTTCTGGGGACGCCATCAACCTGTTACACCTTTGTTGAATATCGTGTGAGTTGCTATGCATGTTCATTGTGTCTGAAGTAAGGGAGATTTGCCATGGGTTAAATGGTTTGAGTATGCATATTGTTGCGGGTATACTTCATGGGTGTACCATCGACAGTGCCTAGATCCGGCAAGCCCGAGTGGCCCATAGATGGTGATGTGGCATGTGGCCCATCGGGCGGCCCAATTGTTGTTGATCCTGAAGGATGAAGTCCGGCCCAGGAGAAGGGAGCCAGATCCGACCGACCTTTGGAGGAACCCGGATCCATGAAGGCCCAGTAGGAACCCGGATCCGGGACGACGTATAGAGGGAGGCGGATCCTTGACATACACGGCAAGACATAGTACCGTAGTTAGGCAAACCTGTAATCCGGCTAGGACTCTCCATGTAAACCCTAGATCCGTGCGCCTTTATAAGCCGGATCCCGGGAGCCCTAGAGGCACAACCACAACTCATTGTAACAACGCGAAAGTGCCCAGATAATTCCAGACAAGCAGCAGTAGGCCCTATCCTCGTGCAGGTGTTCCGAAGCTGGGTAAATCGCGTACCACCGTCCCGTGTGCACTCCGCCCTATGGCCCCCACTTCTTCTCCCCCTCGTGAGGATCCCTCCTCTGAGGTACCGTCGAATAGGCAACGACAGTTGGCGCCCACCGTGGGGCCAGCGGCGTTGATACGTCCCAAACGTATCTATAATTTCTTATGTTCCATGCTACTTTATTGATGATACTCACATGTTTTATACACATTATATGTCATTATTATGCATTTTCCGGCACTAACCTATTGACGAGATGCGGAAGAGCCAGTTGTTGTTTTCTGCTGTTTTTGGTTTCAGAAATCCTACAAAGGAAATATTCTCGGAATTGGACGAAATCAACGCCCAGGGGCTTATTTTTCCACGAAGCTTCCAGAAGACCGAAAGGATAACGAAGTGAGGCGACGAGGCGACGCCACACTAGGGCGGCGCGGCCCAGGCCCTGGCCGCGCGGCCCTAGCGTGTGGGTCCCTCGCGATGCCCCTAAACCTACCCTTCCGCCTACTTAAAGCCTTCGTCGCGAAACCCCCAGTACCGAGAGCCACGATACGGAAAACCTTCCAGAGACGCCGCCGCCGCCAATCCCATCTCGGGGGATTCAGGAGATCACCTCCGGCACCCTGCCGGAGAGGGGAATCATCTCCCGGAGGTCTCTTCATCGCCATGATCGCCTCCGGATCGATGTGTGAGTAGTCCACCCCTGGACTATGGGTCCATAGCAGTAGCTAGATGGTTGTCTTCTCCTCATTGTGCTATCATGTTAGATCTTGTGAGCTGCCTATCATGATCAAGATCATCTATTTGTAATGCTACATGTTGTGTTTGTTGGGATCCGATGAATATTGAATACTATGTCAAGTTGATTATCAATCTATCATATATGTTGTTTATGTTCTTGCATGCTCTCCGTTGCTAGTAGAGGCTCGGCCAAGTTGATACTTGTGACTCCAAGAGGGAGTATTTATGCTCGATAGTGGGTTCATGCCTCCGTTGAATCCGGGACAGTGACGAAAGTTCTAAGGTTGTGGATGTGCTTGTTGCCACTAGGGATAAAACATAAATGCTTTGTCTAAGGATATTTGTGTTGATTACATTACGCACCATACTTAATGCAATTGTCTCGTTGTTTGCAACATAATACTCGGAAGGGGTTCGGATGATAACCCGAAGGTGGACTTTTTAGGCATAGATGCATGTCTGGATAGCGGTCTATGTACTATGTCGTAATGCCCCGATTAAATCTCATAGTACTCATCACGATATATGTATGTGCATTGTTATGCCTTCTTTATTTGTCAATTGCCCAACCGTAATTTGTTCACCCAACATGTTATTTATCTTATGGGAGAGACACCACTAGTGAACTGTGGACCCCGGTCCATTCTTTACATCTGAAATACAATCTATCGCAATTGTTCTTTACTTGTTCTTCGCAAACAAACATCATCTTCCACACAATACGTTTAATCCTTTGTTTACAGCAAGCCGGTGAGATTGACAACCTCACTGTCACGTTGGGGCAAAGTACTTTGATTGTGTTGTGCAGGTTCCACGTTGGCGCCAGAATCCCTGGTGTTGCGCCGCACTACACTCCGTCACCAACAAACTTCACGTGTTCCTTGACTCCTACTGGTTCGATAACCTTGGTTTCATACTGAGGGAAAACTCGCTATTGTACGCATCAACACCTTCCTCTTGGGGTTCCCAACGGACGTGTGTCAACTGCACGTCAGCAGGCGTCTGGACGCCGGAATCGGGAGGGTTCCGCCATGGGAAGCTACGACGACACCATCGCTGTGGGGCGCATCCTTTACGCCGGAAATCTGCCGATCGTCCCTCCGGATGAGTGCTGGATTCCGGCTAAGACAGACCCCGTCAAGCTCTCCATCAACCCAGTTGGCGGCATACACATCTTCATCGGGGAAACCGTCGATTCCGACGGAAACCCACTGGTAAGTAGCGCTGACGCGACCGCCGCTGAGCAGGACGCAGTCGCGAAGATCCAATCTGAGATGCAGGAACTTCCCAAAGAAGATTCCGCCTTGGATCTGGAAAAATCAAAACCCACCCAATCCGCCCTCGAGCAGGAAATAAAGGTGGAAGACCAATGCGGATCCGCCCGGGTCTCCCGGGTGTTAGAGAAGCAAAGGTGTCACTTCGTACACTTCATAGCCCATACCGCAGGAGCCGCCCCTCAAGAAGTCGGAGCTGGCCCCGTGCAGGTTGAGGCCCCGGAAAACGGTGACGCTCCGGATCAGCAGGAGGCTGTCGGAGAAAGCGACGCCCCGGGTGAAGAATCAATCCTGGGCAACCTGAGCCCAACTTCTGATGATTCCTCCTCCATGGACACGGAAGAATTCAACCGTAAACTAGAAGAACTCGGAGGCGGTGAGCAACCCGACGTCGATTCCGCCCCGCCCATGCAGGTTCTCGCAACCGTGGCACCGCTGGATCAGCAGGAACGCGAAGATGAAAACACCACCTCCGACCCAGGACCGTCCAATGTAGGATCTCCGTTAGATCGGGAGCGTCCGTACGAAGACGTCCTGTCCCCAGAAGAGATAGTCGCGCAAGCACGCATGGATTTAGTGGCGCAGTCTGACGTTCTCAACAAACCCATAACTCCTGGCGACGCCACAGATCCGGAGGCTTTAGAGGCCGCGGGAAAGGAGATGCTGGCCACAGCTAAGAAGTTCGCCAATACCACAGCTGCAATAATGGATGAGAGGGCGGAAGCTGCAAACTTGATGGATCGCTTCGAAAGACAGGATCGCGAAATCACTGAAACACTCGAGCACGTCAAGAGTATGAGGAAAGAGTGGGAAGTAAAGATGACCTATGCACAGGCGGAGGCTGATCGAATCATTAGAGAAGCAATCCCTCCCTGCAGGATCAACTTCGCCACCCCTGTAGAGCAGCAGCCGCTCGCAACTCCAAAGGATAACATGCAAAAGGCTGCGGAGCTCCTGAAAAAGAAGGACGAAGAAATTGATATCAACTACGTCCGCAAGCTTGTTGCTTCAGCAATGCAGCAGCAAATTAAGGCGGATACTTCGCGCAGGTTGGAATCCAATCCGGATCACTATGTCTCTACCGCGCAGAAGGACGCCCATGCCAATCGACATCCCGATGATGAATCGCGCACCGGATCCACGGAGCGCAGAAGAAAAGCAAGGGAGCAACCAAATCCGATCCCCGTACCATCAAAGACACCTCCGTCAGATCCGAAGAAGGGAAAGGATGCAATGTACGCTGGCAGGAACAAGTACCGGAACCCGTCACCTCCGCCTAACGGGTACCCGCGTCCCCCCCCCCCTCCTCGCCGCCGCAGTTCAGCCGGAAACACCAGGCCCCATGGGGCCGGTGGAATCTACATCCGCGACATGTCGCCGCCGAGAACCAGGGAGCGTACGCCGGAACCACGTCGGAACCAGAACAACGATCGTGAACCCGAGCCCAGAAGGAACCGGAACAATGATCGCGAGCCTGAGCCCAGGAGGAGCCGGAATGTTGAGCGCGAGCCCGAACCCCGTCGAAGCTGGAACGACGGAGGAGACTATCACCAAGGTGAAGGTAGCCACCGGAGCCGGAGCGAACCACGGGAAGACCGCCGGGAATCTGAAGGCGGAAGCAAAAAATCTCACAGGCCCCCTCATCCCCTTCACCACCACCAAGTGGCGGAGGCGGAGGCGGTGGCCGGAGATCTCGCTCCCGCTCAAAAACCCCGGGCGGCGGCCCACGTGATGCCCGAGAACGCCTCAATGAGTACAAAACTGATTACATTGGCCCAAAGTGCTTCGGCAGGATGATTCGAGAGGAACCAAAACCAAGGATGAACCTCAAGCTACCCGGAAACCTGAAGAATTATGATGGCACGGAAAGGCCGGATACCTGGATTGAGGATTACTATAATGCAGTAACCTTTGCCGGAGGAACCCCTAATATTGCCTGCCGCATGCTTCAGCTGTACCTTGTAGGTCCAGCCCGGATCTGGCTCAGTGACCTCGAGAAAAACTCCATCTTTTGCTGGTTTGACCTGAAGAACGCCTTCGAGAAACACTTCAGGGGCACCTACAAGAGACCTGCCACGACAAGCGACCTACAGGCATGTATCCAGAAGAAGGGTGAAACATCGAGGAGTTTCCTCACCCGATGGTTGCAAACTAGGAACGAGTGCGAGAACGTCGATAACCGCACAACAATGCACGCCTTTATTGGTGGCTTGCAGCGAGGAGGACTGGTGCGGCACAAGCTAACTTGCTTGGTCAATGCAAACAAACTGACGTTGGATGACATGATCACCATCGCCAGCGATCATACTGCCGCCGATGACAATGCAGGCGGAGATCTAGCAGCTACAGCAATTCCCCTGCATCAGCAAAAGAAGAACCGTGATAACGGTAGCAGCAGCGGCACCAAGCGGAAAAATCCCCCTGATGACCAAAGGAGCGGCGGATCCGACTTGATCGCCATGGCCTTCCAGCGCGGAGGCCAAGGAGGCGGAAGAGGCCGCGACCGCGGAGGCGGAGCTGGAAGGGGCCAGCAGCGTGGCGATGAGGTCACCGCTGCCGGAACCCGCGCTCCCCAAACTTATGAAGAGTACAGAGACATGCCTTGCCTGGCCCATCTGGATCCGGCTACAGGGAAGTCCACTCACACCAACCGCAACTGCAAGTGGGTCAACGATCTCAAATCTGACCCGGAAGCAGGATACAAGCGAGCCCGGAAGCACCGCCCACGCGGCAAAGGAGGCAAGGGCAAGAACAAGGACAAGGAGGAAGACAGTTCCAAGGCGATGGACGAGGACAATGCTTCGCCGGATCCCAAAGCCGGATCCGCAGCTAAACCCAACCCCTTCGATAAAAAGAGTGCGGGCGCGTACCACACCTTCCTTGGAACCCCAACAGTCCGTGCAAGCAAATCAGCTCTCCGGATCCTGAACGCCACAGTTCCCGCTGTGCCGCAGTATGTCAGGTGGTCGGAAACTCCGTGTACGTTTGATAGAAAGGATCATCCTACTGTCATTCCGAAAGAGTGCTACGCCTTGGTTGTAAGTCCCCGCATCGACGGGTATGATTTCTCCAAGTGCCTCATGGACGGCGGAGCCAGCCTGAACATCATGTACCTGGAAACTTTGGAGCGGATGAACCTTACCAAGGAACAGCTCAAGCATAGCACCACCGAATTCCACGGTGTGGTTCCGGGTAAAAAGGCAAATTCCTTGGGCAGCATCAGACTTCCCGTGGCCTTCGGCGATGCGAATAACTTCCGCCAAGAGATGATCACGTTTGAGGTCGTGCCCTTCAAGAGCTCCTACCACGTCATCTTCGGCAGGCCCACCTACCACAAGTTTCACGCAAGAGCGTGCTACATCTACAACAAGCTCAAGATTCCGGGTCCAAAAGGTATGATTACCATATCCGGAGACTACAAGAAGGCTCATGAATGCGAGTTAGGCGAAGCCGCCTTCGCAGAGTCTGTGATATCTGGAGAGGAGCTGCAAGGCTACAGAGCCACGGTGAATCCGACTGAGATGCAGACCACCAAGAAGTAGATCTCCGAACAGAAGACCTCTTTCAAGGCCGCGATAGAAACCAAGAAGCACGACCTCATCGTAGGCGACAGCTCTAAGCAAGTTTCAGTCGGAGCCAGCATGGACCCCAAATAGGAAGACGCGCTCGTCGAGTTCCTTCGCGCTAACATGGATATCTTCGCATGGCAACCTTCGACATGTCCGGAGTACCTAGGGAACTCGCCGAGCACTACCTCAACATAAATCCGGGGGCTAAACCGGTGAAGCAAGCTATGTGACGCTTTGGAGATAAGAAGCGCCGCGCCATAGGAATGGAACTAGCTAAGTTACTAGAGGCAGGTTTTGTAGTAGAAGTTATCCATACTGATTGGGTCGCAAATCCCATCCTTGTACCCAAAAAGAACACTGAAATACTAAGAATGTGCATCGATTACTCCGGCTTGAACAAGCATTGTCCGAAGGATCCGTTCCCTTTGTCGCGCATTGACCAAGTCATTGATTCGACGGCAGGGCGGAACTTCTGTGTTTTCTTGACGCATATTCCGGGTATCATCAGATCCGGATGAAGAATTCCGACCAAAAGGCGACCTCCTTCATCACCCCCTTTGGCACTTACTGCTATGTCACCATGCCCTTTGGTTTGAAAAATGCAAGTGCCACCTACCAACGTACGATGCAGCAGTGCCTGAAGGACCAAATTGGCCGGAACGTGCACGCTTACGTCGACGACATCGCGGTCATGACCCGGAAAGGATCCGACTTGATCAGCGACCTCACAGAAACCTTCGAGAATCTCCGTCGGTACAAGATGATGTTGAATCCGCTGAAGTGCGTCTTTGGCGTGCCAGCCGGAAAAATCCTTGGCTTCATCATCTCTCACAGAGGCATTGAGGTTAACCCGGAAAAAATCAAGGCAATCCTGTTTATCAAAAGGCCAACTTGTCTCAAAGATGTGCAGCGACTAACTGGTTGTGTCGCAGCAATCAGTAGGTTTGTCAGCTGTCTTGGCGAGAAGGCACTACCTTTGTACAAGCTGCTGAAGAAAACAGACAAATTCGTCTGGGACGACGCAGCAGATGCAACACTTCAGGGATTGAAGGAAATACTCACTTCTCGACCTATCCTAGCAGCTCCAGAAGAGTCAGAGCCCATGCTCCTATACCTGGCAGCTACCAACAGAGTCATCAGTCTCGTCATCGTGGTAGAGCGAAAGGAAGAAGGTCACGAATACGGAGTCCAAAGGCCTGTCTATTACATTAGCGAGGTACTAACGGAATCCAAGCAAAGATACCCTCACTTTCAGAAGCTAGCCTACGGCGTGTTCCTAGGCAGCAGGAAGCTGAGACACTACTTCCAAGAGCACCCAGTAACAGTTGTGAGCAAAGCTCCACTGGCGACGATTCTCAACAACGCTGACGCGACAGGACGCACAGCAAAATGGGGCATCGAATTATCCGCCTTCGACATCGCATACAAAGCCAGGACCGCGGTCAAATCCCAAGTCTTGGCAGATTTCATCGCAGATTGGACAGAGGCTCCGGATGCAAATCTGGAGCCGGAACCAGAAACATGGGTCATGCACTTCGATGGATCCAAGCAGCATCAAGGCTCAGGAGCCGGAGTCACCCTAAAGTCTCCTACCGGAGAAGAACTGCAGTACGTTTTGCAGATTCACTTCGAAGCTACAAACAACATGGTGGAATACGAGGCTCTACTACACGGTCTGCGCATCGCTAAGGAAATTGGGATCAAGCACATAATTTGCTGCGGAGATTCCGACCTGGTGGCACAACAAGTAGCCGGAACCTAGAACACCAGAAACTCCGTCATGGCGGCCTACAGAGATGAAGTTGACAAGATCTCCAAGTGCTACCTCGGATACGAAGTCAAGTACGTCAGACGCGACGATAACACAGCGGCAGATATGCTATCCAAGCTCGGATCCGGCAGAAAACCAATTCCACCTGGCATTTTCCTGGAGCATCTACGGATACCCTCAGTCAAGGGCGCTAACCCGGAAAACCGAGAGGTGGCACTATCTCCGGCAAGGGAAGTGATGGTCATCATCCCGGCCTGGACGCAGCCTTTCCTGGACTACCTCATTGATCAAAAGTTGCCAGAGGACGAGGTCCTCGCACGATAGATCATCAGACGAGCAAGATCCTACACAATAGTTGATGGACAGCTCTACAAACTAAGTGCAACTGGAGTATTTCTCAAATGCGTCTCCAATCAAGATGGCATTGAAATCCTCAGAGAGATCCACGCAGGGGATTGCGGGCATCATGCCGCTCCCAGGTCCCTCGTTGCCAAAGCTTTCCGGCTTGGATTTTACTGGCTCACAGCTAAAGAAGATGCTGATAAGTTGGTAAAAACCTGCCGAGGTTGTCAGTACTACGCTACTCAACCAAACGCTCCAGCCCAAGAGCTGAAGACCATCCCTATCACCTGGTCGTTCGCGGTCTGGGGGCTTGATATGGTTGGTAAGCTAAAGAAATCATCTCCTGGCGGTTTTGAGTACCTCCTGGTCGCTATTGATAAGTTCATTAAATGGATCGAGGCAAAGCCAGTGAGAAAAGCCGATGGTGCTACGGCACTCAAATTTGTCTGCAGCCTCGTGACGAGATTCGGCATCCCGCACAGCATAATCACAGATAATGGCACAAACTTTGCCCAAGGAGAATTGAAGGATTATTGCCATGACATTGGGAACCGACTAGACCTGGCATCGTGGCTCATCCACAGTCCAATGGTCAGGTCGAAAGAGCCAACGGACTCCTTTTATCCGGAATAAAACCACGCCTTGAAGAACCGCTGCGCCGCGCAGCCGGAGTTTGGGCTGAGGAGTTAGACTCCGTCCTGTGGAGTTTACGAACTACCCCCAACAGGTCAACAGGATTCACTCCGTTCTTCCTGGTATACGGATCCGAAGCTGTGCTCCCCTCCGACATCATCCATGATTCACCGCGAGTCTCCGCCTACAATGAAGAAACTGCTGACGAGGCCAGACGCTATCTGTGGACCTGATAGAAGAAGCTCGGAACCTAGCTGACCAACGCTCCACCATATACGCTTCGGCCCAAGCCTCCGGCGACGGGCCTCGCTCCGCTCGTCAGAAGTTAGCCTCCCTTTAGTATATGAATTTGGATCACAATACAACATTGGTTCTCTTCTTGGGAGCCTTAGGGGCCTTGGGGGGCTGGCTTCCGGAAGCTCTGTTGCGAAAAGGGAAAAGGCATAATGACTAAGTGCTGATCCATGGTGACAGAGGGATTTAAATTCGGAAATCAAGCACTTACCCGGAAGGCTTGAAGAAATGATGGATGTCGGGTTGGGCTCTGTTGCTGGTGTCGATAAGTTTGAGGCGCTTCCTCTCCGCCTCTGCCTTCCGAGTAGCCGCAGTGCTAAGCACTTCGCGGGCACGTTTGGCTGCAGGGCTGGAGGGAGCAGCCCTCTTCCTCTTGGAGGGGCGCGGAACCTCGGGAGCTTCCGCCTTCGATGCGGCTTCCGGATCCGTGTTGCCCATTGATGGGACCCGGAGAAGAGTTCCGAGTTCACCTTCCTCGAGGGCCTCGAGCTAAGTTACAGGACCAACACTTAGACAAAATTTTGAGTACAAAGGAAACAATGGTCAAGTCAAGATAACATACCGCGGCCCCGGAGCCGTTGGAGTGGACGTCTTTGTTACACACGTGAACATGAAGTTCACGCGAAATCTTGATGAGGAGCCGGATCCTCTTGTCGATGGCGTCGGCGGAGAGGTTATCTTTCGTGGCGCGCATCGGATCGTCGCGCCCCGTGTAGTGGAACATCAAGCAGTCCCGATGCTGAAGTGGCTGCATCCGCTTGGTGAACCAAGACATGGTAAGGTCCTTCCCCGTCAGGCCCCCCTCCGTGAGCTTGCAGATCCGGCTAACAGCGCGGGTCAGCTGAGGCGACTCGGAGAGATGGGGCACTGCGTCCACGCGGGAGTTTCGTTGGCGGGGCTGTTCTTGAAGGGCAGCAGCATTTTTTCGCCCGCCGAGTCGGAGACGTCCTTCAGATAGAAGAAGCCTCCGGACCAGTACCGCGCGGATTCGTGGCGGTCGGTATGGGGGTAGACGCGGCCGGGTCGGAGCATGAAGGTGATGGACCCGCAAGTCGCCAACTCGTAGGTCTGGCGGATCTTCTCCTTCTTGACGGAGAAATAATATTGGAATAGAGGAAGTTCGGGAGTTACCCAGAGATGGCCCTCGCAGAGAGTGACGTGGTTGCTGATCGTCAGGACGCTGTTTGGCGATATGTTGTGGGGCTGGAGCCCATACACCTTCATGATTTCCGAGAAGAAATCTGATGGCGGAAAAGAAAAACCTCGCTCCACCAGCGCCTTAGTCACCACCATCTCGCCATCCTGAGGGGCTGGAGCCAGGGAACCCGGAACTGTTCGCCAGCTTCCGGGACGCAGGAAACCTTCCGCCTCCAAGTTCTTCAGTTCCATTTCAGTGGTGGTGCAGGGCCACCATTTCCCTTTAGCTTCAGAGTCTCGCTGACGAGCCTTGGACTTCTTGACGGTGATTTCTTCCGCCTTCTGCTTCTGCTTGTTCCGCCCGGAGGTTTTCTCCGGGTTAGCGTGAAGTTCCTTCGGCGTCCTTACCGGAGTCCTTGGTGGGATCCAGTTGGACTGGAACGAAGGGAGGAGGGGCGGAGGAGAGGGGGTTGCCATGATTGGCTCGGAGGTTGGAGGCGGAGTCGCAGAAGACATCTGAAGAAGAAGCAGTGGCGGAAAACATAACTTAGTCGGATCCACATCGTCATCCTAAGGATCGTCCCTTCCAGCTACGGCGAAAGGGTGAAGCTCGAGAACTCACCGTGATGGATTCCGCGGTGGCCGGAGTCGCCGGCGACGAGGATTTCGCGCGGTGGCTCGCTGAGGTTAAGAACACGATGAACTGTGCGGTGGCGAAGTAGCTCCAGCGAGACTCCGGCGGGTATTCCGGTAGACTCCGGCACGGCGGAGAAGGAGCTCGAGGGCGGCGCTTCGCAGAGAAGTGAAAGAGGGGGTGAATGAGAGGTTTAGGGTTGACGGTGGATATTTATAGGCCGTGGGGAGGAGATTCATGCTCCGCATCCTGTGGTCGGAACGCAAGCGTCGCACCATTGGATGCGTGACACGTGTCAAACCCCTAAACGGAAAAAATGGCTAAGGATAAGTTACCGCTCAAATCGCGCGAAAATGGCGCCAGAATTGGCGGAACCGTTTGAGTCTTTTGAGATTCCGGGTAAACAGCGCGAAGATAAGCAGTTCTCGTTCGCAAGCAGGGGAGTAACCCGGAGACATGTTTTGAACTGTCGATGGATGAAGTCCCACAGGATGAGAAGATTTTCCGACTAAAGGTTGGGAAAGAAGAAAATGTGAAGTTGGAGTTCTTCAAGTTTCTCCACGTTACCAACATTGCCGGAGACCATAAGGCACTAGCAAGGCGGAAACAGGAGGTGAAACTCGGAGAACTCTGGGGGCTACTATTGTGGGTATACTTCATGGGTGTACCATCGACAGTGCCTAGATCCGGCAAGCCCGGGTGGCCCATAGATGGTGATGTGGCATGTGGCCCATCGGGCGGCCTAGTTGCTGTTGATCCTGAAGGATGAAGTCCGGCCCGGGAGAAGGGAGCCGGATCCGACCGACCTTTGGAGGAACCCGGATCCATGAAGGCCCGGTGAGGAACCCGGATCCGGGACGACGTATAGAGGGAGGCGGATCCTTGACGTACACGGCAAGACATAGTACCGTAGTTAGGCAAACCCGTAATCCGGCTAGGACTCTCCATGTAAACCCTAGATCCGTGCGCCTTTATAAGCCGGATCCCGGGAGCCCTAGAGGCACAACCACAACTCATTGTAACAACGCGAAAGCGCCCGGATAATTCCAGACAAGCAGCAGTAGGCCCTGTCCTCGTGCAGGTGTTCCAAAGCTGGGTAAATCGCGTACCACCGTCCCGTGTGCACTCCGCCCTATGGCCCCCACTTCTTCTCCCCCTCGTGAGGATCCCTCCTCCGAGGTACCGTCGAATAGGCAACGACACATATTGTTAGAGAAGAACATTGGGCCGCCAACCAAAGCCATGTATCATGGTGGAAGTTTCAGCTTGGACATTAATGCTCAATCTCTTATGAGAATATTATCTGTTGTTGAATGCTTAAGCATTAAAGAGGAGTCCATTATTTGTTTTCTATGTTGTCCCGGTATGGATGTCCTCAAGTTGAGATCTATCAAAATTGAGAAATCAAATGCGATCTATCTCCTTGGACCTTTGTACAGGTGACATAGAGGTACCCCTTTGTGATACTTGGTTGAAACATATGTAATGCAATAATAATCCATGGAAATCCAAGCTAACTAGGACAAGGTGCGGGCACTATTGGTATTCGATGCATGAGGCTTGCAACTTATAAGAGGTTTTATGCATAACACATATGAATTATTACTACCGTTAACAAAATTGTTTCCATGTTTTCAAAATAAAAAGCTCTAGCACATGAGTAATCCTTGCTTCCCTCTGCGAAGGGCCTTTCTTTTGCTTTATGTTGAGTCAGTTTACCTACTTCTTTCCATCTTATAAGCAAACACTTGTGTCAACTGTGTGCATTGATTCTTACATACTTGCTTATTTGCACTCATCATATTACTTTGTATTGACAATTATCCATGAGATATACATGTTGAAAGTTGAAAGCAACTGCTGAAACTTAAATCTTCCTCTATGTTGCTTCAAAACCTTCTATTAAGAATCGATTGCTTTATGAGTTAACTCTTATGCAAGACTTATTGATGCTTGTCTTGAAAGTACTATTCATTAAAAGTCTTTGCTATATGATTCAGTTGTTTAGTCATTATCTTTACCATTGCTATGAATCACTTCATTCATCACATATGCTTTACAATAGTATTGATCAAGATTATGATAGTAGCATGTCACTTCAGAAATTATCCTTGTTATCGTTTACATACTCGAGGGCGAGTAGGAACTAAGCTTGGGCATGCTTGATACGTCTCAAACGTATCTATAATTTCTTATGTTCCATGCTAGTTATATGACAATACTCACATGTTTTATATACACTTTACATCATTTTGATGCATTTTCCGGCACTAACCTATTAACAAGATGCCGAAGCGTCAGTTCTCGTTTTCCGCTGTTTTTGGTTTCGTAAATCCTACACAGGAAATATTCTCGGAATTGGACGAAACAAAAGCCCACGGTCTTATTTTCCACGAAGCCTTCCAGAAGTCCGAAGAGGAGACGAAGAGGGGCGACGAGGCGGCCACACCATAGGGGGGCGCGGCCCCACCCCTGGCCGCGCCGCCTTATGGGGTGGGCCCCTCGAGCGTCCCCCGACTCTGCCCCTTCGTCTATTTAATCTCTCCGTCGCGAAAACCCTAGTACCGAGAGCCACGATACGAGAAAAGTTACTGAGACGCCGCCGCCGCCAATCCCATCTCGGGGGATTCTGGAGATCGCCTCCGGCACTCTGCCGGAGAGGGGAATCATCACGGGAGGGCTCTACATCACCATGCCCGCCTCCAGACTGATGCGTGAGTAGTTCATCCTTGGACTATGGGTCCATAGCAGTAGCTAGATGGTTGTCTTCTCCTCTTGTGCTATCATGTTTAGATCTTGTGAGCTGCCTATCATGATCAAGATCATCTATTTGTAATGCTACATGTTGTGTTTGTTGGGATCCGATGAATATGGAATACTATGTCAAGTTGATTAATCGATCTATCATATATGTGTTGTTTATGATCTTGCATGCTCTCCGTTGCTAGTAGAGGCTCTGGCCAAGCTGATACTTGTGACTCCAAGAGGGAGTATTTATGCTCGATAGTGTGTTCATGTCTCCATTGAATCTGGGGGAGTGACAGCAACCCCTAAGGTTGTGGATGTGTTGTTGCCACTAGGGATAAAACATCAATGCTTTGTCTAAGGATATTTGTATTGTTTACATTACGCACAGTACTTAATGCAATTGTTTGTTGTTTGCAACTTAATACTAGAAGGGGTGCGGATGCTAACCCGAAGGTGGACTTTTTAGGCATAGATGCATGCTGGATAGCGGTCTATATTCTTTGTCGTAATGCCCTAAGTAAAACTCATAGTAGTCATCATGATATGTATGTGCATTGTTATGCCCTCTCTATTCGTCAATTGCCCAACTGTAATTTGTTCACCCAACATGCTATTTATCTTATTGGAGAGACACCACTAGTGAACTGTGGACCCCGGTCCATTCTTTTACATCTGAAATACAATCTATCGCAATCTCTCGTTCTCTGTTGTTCTTTGCAAACAAACATCATTCTCCACACCATACATTTAATCCTTTGTTTACAACAAGCCGGTGAGATTGACAACCTCACTGTTAAGTTGGGGCAAAGTATTGTGATTGTGTTGTGCAGGTTCCACGTTGGCGCCGGAATCCCTGGTGTTGCGCCGCACTACACTCCTTCACCAACAACCTTCACGGGGCCTTCATCTCCTACTGGTTCGATAACCTCAGTTTCTTACTGAGGGAAACTTGTTGTTGTACGCATCACACCTTCCTCTTGGCCTCTTGGGGTTCCCAACAGACGTGTGCTTCACGCGTCATCAGTACGTCACTCTGGTTGAGCGCAACCTTGATGCTCATCACTTGATTAATATTGGGATGGAGAAGAAGGTTGAAGCCTATGAGGCAAGGATCAAGGACATGGAGGAGAAGCATGTGCACATCATCACACAGCTGGACAGGTTCCAAGCCCTCATGTGGGATGTGGAAAACCAGAACTTTCAGTATGAAGATCGATTCAAGAAGATTGCCAAGGCTGCCTCCACCAAGATCAACGATCCACCGACTTACTTTTATAATGGGAGGCCCTATCCTTGGAACTCAAGGAGTGGGGCGCCTATTATGAGGAAAATGATGCCTAGAAAGAAGACTCCACATCAACAATCTAAGATTGGGGAGTTTATCAAGTCTTTTATGTATTCTAATTTATCATATTTCTCTTAGTCGTTATATTTAGTTTGGTTTTACTTTCATATAGTAGTTATTGATTTTCTCATAGTTTGGAGAGCTCTTAGAGAATTATCATCTATCTTGGGTCAAGTGGTTTTTAATGAAATATTAAGTATGGTGTCATCCATGATTATTTTGTTTAGAGATTTATGGGCAACACTCATGCACATTTGCGCCTCATATTTACAAGTTTCAATTACATATTGTCTTGAATTAAATTAACTTGAGCATGTTGGACAAGCATAGAATTTTTTAAATAAAACTTGCAACAAAGAAAAGATCCATGCAAGTAATATTAATAAACCAAAGAAAAAGAGAATACCTTGGATTTGACATGGAGATTTGGTCTTGGAGAACAAATAGTTATGAAGACATAATGACAAGGGGCAGGAGATACTCTTGTACTACTTAGTAATCAATGGGTAAACTGATGGTCATGGATATTTTAATACATATGCTCAATAAGAAACTGAATGAAAGGTATGCACATGAGGATTCGGTTAGCCATGGAAAGTTAAAGGCAAATGTTGAACATAGCATATGAAATGATTGAAAGAGCCAGGAGTAAGGTTTAGACTGGTTACTAAGGGGCAAGACTATTAACTGATACCATTTAAAACAAGGCAAAGTGTTTGACAAAGTCGAATTTCATGTTTATCTTGTTGTTTAAATAAATTCTCTTCTTGTAACTAGTTACTCTATGAGAGTTTATCTTCATTGCAAAGGAAAAGTAGAAGTCAAAGAAATCAAAGTTAAAAAGCCATGCATAAAGAAATATCTAAAACATGTTCAATTCTCCAACATGCAATGGTTAGTTTTTTCAACAGGCCGGTAAGGGGTAGTTGATAGAACTTATATTGTATGAAGCTCACATTTGTATGGTTGTTGGTTCATAGATTTTACAAGACAAGTGAATATGCATAAGTTGATGATGACATGCTCGTATTTTGTTATCAAGCATAAGCTCATTGATACATGATATGATCTATTCGCTTATTTGTCGAGGATGAGCAAAAGTTTAAGCTTGGGGGAGCTGATACGTGCATTTTACATCATCAATATAGCAGCTCATATGATTAGTTTTCAATGATATTTTGCATTACCCATCACTATTTATGCAATTTTAATTTATTTATGGGACTTTCCTACAAAGTCTCTTTCATTGGTATTTAATTTCTGGGAGGCAGAAAACCTCCTTTTTCGTATTTCGCTGTTTGAGGGACCTTCTGGACACTTCAAAACCGAAGGAAAAAAAATACATGATCAGCTTTTCATAGAGAGAAATACCCTAGGCCAAACAAGCACGCGAGGAAGGCCACGAGGGCCAAATGAGCACAGGTGGCGCGCCCTACCTGGCTGGGCACGCCACCCATGCCCAAATGGGCCTCGAGTACCATCTCGTGTCCCCCTTTTTATATACGCCTCCGTCTCGCTAGAAAATCTAAGCCATATTTTCCCGAGATTTATTGAGGCGGAGGCGAAAGTCCTCTCCTACACCTGGAGAGGGCAGATCCCGCCGCACCGATGCCTCCGGTGAAGGGGAAATCGACGCCATCATCATCGCCACTCCTCCTTGGCGTAGGGGAAAGCATCTCCATCAACATCTCCATCAACACCATCATTACCGCCATCACTATCTCCGAGATCAACTTCATTCCCATCATAGTTTGTGTTTAATTGAACCCCGGATATTGTTTTAAAGGGTAGCTATATGTTTGTGATTGGTAATTTGTCTTTATTTGGTGGAGAGATTATAATTTCACATTGTGGTGTAATCATTATGCCTCTGATCCACACCATGTTTGGAACGTTTGAGTAGTTCCCCATGTTTCCGGGGACATATGATGATCTAGCTATGACTCTATATGATGTGCAATGAGTATTTGGTCAAGTTTTTATTTTTTTATGTTGTCCTATAATGGTGTAATGTGAACGTCAACTTCATATTACTTCACCTTTATGGGCTCATAGGGAAGCACTTTAATGTAATGATGAGGGTTGGAAGGGACGAAATGACAGAAACCGTTTTCCAATACGTTGAGTTGCATTAAAAGGGTTTATATCAGAGACCCATGAATTAATTGCTATGGTGGAACATTTGTGTCTTCATGATTCCTATACTTGCTCGTCAAAATGGCTCTAGAACCCATCATAAGGGGTGTATTTGCTCATATCTATGGCTATACCTAATTTAGGCTCCGCCCCTAAAAGAATGAAATTTGATAAGATATTTACCATGTTGTGTAGAAATCAAATGCTAGTAAATCCATGCCACCCTCGGGAACACTTGTCACATATAAGTTTACACACACTTGAACTTGTACTCTTGCTGCATAGAGGACTGAGCTTTCTCTCATTGAGAGCATTTACAAATTGTTATTTTTTCAGTACTTTATTTTATTACAAACTATACACCCAAAACACCAAAACTAATGCATTTTTCTTATAGTTTATTTGTCAAATCTGCAAACTAATACCTTCAGCTTCTCGTGGGTTCGATAACCTTTTTTATTTAAAAGTACTACAATTGATCTCCTGCACTTAGGAGCCATCAGATGTGCATAGGTGTCAGGTCACGGCACACGGCCCTGATCATGGACCTTCTTTTTGAAGACAAAAAGTGTGTAGGTGTAGCGACGCATGTCACCGTGAGGGTGGCTTGGGGTTATCCATGTATTGTTTGTTGAATAATATAATTTAAAAAAATTGTGTGTCATCTTGATGTAGAAGCGAGGGTGCCGACATTACAAAGCATCTAAGGTTTCAGTACGTCCCTTGATCCAATCAATCGTTGGGTGTCATGTCAATGATTTATCTGAATGAGGGATGGGGTATGGCTATGAGAGACAAATTTGTTTTAGAAGCCAGTTGTACCCTCAACTCACGAGAGAGATCAAACCTTTCATTTGATGCTTCGGTGTTTCACAAAAAGCAAAATACTTTTTCAGTGGGATGTTCCCGTTAATAGCGAGATGTGTGCAATGACTTCGTCAATCTGAAGATGTGCTGGCTTAGTCACTCGAAGATGCTTATAGAGATAGGGTGTGCATGCGTTCATTCATCATGTGAGTTTATGTATATATTTGTGAGCGCGTGCATTTGTATTGTTTTTTCTAAAAATATTATCTATTTTGGCGCAACAAACTGTAAACGTTTACGACATACGTACAGTGTATATATGCGTCATGTATGCAGCGGCAAGCTGCCCATACAGGAGCGAATCACACAATGTGATTGCGTGCTACTTGTACTGATACGAACCAGTCTTATATATTTCACTAATGCACCGATGTTGCTTATAAAGCTAGCCACGCACGGACCGTTGTACACATCGATCAATGTCCAGAGCTAGCCTCGATCAGGATGTCTAAAACGGATCTCAATTCTCAGAAATCAAATAACTGTCCACAAACGTACACTAGCAAACCAAAGGTTCCCATCTGGAGAACAAAAAAACGCACACTAGCAAATCACAGGTCCTGAAAGCATGTGTGCATAGATAAGATGTTCCTATCCTCAGAAGGTAATAATACAGCAGCGAATCACAGGATTAATTAACACGGGTTCTGATACATATATAAGATGTTCTGATATTGTGCAAACATAAGCGACACGCGGCAGGTGTATTCTCAGCAATCACATAATATGGTTCTCAGAAGGTGTTACACGCACGAGTTCAGATATGTAGCATGGGACAACCTCACTTGCTTGACGGCTTGCCGGCCGCCTTCTTGGCCTTGGCGGCAGCCTTCTTGGCCATCTCAGCCTTGTAGCGGGCGCAGACGGCCGGCGTGTGGCCGAGCGTGTCGGCGGACTCCACGAGACTCATGCCGCACTCACGGCACGGGTGGGTCTGGCGGAACTCCTCCTTAAGCTGCTCCTTGGTCTTCGTCTTGGGGGGCATCTGGTATGAATCAAACAAGATGTGATACATTATGCCTGAAACGCATCTCAGATAAACAATCAACAGGTCTTTTCTTCAGAAACTGATAATTGTTCACTAGGCAGGAAATTAACGCAGTGCACGGTACAAAAAAACACACAAATGATCGTGCCGTTCCCTCCCCTTTTCTTCTACTACTAGCAGTAATCGATTTGGATCTGCCACCAAGTACGCAACATCTGCACAAGCAACTGCAAATCCGGAAACAAGAGTAAATACAGTCATGATCAACCCGGCCCAGTTTTGGCATTCTCCCTTGATCCATGACTAGTTAAAGTCGCCACAGAAAGAAAAAATCGCACGACATGCATCGAAGTTTATTAGAACATGACGGGTAGGGGCAGATTTGGTCGAAGTTGTAGGTGGAAGGAAAAGCAGCAGGCCCAAGCAGATCCGGAAAATTATCTAGACGCAGATTTGGTCGATGTTGTAGGCTGTGGAAAAGCAGCAGGCCCAAGCAGATCCCAACAAAGGTCCTCTCCAACAAACAAACAAAAAAAGGCCTAGCGGGCCAAAAAGGAGCAAACCACAGATCCTGGGAATTAAATCCTACCAATGTTCACTACGCATGGAATTGCTTGCTGAACCAGAAGGCAACAACAGTATGCACGGTCGGTACAAACAGAAATGGACGTGCATGCCGATCCCTTCCCTTTCCTTGTACAATAATCGAAATTAGATCTGCTGGTAAATTAATCCCCAAATCTGCACGGCCCACGCCCAGGCAAAGCAATACACTGCAATCGATATCTACGATTCATCAGCGGGTGGGTCGTCATCCTTGGTATATACGGTTCTGCACAACACAAACTCAAAAGACGGCATCTAAAATCATACTACTACATGCGAGTCGCGCATCACCACAAGCAAAAGACGGTACGGTGGGGATGATGTACGTACGTACGCGCGCGGCGGCGGCGCGCCGGAAAATCACCAAAAAGGGCAGGACCGAGCGGATCTGGTCCTACGTACCAACTTTCGAAAAGCAACTCTAGCTAGCAAACCAGATCATGCTCATGGAGACGCGCGCGTGGTGCAAAAAAACAAAGAGGACGACGGTAAGCCGATGGGACGAAACGACGTAACAGATGGATCAAAACCCCAGGGAAGTAAGGGCATGGCCAATGGTATGCCCCAACTTACTTCCTCACATGTCCAACTAGGATCGGATGCCACCGTGTAGGTTAAAAGGAGGTTCGGATGGGGCAGTGACTTCTTGCAGAGGAGGCATGATCCTCAAGTAAAGAAAGGAAAAAAGAATGGGGAGATGGGAAAAGTACAAGGAAAAAAGTAAAACGCAGGAAGGAGATTGGATGGCCATGGAGCACTGTGTGCAGTATGCTTGCGTCACAAAGCTACTAGTGCGTTGGGCATATGGAAAAACGAGCAGTGGCCTCACATGCTTGCGCTGATGTGGTTGTACTGGAGCGACTACTTGTGATCGCTTCCTTTGTACGTGCCCTAAGCAGATCGGACCAAGCACCACAAAAGCACAAGGAGATTTTACCATAGATGAATGTACCTTGTTGGTCGTCCGCTGGGTGGGAAAGGGGCGGCGGACGACGTAGGCGCTGGCGCTGGAGCGGGGAGCGGTGACGGCCTGGTGGTGAGAGAGGAACTTGGATGTAGAAAGTGAGGAGGAGGAAGTGGTACGTGGTGGACTACTCGCTAGTATTTATCTAGGCTAGCGCTGCAAGGCGAGCAGGTTTGGTGCGGCGTGCTTCGCTTGTGCGTTGTTGGGCGTGGGAAAAGCTAGCTAGCGAATCACGGCAACGCCGGGTGAACCATGTCAGGGAGGAGGGAGAGGAAAATGTGAGAGATGGGATACGGTTATACACACGCTGCAAAATCGGAGCGTTGTCCGTTGGTTTGTTTTGGTTTAGCGCAGTAAGTGATCTTTTTTGACAGTCCACAAGAGGAGTACTCGCGCTGATTGTAACGCCAAAATTATATAGGTAGACCTGCTAATTCACGTCAATATGTCATGGCATTTTGGAGAAACAAAAAAAAAATGAAATACTATGAACCGTATATTCTACTACCTATTGAAATAAGAGCCAGTAGTCATCGATCGACGCAGTGGCCGGCCTACCCTTGCACGACAAAGAAAATAAAATACTACATTAGTTTTTTTTTCTTCTTTTTGTATTGCGTACATAAGTTTTTCTCCTGATCTTTTGCTGTGGTATTATATAATATATAGTAGGACATTTAATTCGGCTCCCGGATGCGTATGCTCCCTCTACCTAAAAATTATATTTCGAAATATCGAAAAAATGTGACAAAATATTCTGCATGTAGATCTCCACAATATACATGTGTTCGTCAAGTTTCGCGGGGAACCAATATCTTTCGTGATCTATGTAAAAATGAGAAAATTTATCTTCCGAAAAGCCTTATTTTTAGTATTGAATTTTGTCTTTTTTATACACGCCACATGACAAGTCGATTTTTCATGAAATGACTTTGTGAACACATAGCACCTAAAGATGTAAGTGCGGATTTTTCGTTTCAACACTACTAGAGAAAGCCTTATTGTCGGCGCACCAAAAAAGGCTACTGCAGGCGCACCAGAGCCCGCCAGTGGAAATAGGCCGGTGGTCATGGGTTACAGCTGCACCAGGCCTAGTGCACAGGCGGTATGTTTTTTCAAATTTCAAAAAAGGCCGTTCTAGATCCTTCTTGTCATTGATGTGCAGGAGGAGGAGGAGGCCGGAGGTGGAGGTGGAGGAGGAGGAGGTAGAGGAGGAGGCCCGAGGTGGAGGTGGAGGCCCGGGGTGGATTAGGAGGAGGAGGTCACCGGAGGAGGAGGAGTCCCGTGGTGGAGGAGGATGAGGAGTAGGAGGAGGCCGTCGGGAGGAGAAAAGGAGAAGGAATGAGAAGAGGGTGACGAGGGAAAGAGGAGAAGAGGAAGAGGGCCGATTTTGCATATATAGCCTAGGTTACCGCCGGTGCACCTAATATGGTGGTGCGTTGGGGTAATTTTTTTTATGAAAATCTAAAAGCTAAAAAAACTCCTGTTACTGTTTTGAATTTGAAGAATCCAATGTTTGTCTAAACGCCCGTAGTTGGTTGAAATCGGATAGGAAATTTCGCATAGATTCATTTTGATATAAAAAAAGTTTTTCATCCAACCAGAAATCCCGTTTTATCGAAACATGACATCATTTTGCATAATATATCGAAATTCATGTTTATAAATTTTCATTGAAACTAGATGACATAACACATGGGCATCTCGAAGGATTTTATTTTTAAATTTTCTATCATTTTCTTTTAATTTTTCAAAAATTGAAAAGTGGGGGTGGAGGAAAAATGGCAGCTCCTCCTACCGCCGACGCACCACCATATTGGTGTGCCGGTGGTAATCAAATTACCCCTGGCGCACCAACATGGTGCGCCGGCGGTAAAAGGAGCCGCCATGTTTCCCTGCACCGAACCTGGCCGACCATTACCCCTAGTGCACCAATATGGTTGTGCGCCGACAGTAAGAGGACCATCACCAGCGCCCCTATATAGTGGTGTGACGGTGGTAAATAGCACCGGCGTACCTAAAATGGAGTGCGCCGGCGGTAACCCTTGCGACTATAGGTCTTTTCCTAATAGTGCAATTTTTTAAATTTTAAAATGTGTGCAAGATGCATTTCAGAATAAAGGGAGCATACATAATAGTGTGCTACACTCTCATCTTCCATAGATAGATTTTTGTTCCAAGATCACAATGTCAAATGAGCCATATATCTATTGGTTAAATTTGCCTCTCGAACTACAATTTTAGTTGCATGTTGCAAATCTTCACAATATATATCTAATGGAGTAGTTGATATTTGCAAATATGATTTTTTGTTTTCACATGATATACATCTTCAAATTCGTAACTGATGATGTCTATATTACAGTAGCTCTGAGTTGTGATTGGTGTTTATTTTCAGAAGAAAACTTCAATTATTTAAGCTAGGTTCAAATTAAATTTATAAATACTGGGACAAAATATTTAGCTAGTCTGGTGGCTAACCTACAAGAGGTTAATTAAGGGCTGGCTCAACATTTCCGCAAGGAGCCGTCGCTGTCGGCTGACGGCTGACGTATGCTCTAGGTGACCGAATCTTCTCTGTTGGCTTAGTTGTAATTAGAGGTTGCGATTGTATGACCATTAATCACCAAGCTAATTAATAAGTGGCGTCCCACCAAAACAATGGGGAAACCCCCGTTTACTCCGTACACTTGATCTTATCTCTGGGTTTCCATCTATTCCGTAGTAAAAATAAGTAAAGAGAATTAAAAGCCCCAAACAGGCTAGGATCCACATGCCTTCCGCCATGCTATCCTTGGCGCACGCCACCTGACTTGAGGCACAAGTTAGCAAATCGTTGTTCATTAATTACACAAAAGTGTAGTGAATCGCAACTCCATTTCGCAAAACACATGGTGCTAGTTACGTCTCTCGTCGTGAAACTTCTTTAATTAAACTTCATTTTTATTAGTAAGAGCATCTCAATTAAACTAGAAACTGGTTAAAGTGGCTCCAATAGATGCTCTAATTTATAAAAATATGGCCCAACTTTTTTTGCAATGTGCATTGTAATTTGCGGCTTGTTCTACAAATATAAAGCACCAACAAATTAGGGCACCTACCCGCTCTCCAACTGTGAATAACGGTCACGGCGTGCCGCTCATTCGCTTCCCTACCACGCCACCGTGGGTTGGATCCCTGCCAAATCGACCGAGGATTGACCCGCTGCCGCTCAAAGGTCCCCCTCCAGCCCCACCCCCACCTTGCATGCGTCCTCCGGTAGCTTGAGATGGCCAGACACATCGTGTCATTCTTGTGAAAAACTGAGCATCACGAGCTAGGGAGAAACGAAGAGGAAGAGGAGCGGTTCGCATTGGGAGGTGTCGATCTGATGCCTCTCATTGCTCCCATAAACTAGGTTCGATCGGTTGCAGGCCATATCAAGGGGAACCAACCCGGTGAAAGCTTAAATTGGATATTTTGGTCCATATCGGAGGGGTTGAACTCAGGATGGTCTAGATACCACGCGAAATCCTATTTATCGCCCAGTTGCGGGGCAGATTAATAGCCGCCAGCGTGCAGGAGTGAGCGGGCCGCGGCCCATCTAGTGTGGTTTTGCGTTTTTTCGTTTTTTTCCCGTGGTTTTCTCTGGTTTGGTCGGTTTTAGTTAGTTAGGTTTTTTTTTGGGGTGTCCTTTTATTTTTCATTTTTTCTGCTTTTTTCTTTTTCAATTTCGAGCAAATTTTAAATTCGAGCAAATTTCAATTTCTAGCAAATTTTTAGTTCAAGCCAATATAAATTCGAGCAAAACTCATATTCGAGTAAACTTCAAAATCAAGCAAATTTTAAATTGGAGCATATTTCAAATTTGAGAAAATTTAAAATTTTGTTTGGTTTTGAAATTTGCTGAGATTTAAAATTTTCCCGTTTCGTAATTGTTCAATATTTCGTTTAGTTTCGAAATTTGTTCAAGTTTGAAAAAAGGAAGAATACTCTAGTGTCTATCATAGAGGAGAGGAGCTACAACCACTGGGATAAAGCTAGAATGTTGTTAAATAGAGAAAAATGGTCTAAATATTTGTTTCGCGACCGAATGACTTGATGGACCGGCCCATCCCGGGTCACATTCCGGAGATGCTAAGATCCGACACACTAACAAGCGCGTGGTATAGGGGTTCCCGGATATCACCTTGTTTCCCTTTGGACGAGTTAAACATGTACAAAAGAACTCTACCATATATAGTTACCGCCTCTGAACAAAGCCTAGCCACCTCCACTTCAGCCTCCTCCATAGATCGGTTCCCCCTCCTCTGGCCGGTTTCGATCTATGCGTGAAGTTTTTAGTAAAAGTAGTATTTTCAGTTGTTTATGCTAGCTTTTTTGTAGCCGTCTTCTTGTTAGTTTCCCCTCAATGGAGATGGCATCGTCTGCAATAAGTGATCTTCGGTCTTTTGTTCGATGATGGGACCTTCTTCCCGACGTTAATGGTGGTGTTGGAGGATTACAATTCTCTAGGTATGGGCTTTCAGATCTTGTCGATTTTGGATCTTTTCTCATGGTTGCCGCGAGGAGGATTATCCTTGCAGTATTTGTCCCGGCTGCTACGTCTTCTACAATGGTAACTCGTACTCTTGGTCTCCAACAATGTCGACAAGACTAGTCGATTGTTATTCCATGAGATATTGGTGTTGGTACTCTTGCCGATGTTGATTGACTTCTTCAATAGTTGCGTGCATGCACGCAACCGTGCGGCTCAAATTAAAATTATGGGAGAGTCTTCATCGGTACTTATAGGTCTATGGTTCGTTATCTATCTTTGGCTGCCTTCAGAAGAGTACAAGATTGTGTTTTGGAAGAAGAAAGGATCTTAAGAACTCGAAGATTTGTTAGTATCTTTTAGACTTTATCTTGTAGCCAGCTCGTGTATCTACCATGTACTATTTGTTACTATGAATATATGTGGTATTGATTGTAAAAATACATATATACACATGCATGTAGGAGCTTAGATACTGATTTTTTTTGGCAAAAACCATTGGGTATTCATTGCATACCCATGAATAATTCTAGGTCCACCCATGCCGCATGGCCTCAAGGCTCCTTCGACGCTGCTGAGGCTCCCACCCGTCTCATTTATTTGCCTCGCCGTCAGCGCAACCCGCTGCCGCCACTTACCACTTTGTATCAGTGGAAATTAAATCTTTTTTGTATCTAATTTTGTTTAAATTTGTTGTTGTTGTTGTTGTTGTTGTTGTTGTTGTTGTTGTTGTGTAGTACCAGTAGTTTGACACAAGTATTTTTGAATCGTCGATGAGTTCAAGCATGCATGACTATTCAATGTTCGACGGAGAGTTTGACATGGGGGAGGAAGAAGACATTGTTATGATTCTTCCATTTCACAAGTGTATCCGACCGAAGCACGGTGGTTCCGTTTTTGGTCGTGAGAGGTTGCGATGGGCCATGATTGATGGACACAACCAGTTGATGCACAACTATTTTGCGGATTCGGTCAAGCACATTGCGGAGTCTGTGAAATTCCACGATACCTTCTTCGAGAAAAGGCGGAATACATGCATACATCTCAGTGAGTATTCGAATTTTGTTCTGCATGGTGCATTTGTCCAATTTAGCTTAGCCACTTAATGTCATTTGCATCCACTCTTTTCTTTAGGCTCCAACAGAAAGTTGTGTTTTGCCAAAACAAATGTGTTGTCAATTCTACAATTACTCATTTGATCAAGAAACTTCGGAAAAATAAAAGCGAGATATGTTTCAATGTATTCAAAAAATAGATGTTTCGGAAGTCTCAAGAAACCGGAAACTCACATAAAAGATACTTGGTGGAAACAATGGTCTAAACATTTTTGTTGGATATGCAAACACGAGCTCTCTACATGAATAATTTTGGATACTAAAATCGTTACAAACACAATACCGTAAAGCTGAACTCATCTTAGCCGTTTAATCAGGGTACTAAGAAAGAAAACTGTGTTCCTGCTAGATATTGTTTTTCTGTTATCTTGTAGTTATACAGAGCCAACTGCTGTCCAGGACTGGCGGGTGGTTGACGAGGGAGGAAATCTCTGTTGTGTAGCTTTTCGGTCCCCGGCAACGGCGCCAGAAAAGTGCTTGATGTCTACTTCACGCTTCTTTTCCTGTAGACAGTGTTGGGCCTCCAAGAGCAGAGGTTTGTAGAACAGCAGCAAGTTTCCCTTAAGTGGATCACCCAAGGTTTATCGAACTCAGGGAGGAAGAGGTCAAAGATATCCCTCTCAAGCAACCCTGCAATCACAATGCAAGAAGTCTCTTGTGTCCCCAACACACCTAATACACTTGTCAGATGTATAGGTGCACTAGTTCGGCGAAGAGGTAGTGAAATACAAGTGGTATGAATGAATATGAGCAGTAGTAACGGCACCAGAAAATAACTTGCTGGCGTGGAGTTGATGGTGGTAATATTGCAGGAAGTAAAGATGCAGTAGAACAGTAAATAAGCGATGATTGCAGTATTTGAAAACAAGGCCTAGGGATCATACTTTCACTAGTGGACACTCTCAACATTGATCACATAATAAAACCACTCTACACTCTCTTGTTGGATGATGAACACCACTAGCTATGTAGGGCTACAAGAGTACCTCAATGCCGGAGTTAACAAGCTCCACAACATTCGATATTCATATTTAAATAACCTTAGAGTGCATGATAGATCAACATAATTATACCAAGTACTAACATAGCATGCACACTGTCACCATCATACTATGAAAGGAGAAATAGATCACATCAATACTATCATAGTAATAGTTAACTTCATAATCTACAAGAGATCACAATCATAAACTACGCCAAGTACTACATGATGCACACACTGTCACCATTACATCATGGAGGAGGAATAGAGTACTTTAATAACATCACTAGAGTAGCACATAGATGAATAGTGATACAAAACTCATATGAATCTCAATCATGTAAGGCAGCTCATGAGATCATTGTATTAAAGTACATAGGAGAGAGATCAACCACATAGCTACCGGTACAGCCCTTAGCCTCGATGGAGAACTACTCCCTCCTCATGGGAGACAGCAGCGTTGATGGAGATGGCGGTGGTGTTGATGGAGATGCCTTCCGGGGCACTTCTCCGTCCCGGCGGCGTGCCGGAACAGAGACTCTTGTCCCCCAGATCTTGGCTTCGCGATGGCGGCGGCTCTGGAAGGTTTCTCGTACCGTGGCTTATTCGTCTCGAAGATTTAGGTCAGGGGGCTTCTTATAGGCGAAGAGGCGGAGTCGGAAGGGGTCTGGGGCCACCACACGCAGGGGCGGCGCGCCTGGCTCCTTGGCCGCGCCGCCCACACGTGTGGGCCCCCTGTGGCCCTCCTCTGGTCCCTCTCGAGTGTTCTGGAAGCTTCGTGGAATTATAAGATGCTGGGTGTTGATTTCGTCCAATTCCGAGAATATTTCCTTACTAGGATTTCTGAAACCAAAAACAGCAGAAAACAGGAACTGACACTTCGGCATCTTGTCAATAGGTTAGTTCCGGAAAATGCATAAAATCATCATAAAGTGTGAACAAAACATGTAGGTATTGTCATAAAACAAGCATGGAACATAAGAAATTATCGATACGTCGGAGACGTATCAGCATCCCCAAGCTTAGTTCCTACTCGCCCCGAGTAGGTAAACGATAACAAAGATAATTTCTGAAGTGACATGCTACCAACATGATCTTAATCATACTATTGTAAAGCATATGAGATGAATGCAGCGATTCAAAGCAATGATGAAGATAATGATTAAACAACTGAATCATATAGCAAAGACTTTTCATGAATAGTACTTTCAAGACAAGCATCAATAAGTCTTGCATAAGAGTTAACTCATAAAGCAATAGATTCTAAATAAAGGCATTGAAGCAACACAAAGGAAGATTAAGTTTCAACGGTTGCTTTCAACTTGTAACATACATATCTCATGGATAATTGTCAACACAAAGTAATATAATAAGTGCAATAGGTAAACATGTAAGAATCAATGCACAGTTAACACAAGTGTTTGCTTCTAAGGTGGAAGGAGATAGGTAAACTGACTCAACATAAAAGTAGAAGAATGGCCCTTCGTAGAGGGAAGCAGGGATAAATCATGTGTTAGAGCTTTTCAAGTTTTAAAATCATATAGAGAGCATAAAAGTAAAATTTTGAGAGGTGTTTGTTGTTGTCAATGAATGGTAGTGGGCACTCTAACTCCCTTGCCAAGCAGACTTTCAAAGAGCGGCTCCCATGAAGGACGTTATCTCTACCGGCAAGGTAGATCATCCCTCTTCTCTTTTGTTTACACATGTACTTTAGTTTTATTTATGGTTGACACTCCTCCCAACCTTTTGCTTACACAAGCCATGGCTAACCGAATCCTCGGGTGCCTTCCAACATTCACATACCATGAAGGAGTGTCTATTTGCAAAATTAAGTTGCTTACCGATGAATCGGAGCAAAACATGTGAAGAGAATTATTAATGAAGTTAATTAATTGGGGGCTGGGAACCCCATTGTCAGCTCTTTTTGCAAAATTATTGGATAAGCGGATGAAGCCACTAGTCCATTGGTGAAAGTTGTCCAACAAGATTGAAAGATAAAACACCACATACTTCCTCATGAGCTATAAAACATTGCCACAAATTAGAGGTAATAACTTTTGAATTATTTAAAGGTAGCACACGAACTATTTACTTGGAATGGCAGAAAAATACCATGTAGTAGGTAGGTATGGTGGACACAAATGGCATAGTTTTTGGCTCAAGGATTTGGATGCACGAGAAGTAATCCCTCTCAATACAAGGCTTAGGCTAGCAAGGTTGTTTGAAGCAAACTCAAGTATGAACCGGTACAGCAAAACTCACATAAAAACATATTGCAAGCATTATAAGACTCTACACTGTCTTCCTTGTTGTTCAAACCCTTACTAGAAAATATCTAGACCTTAGAGAGACCAATCATGCAAACCAAAATTTAGCAAGCTCTATGTATTTCTTCACTAATAGGTGCAAAGTATATGATGCAAGAGCTTAAACATGAGCACAACAATTGCCAAGTATCAAATTATTCAAGACATTATACCAATTACCACATGTAGCATTTTCTGAACCGACCAAACAACAATGAACGAAGCAGTTTCAACCTTCGCCATGAACATTAAAAGCTAAGAACACATGTGTTCATATGAACCAGCGGAGCGTGTCTCTCTCCCACACAAGCATTTATTCAAACAAAACAAAAATAAAAACAAACATACGCTCCAAGTAAAGTACATAAGATGTGATGGAATAAAAATATAGTTTCAATAGAAGAAACCTGATAAATTGTTGATGAAGAAGGGGATGCCTTGGGCATCCCCAAGCTTAGATGCTTGAATCTTCTTGAAATATGCAGGGATGAACCACCGGGGCATCCCCAAGCTGTTATCACCAGAATTTGACCGAGTCAGAGGTGGGCCGCGATCAAGATGGATTTAAAGGATATACATGGAAGTATTACGTGAATCGGCCTGTTATGCAAAGTTTGGGCTAGATTGCCCGTGTATCTGTATTATAGTAGATCGCATCTTAGATTAGAAGATAGAGTTTGACCCGTGCACGGTTAGGTGCACGCCTAAATTAGAAAGTCCCCTGGACTATAAATATGTATCTAGGATTTATGAAATAAACAACAACCAACGTTCAACCAACAAATCAATCTCGGCGCATCGCCAACTCCTTCGTCTCGAGGGTTTCTACCGGTAAGCATCATGTTGCCTAGATCGCATCTTGCGATCTAGGCAGCAGAAGCTTTATGTTGTTCATGCGTTGCTCGTACTGAAGCCTTTTTGATGGCGAGCAACGTAGTTATCATAGATGTGTTAGGGTTAGCATTGTTCTTCGTATCATATGCTATCGTAGTGCAACCCTTTCATATCTAGCCGCCCTCACACCTATCTTAGGTGTGGGGGCGGCACCCCGCTTGATCATTATTTAGTAGATCCGATCCGTTACGGTTGCTCCTTGCTCTTCAAGGATTAGTTTAATATCTGCAATAGTTAGGCCTTACAAAGGGTTGGAGGATCCAGCAGCACGTAGGGTGTCGTTTGCTAGTCCTAGACAGGATGTTCCGGGGATCAACCTCGTGTTGGTTTTTAGGCCTTGTCTAGGATCGGCTTACGATCACCGTGCGTGGCCGCGAGGCCCAATCGTGAGTAGGATGATCCGATTATGCGGTGAAAACCCTAAATCGTCGTAGATCGCATTAGCTTTATCTTGATCAAGCAGGACCACCATATATTCGTGCACCTCGTACGAATCATGGGTGGATCGGCTCCTTGAGCCGATTCACGAGATAACCCGAGAGCCGATCGAGGCTCGTATTTAATGTTTACGTGTATGCCATGCGAGAAACTAAGCGAGGCATCTCCATCACCTTCCCGACCGGGTATAGGTCGGGTGGCACGCCCTTGCATCAGCATCGGACGTGTGTACCGCAGGCTTTGCGGGCCGTCGCTCGGAGGGACCGGGGCCGGCCGCAGCCCTAAGTTGTTCCCGGCTCTCATCGTGTTGCCCGTCGCTGCCCGCCGGTGGGTTTTGACCGCAACACATTCTGGCACGCCCGGTGGGACGAGCTTCGTCATCAACCACATCGCCATCTACATCTGAGATGGCGGACGGCACTCCTGTCACGTACGAGGGTCGACCGCAAAAGGGGAGTATGACGCCCCAAACGAAGGAAAGCCGGTGATGAGACATCGGCCGGCACGACGAGGTGTAAACCTCTTTTGAGCAGTGCAATCAAAATAGGGGCCAATTCAGCAACCGCCCCGCATCATCCTTGCCATACATTTCGCCGGCATTCAGCATCGATCTAGCGAGTGACGGAAGACTGGAGTATGGGTTTACATCGGTTTGCGAGGTCAGGGAGATCAGCATTGGTCCATGACTGTAGAGCCGATGTTCAGGTATAATCCGACCGACAACCGCAGAGCCGATATCCGCAGTTACCTGACAGATTCGGCTCGGGGGGGCACATGAGCAGGCAGACAGACACATAGGCAATGAAATATTAGGAGCCGATGGAAAATCGGCCGGTAAAAAAAAATAGCAAGTACAGCCGAAGCGATTCACTCAAGTTCGAGCGAAACATTTGTCCCCTACCGGAGAAACGCGTCAAGGGCATGAAGGGCGTCAACACGGATGCGATCTACCTCGGCGATCTCAGCTTCGTCGTCCTCGTCTTTACCCGTCACCAGCCGGCTGCTCGAGGTACGAATTTCAGCCGGATCGGTCTTCGGATCGGGCCGTGAGGCCTTTGCTTCGTCTTGAGAACGGGCAATAAGGGCTTCCTTGTCTTGGATGAGCTGTTTTGTCACCCTTACCCTCTCTTCAAGGCTCTCCAGCTCCTTGCGCAGGGTCTCGAGTTCGGCGCGATTGGCAGAAGTGTCCATCTTGGCGTCCAGAGCAGCCTTCTTCTCGTTGAGCCGTCGACACTTTTCGGCAATATCGGCTCTCAGTGGAAGCTGGGTGTGGCGAAGAGTAATCCTTTGTCGAGCCGATTGCACCCTCGACTTGAAGACCGACAGGGTAACAGCGGGCCAGAGCTTCACTTGCAGTGTCATAGGGAGATGGGGCTGGATATCCTCGAGGATGCCTTTAACTTCCTCGGAATTTTCAATCAGGGTCTCAGTTGAGGAAGAAAGCAAGTCTTTGAGACGCTGGAGTGGACCATGGACTGTACTAGGACTCGGCTCTCCACTTGCCTTGGAAGAAGTTGGTTCGATGGATTCTGGATCGAACGTCAGCAAACTCGAGAGATCATAGCCCTGATAGGGCAAACAAAGCGAGTTAGCATGCAATGAAGAAAATTGATGAAGCCAAGGAGGAGGGGCATACCTCTCCCAAGGTAGGAGGAACAGCCGATGCAGTGACGATCGGCTTTTCTGTGGACTTGGATAGGTCAGCCACTTGGGCAGCCGCGATCGTCGATGTGGCTAGGTCCAGGGTGGCGGACGGCATCGGTACCTCCTCGACGTCTCCGCTAGAAGTTTCTTCGGTCTGCCGGAGGAAGTGATTAGCTGATCCAAATGACAATGGGTTAGCATGAAGTGTGA
Source organism: Lolium rigidum (assembly GCF_022539505.1). Taxonomy (NCBI): domain Eukaryota; kingdom Viridiplantae; phylum Streptophyta; class Magnoliopsida; order Poales; family Poaceae; genus Lolium; species Lolium rigidum. The sequence goes on from NC_061514.1 coordinate 318,025,650, forward strand.
CCAGGGAGATAATTACATTTGAGACCTCCTGGCTTGATGGAGATGCTCGTGGGTTCTTACGAGCCTTTTGGACGCAGCGGCGCTTCGTGCGTGACCCCGATCTGGTCGGGGCTTGGGGAGCAGGAGGTTCGGGGATCGACCTTTTCTTAGAAGCCGGCGCTGGTGAAGCCGTCTGGCTCTGGGTGGTGGACTTCTCGGAATTGCCCGAGCTCAAGTCCCCCTGACTGGATTCTTCGGCCCCGCTGGAGGTTTCTTCGGTGGAAGTCTGCAGAAAAGAATACGAGCGTGTTGTAAAAGACTTGGAAAGTGGATAAATGTGGACAGGGCCTGAACCAACTTACACGCAAGCTTTCTTGGGCAGGAGCTTTACGCTTCAGGGTTTTCCTGACAGCCACCTTCCTCACTGCCGTCCTCGCCTGAGTCGAGGCTCGGCGGGCAACTGGCCCCGAAGATGCTTTACTCTTGGGAGCCGATTTTGGTGAAATCGGCCGACTCGCATTATGACTTTCTTCGGGGGTGGTGAGCTCGCGCGAAGAGAACCACCGGTGCCGGAGGAAGGAATACGAAAGGGGAACCGTCGGCTTGTGTGGGAGCCGGGCCATCTTGTTGTCGCCGGGAGATGGATGTCGGGTCACAAACAATCACCATAATGTCTGTTACAAGAAATGTTTAAGTGATGGTACCTGGTCTGCAGGGATGTCATACTCGGCATCAAGTTGTCTCAGCAGCGGTCCTAGAGCCCTCCTGAAGACGTGGGTCTTCCACATGGACCACCAAGTTTCAAAACCGTCGGTAGTGAAGGAGAAACGGAGGTCGTGGGGAATTGGAATAGCCAAGGCATCAAAGAAGGTATAACACCTTTGGGCAGTAAGGATGTCAGGCAGTTCAGCTCTACTTGCTGTCAGGTGATGTAAGAAGAAGTGTGGAGGCACCTGTCCAAGACCAAGCTGTCGGGCTGCCACTACCGGTTGATAACACTCATAACCGGGCTTGATGATCCGGTTCGAGGTACTCATGCCAACAGGGAGGAAGCAAGGATGAATCATGATGGAGTACAAATGCTGGGTGCTGGCGTCATCGGCAAGGTCGTCCAATCGAAAAGAGACTGGGTTTTCAAAGTTTGCCGATTCAGTATAAGGGTAGAACAGGGGGTTGTCCAAACCTTGGAAGAAAATCTTAAACCACCCTCGCTGCTTCCTTGGGGATCAGCCTGCTGCCCGGGAGACCATACGAGCTTGGCCATAGCCGGTGCATCGAATTTCCTTTCCATTAACATCCGGAAAGGTGCAGGTGGTCGGCGGTGGGAAGTCCGGGATCCGCTTCGGAAGTATAGTTGGGCCCACAACCGAATAAACCACCGGGGCCGCCGCTTTAATCGTCTTTTGAGAGAACAGTTTGACAGACATCAGTTGAAGGGATCGATAGACCTCTCCAAGAAACAGTTTGCCTAGGCCGAGTTGGGTGCCTTTAGCAAGTTCATAGGCCAGGGAAAGGTAATTCTTGGTAGGGGCAAGCGACGGGCCACAGAATATGAAGTGCTCCAGCCAGAAGTTCAGGAAGGCTGTGTGTTCCCTCTCTGTCATGGGGCCTTTGTTTTTCATATAACGATTGAGATAGGCACCCCAGTTGGTACACTCTTTTTTAGAAGAAAGAGTGAAAGGGACTTTTGGCAGTTTGAATGCAGAAGGGCTGGGGGATGCAATGTCTAGGCCTGTGATCATGGCCACATCCAGCAGAGTCCGTGTCATAGGGCCATGGCCAAACATGAAGCAATTCAGTGCATCAGACCAGAAGTAGCCGATGGTTTTCAGAATATTTTCATTCTTCTCAAGAGGAGACAATGATAATGACAAGGCATCGGCTATCCCTATGGTTTCCCAAGTGGCATAATGGGTTTTGGATACTCTATTGTACCATGCCACCCAACCCTCAGGAGGATTAGGCCAGGCTCGCAGGCAGTCGGCCCGAGAAGTCAGATCTAAGTTCTGATTCACGAAGGGGATTCTGTTAGCTTCGCACGAAATTAACAGGGCGGGACTCTCGGAAGAACGAGGACCGAGGCACATCGAATTTGCGAGAGAAGGATGTGGCAAAAGAATGTCTGAAACCTAAATTAATAACGGAACGAAACATTAATCCAGGTGTTGCCATTAATCCCATGTCGAGTCGAATAGCGAGGGGAGGTTGAGGATTACCTTCAGACCAGAAGCCGTGGCGTTGGTGTTGGATGATTCCGCCATGGGATGCGTTGAAGGAGTTGGGGGCGGCGCGGTTGAGATCTGTGATGCAGTCGGTCTTGAGTTGGAGCTGCTCAGGCGGCGATTTGGGGATCTGAGTTTGCTTTCTCAGATGGAGGTTGCAAGTTACTGTTTGGAGGGGCGGCTAGGTCGACCTTACTCGTGTTTTTGTGATAGAGACCGGTGCGATGCCATCGGCTCTTTTCGGAGATTATTTGACTTTGACTATCGGCGAAAAAGTTGATTGGAAGTACTTCTTCATTAACAAAGGAGGGTTTTTTACAATGAAAAGCCGATTGCTCAAGAAAAGAGGAACAAAAGAAGAGCCGATTGCTCGCGTACTACTGATCCTATGGCACTAATCCTCGCTGCCCTCGTCGTCGGCGTCGTAGCTGCCGCCGGCGCTACTTCTGGAGAACTCCTCGTCACTGCTGCTCCAACCTTCGACCGGAGCTTCTTCCTCTTCGTCGTCATCATCATCTTCACTGACCGCCCAAGCACGGAGGCGCTTCGCCGGCGGGTACCCAGCGGAGGAAGAGGAATCGTCTTCTTCCTCTTCTTCCTCTACCTCTTCGCCCTCCTCTTCCTCCCCATTATCGGAGGAAGTGGAGTTCCTCCATGAGTGGAGGTCATCCTCGCTTTCGCTCTTCAGTTCCCCTTCAATGAGGAACTGGAAGTTGCCTTCCCCATCAGTCAGGGGCATGTCGCCATCTGACAGGAAGTCAAAGTCCCACTCGGGCTCCGACATCGGCTTGCTTGAGGAAGAAGATTGGAAAGAGAGGCCAGAGGAGACGGAGGAAGAAGAAGACATTGCTACAGGGGAAGAGGGGTTTTTGGTGCCGATAGCTAGAACAGAGGAAGGGTATGAAGAGGGCTAATCGATCGGCACGGATAAATAATGAGAAGCCTGGTGGAGATTTAATGCCATTGCAGTTTCCGAGGAGGTGATGCTAAAGTTGTTGAATTGCAGAGAAGCTGAGAAGACAGGACATCATGATGAAGGATGCTGCAACGGGTCTGCTCTGCCACGACATGACCCTTCGAAGGAAAAACGGAATGATTTTGGAATTATCAATTCCAAAACCAGGGGGGCATGTGTTATCACCAGAATTTGACCGAGTCAGAGGTGGGCCGTGATCAAGATGGATTTAAAGGATATACATGGAAGTATTACGTGAATCGGCCTGTTATGCAAAGTTTGGGCTAGATTGCCCGTGTATCTGTATTATAGTAGATCGCATCTTAGATTAGAAGATAGAGTTTGACCCGTGCACGATTAGGTGCACGCCTAAATTAGAAAGTCCCCTGGACTATAAATATGTATCTAGGGTTTATGAAATAAACAACAACCAACGTTCAACCAACAAATCAATCTCGGCGCATCGCCAACTCCTTCGTCTCGAGGGTTTCTACCGGTAAGCATCATGCTGCCTAGATCGCATCTTGCGATCTAGGCAGCAGAAGCTTTATGTTGTTCATGCGTTGCTCGTACTGAAGCCTTTTTGATGGCGAGCAACGTAGTTATCATAGATGTGTTAGGGTTAGCATTGTTCTTCGTATCATATGCTATCGTAGTGCAACTCTTGCATATCTAGCCGCCCTCACACCTATCTTAGGTGTGGGGGCGGCACCCCGCTTGATCATTATTTAGTAGATCCGATCCGTTACGGTTGCTCCTTGCTCTTCAAGGATTAGTTTAATATCTGCAATAGTTAGGCCTTACAAAGGGTTGGAGGATCCAGCGGCACGTAGGGTGTCGTTTGCTAGTCCTAGACAGGATGTTCCGGGGATCAACCTCGTGTTGGTTTTTAGGCCTTGTCTAGGATCGGCTTACGATCACCGTGCGTGGCCGCGAGGCCCAATCGTGAGTAGGATGATCCGATTATGCGGTGAAAACCCTAAATCGTCGTAGATCGCATTAGCTTTATCTTGATCAAGCAGGACCACCATATATTCGTGCACCTCGTACGAATCATGGGTGAGGATAACCTGAGAGCCGATCGAGGCTCGTATTTAATGTTTACGTGTATGCCATGCAGGAAACTAAGCGAGGCATCTCCATCACCTTCCTGACCAGGTATAGGTCAGGTGGCACGCCCTTGCATCAGCATCGGACGTGTGTACCAGAGGCTTTGCGGGCCGTCGCTCGGAGGGACCAGGGCCAGCCGCAGCCCTAAGTTGTTCCCGGCTCTACTGTGTTGCCCGTCGCTGCCCGCCGGTGGGTTTTGACCGCAACACAAGCTTAGACTTTTCACTCTTCTTAATCATATATCATCCTCCTCTCTTGATCCTTGAAAACTTCCTCCACACCAAACTCGAAACAAACTCATTAGAGGGTTAGTGCATAATAAAAAATTCATATGTTCAGAGGTTACACAATCATTCTTAACACTTCTGGACATTGCCCAAAGCTTCTGAAAGTTAATGGAACAAAGAAATCCATCCAACACAGCAAAAGAGGCAATGCGAAATAAAAGGCAGAATCTGTCAAAACAGAACAGTCCGTAAAGACGAATTTTTCTGGGGCACTAAATTTGCTCAGATGAAAATGCTCAAATTGAATGAAAGTTGCGTACATATCTGAGGATCAAGCACGTAAATTGGCATATTTTTCTGAGTTACCTACAGACAGGGCGACTCAAATTCGTGACAGTAAGAAATCTATTACTGCGCAGCAATCCAAATCTAGTATCAACTCTACTATCAAAGACTTTACTTGGCACAACAATGCAATAAAATAAAGATAAGGATAGGTTGCTACAGTAGTAACAACTTCCAAGACACAAATATAAAACAAAGTAATGTAGTAAAATAAACACATGGGTTATCTCCCAAGAAGTGCTTTCTTTATAGCCATTAAGATGGGCTCAGTAATTTCAATGATGCACTTTCAAGAAATAGTATTTGAAGCAAAAGAGAGCATCAAGAGGCAAATTCAAAACAAATTTAAGCCTAACATGCTTCTTATGCATAGGAATCTTGTAAATAAACAAGTTATGTAGGCATAATGCAACAAGCATAGAAAAGTAACACAAGCGCAACTTCAAGATTCTCAACATAAAGAGGGGAAACTTAATATTATTAAGATGCATATAACCATATTTCCCTCTCTCATAATAACTTTTAGTGGCATCATAAACAAACTCAACAATATAACTATCACATGAAACATTCTTATCATGAGCTACATGCATAAAAGTATCATTACTCTCCACATATGCATAGTCATTCTTATTAATTGTAGTGGGAGCAAATTCAACAAAGTAGCTATCATTATTATTCTCATCAAGTGTAGGAGGCATAGTATAATCATAACAAAATTTACTCTCCATAGTAGGCGGCACCAAAAGACCACTATCATTATAATCATCATAAATAGGAGGCAAAGTATCATCAAAGAAAATTTTCTCCTCAATGCTTGGGGGACTAAAAAGATCATGCTCATCAAAACCAGCTTCCCCAAGCTTAGAATTTTCCATATCATTAGCAACAATGGTGTTCAAAGCGTTCATACTAATATCATTACTACTAGCATGCAAATAAGGTTCCATAGGTTTTTTAATTTCCGCATCAAACCATCCATGTCTTAAATCAGGAAATAGCTTAAAAAGCTCACTGCTACCTTCCATTATGCCTCACTAGTATAAACAAGAAATAAAAAGATGCAATTGCAGGATCTAAAGGAAATAGCTTCGAGCACTCACAACGGTACCAGAAAAGTGTTTGGTTACCTGGGACCGGAGTGTGAGTGTCTTTTACCTTTCCTCACCGGCAACAGCGCCAGAAAATTGCTTGCTGTCCAGGACTGGCGCGTGGTTGACGAGGGAGGAAATCTCTGTTGTGTAGCTTTTCGGTCCCCGGTAACGGCGCCAGAAAAGTGCTTGATGTCTATGATGTCTACGTTCCCCCTCCTTTCCTGTAGACAGTGTTGGGCCTCCAAGAGCAGAGGTTTGTAGAACAGCAGCAAGTTTTCCCTTAAGTGGATACCCAAGGTTTATCGAACTCAGGGAGGAAGAGGTCAAAGATATCCCTCTCATGCAACCCCGCAACCACAAAGCAAGAAGTCTCTTGTGTCCCCAACACACCAAATAGGTGCACTAGTTCGGCGAAGAGATAGTGAAATACGGGTGGTATGAATATATATGAGCAAGTAGCAACGGTGCCGGAAAATAGCTTGTTGGCGTGTAGTTGATGGTGGTAGTATTGCAGCAGATAGTAACACGATAGAAAATAGTAAACAAGCAAGTGATAGCAGTATTTAGGAACAAGGCCTAGGGATTACACTTTCACTAGTGGACACTCTCAACATTGATCACATAACAGAATAGATAAATGCATACTCTACACTTTTGTTGGATGATGAACACATTGCGTAGGATTACACGAACCCTCAATGCCGGAGTTAACAAGCTCCACAATAATGCTCATGTTTAAGTAACCTTATAGTGTAAGATAGATCAACGAGACTAAACCAAGTACTAACATAGCATGCACACTCGTCACCTTCATGCATATGTAGGAGGAATAGATCACATCAATATTATCATAGCAATAGTTAACTTCGCAATCGACAAGAGATCATGATCATAGCATAAACCAAGTACTAACACGGTGCACACACTGTCACCTTTACACACGTGCAGGAGGAATAGAACTACTTTAATAACTTTGCTAGAGTAGCACATAGATAAATTGTGATACAAACTCATATGAATCTCAATCATGTAAAGCAGCTCATGAGATCATTGTATTGAAGTACATAGAAGAGAGATTAACCACATAGCTACCAGTACAGCCCCGAGCCTCGATGGAGAACTACTCCCTCCTCATGGGAGTAGCAGCGGTGATGAAGATGGCGGTGGAGATGGCAGCGGTGTCGATGGAGGAGCCTTCCGGGGCACTTCCCCGCTCCGGCAGCGTGCCGGAACGAGACTCCCGTCCCCCGGATCTTGGCTTCGCGATGGCGGCGGCTCCGGAAGGTTTCGTGGTTTTCGCCAATCGTATCAGGGTTTTCGATCCAGGGGCTTTTTATAGGCGAAGAGGCGGCGTCGGAGGGCTGAAGGGGTGGCCACACCATAGGGGGGCGCGGGCCCCCCCTAGGCCGCGCCAGCCTATAGTTTGGTGGGCCTGTGGCCCCCCTCTGACTTCTCTGGTGTGTTCTGGATGCTTCCGGGGATTCTAAGATCTTTGGCGTTGATTTCGTCCGATTCCGAGAATATTTCGTTACTAGGATTTCGAAACCAAAAACAGCGTGAAAACGAGAACCGGCACTTCGGCATCTTGTTAATAGGTTAGTTCCGGAAAATGCACGAATATGACATAAAGTGTGCATAAAACATGTAGATAACATCAATAATGTGGCATGGAACATAAGAAATTATCGATACGTCTGAGACGTATCAGCATCCCCAAGCTTAGTTCTGCTCGTCCCGAGCAGGTAAAACGATAACACAGATAATTTCTGGAGGTGACATGCCATCATAACCTTGATCATACTATTTGTAAAGCATATGTAGTGAATGCAGCGATCAAAACAATGTATATGACATGAGTAAACTAGTGAATCATAAAGCAAAGACTTTTCATGAATAGTACTTCGAGATAAGCATCAATAAGTCTTGCATAAAAGTTAACTCATAAAGCAATAATTCATAGTAGAGGTATTGAAGCAACACAATGGAAGATTAAGTTTCAGCGGTTGCTTTCAACTTGTAACATGTATATCTCATGGATAGTTGTCAATGCAAAGCAATATAACAAGTGCAATATGCAAGTATGTAGGAATCAATGCACAGTTCACACAAGTGTTTGCTTCTTGAGGTGGAGAGAAATAGGTGAACTGACTCAACATAAAAGTAAAAGAATGGTCCTTCAAAGAGGAAAGCATCGATTGCTATATTTGTGCTAGAGCTTTTATTTTGAAAACATAAAGAGAGCATAAAAATAAAGTTTTGAGAGGTGTATGTTGTTGTCAACGAATGGTAGCGGGTACTCTAACCCCCTTGCCAGGCAAACCTTCAAAGAGCGGCTCCCATTTTATTTTATTTTTGGATGGCACTCCTTCCAACCTTTCTTTCACAAACCATGGCTAACCGAATCCTCGGGTGCCCGCCAACAATCTCATACCATGAAGGAGTGCCTTTTTATTTTAGTTTTATTATGATGACACTCCTCCCAACCTTTGCTTACACAAGCCATGGCTAACCGAATCCTTCGGGTGCCGTCCAACAATCACATACCATGGAGGAGTGTCTATTTTTGTTAATTAATTTGGGACTCGGGAATCCCATTGCCAGCTCTTTTTGCAAAATTATTGGATAAGCGGATGAAGCCACTAGTCCATTGGTGAAAGTTGCCCAACAAGATTGAAAGATAAACACCACATACTTCCTCATGAGCTATAAAACATTGACACAAATCAGAGGTGATAAATGTTGAATTGTTTAAAGGTAGCACTCAAGCAATTTACTTTGGAATGGCAGGAAATACCATGTAGTAGGTAGGTATGGTGGACACAAATGGCATAGTGTTGTTTGGCTCAAGGATTTGGATGCATGAGAAGTATTCCCTCTCGATACAAGTTTTAGGCTAGCAAGGTTATTTGAAACAAACACAAGGATGAACCGGTGCAGCAAAACTCACATAAAAGACATATTGAAAACATTATAAGACTCTACACCGTCTTCCTTGTTGTTCAAACTCAATACTAGAAATTATCTAGACCTTAGAGAGACCAATTATACAAACCAAATTTTAGCATGCTCTATGTATTTCTTCATTAATGGGTGCAAAGCATATGATGCAAGAGCTTAAACATGAGCACAACAATTGCCAAGTATCACATTACCCAAGACATTATAGCAATTACTACATGTATCATTTTCCAATTCCAACCATATAACAATTTAACGAAGAAGAAACTTCGCCATGAATACTATGAGCTAAGAACACATGTGTTCATATGCAACAGCGGAGCGTGTCTCTCTCCCACACAAACATTTATTCAAACAAAAACAAAAAAAACAAAAGCACACAGACGCTCCAAGTAAAGCACATAAGATGTGACTGAATAAAAATATAGTTTCAAGAGAAGGAACCTGATAATTTGTCGATGAAGAAGGGGATGCCTTGGGCATCCCCAAGCTTAGATGCTTGAGTCTTCTTGAAATATGCAGGGGTGAACCACCGGGGCATCCCCAAGCTTAGAGCTTTCACTCTTCTTGATCATAGTATATCATCCTCCTCTCTTGACCCTTGAAAACTTCCTTCACACCAAACTTCTCATAAACTTCATTAGAGGGGTTAGTACATAATCAAAAACTCACATGTTCAGAGGTGACACAATCATTCTTAACAATTCTGGACATTGCTCAAAGCTACTGGAGTTTAATGGAACAAAGAAATCCATCCCACATAGCAAAAGAAGCAATGCGAAATAAAAGGCAGAATCTGTCAAAACAGAACAGTCCGTAAAGACGAATTTCTAATAAATACTTCCGTCGCTCAGATCAGAAAACTCAAAACTAATGAAAGTTGCGTACATATCTGAGGAACACGCACGTAAATTGGCATATTTTTCTGATTTTTCTACAGAGAAAACAGCCCAGATTCGTGACAGATAGAAATCTGTTTCTGCGCAGAAATCCAAATCTAGTATCAACCTTCGATTAGAGACTTCACTTGGCACAACAAAACACAAAACTAAGATAAGGAGAGGTTGCTACAGTAGTAAACAACTTCCAAGACACAAATATAAAACAAAGTACTGTAGCAAAATAACACATGGGTTATCTCCCAAGAAGTTCTTTTCTTTATAGCCATTAAGATGAGCTCAGCAGTTTTGGTGATGCACCCGCAAGAAATAGTATTTGAAGCAAAAGAGAGCATCAAGAGGCAAATTCAAAACAAATTTAAGTCTAACATGCTTCCTATGCATAGGAATCTTGTAATTAAACAAGTTCATGAAGAGCAAAGTAACAAGCATAGGAAGATAGAACAAGTGTAGCTTAAAAAATTTCAGCACATAGAGAGGTGTTTTAGTAACATGAAAATTTCTACAACCATATTTTCCTCTCTCATAATAACTTTCAGTAGCATCATGAGCAAACTCAACAATATAACTATCACATAAAGCATTCTTATCATGAGTCTCATGCATAAAATAATTACTCTCCACATAAGCATAATCAATTTTATTAGTTGTAGTGGGAGCAAATTCAACAAAGTAGCTATCATTATTATTCTCATCATCAAATATAGGAGGCATATTGTAATCATAATCAAATTTATCCTCCATAACAGGTGGTACTAAAAGACCAATATCATTATAATCATCATAAATAGGAGGCAAAGTATCATCAAAGAAAATTTTCTCCTCAATGCTTGGGGGACTAAAAATATCATGAAAACCAGCTTCCCCAAGCTTAGAACTTTCTATATCATTATCAACAATGGTGTTCAAAGCGTTCATACTAATATTACTACCAAGTATGCAAATAAGATTCCATAGGTTTTTTAATTTTCGCATCAAACAATCCATGTTTTAAATCAGGAAATAGAATAAGAAGATCATTCTTGTCCATTATGCCAAACTAGTGTAAACAAGAAACAAAAAGTTGCAATTGCAGGATCTAAAGAAAATAGCTTCGAGTACTTACGGCGCCGGGAAATAGCTTAGTAGCCGAGATCCGGAGTGTGAGTACCTTTTACCTTTCCTCCCCGCAACGGCGCCGTAAAATAGCTTGATGTCTACGTTCCCCTCCTTTCCCGTAGACAGTGTTGGGCCTCCAAGAGCAGAGGTTTGTAGAACAGCAGCAAGTTTTCCCTTAAGTGGATACCCAAGGTTTATCGAACTCGGGGAGGAAGAGGTCAAAGATATCCCTATCATGCAACCCCGCAACCACAAAGCAAGAAGTCTCTTGTGTCCCCAACACACCAAATAGGTGCACTAGTTCGGCGAAGAGATAGTGAAATACAGGTGGTATGAATATATATGAGCAGTAGCAACGGTGCCGTGAAAATAGCTTGCTGGCGTGTAGTTGATGGTGGTAGTATTGCAGACAGTAGTAACACAAGAAAATAGTAAACAAGCAAAGTGATAGCAGTATTTAGGAACAAGGCCTAGGGATTACACTTTCACTAGTGGACACTCTCAACATTGATCACATAACGTAATAGATAAATGCATACTCTACACTTTTGTTGGATGATGAACACATTGCGTAGGATTACACGAACCCTCAATGCCGGAGTTAACAAGCTCCACAATAATGCTCATGTTTAAGTAACCTTATAGTGTAAGATAGATCAACAGACTAAACCAAGTACTAACATAGCATGCACACTGTCACCTTCATGCATATGTAGGAGGAATAGATCACATCAATATTATCATAGCAATAGTTAACTTCGCAATCTACAAGAGATCATGATCATAGCATAAACCAAGTACTAACACTGTGCACACACTGTCACCTTTACACACGTGCAGGAGGAATAGAACTACTTTAATAACTTTGCTAGAGTAGCACATAGATAAATTGTGATACAAACTCATATGAATCTCAATCATGTAAAGCAGCTCATGAGATCATTGTATTGAAGTACATAGAAGAGAGATTAACCACATAGCTACCAGTACAGCCCCGAGCCTCGATGGAGAACTACTCCCTCCTCATGGGAGTAGCAGCGGTGATGAAGATGGCGGTGGAGATGGCAGCGGTGTCGATGGAGGAGCCTTCCGGGGGCACTTTCCCGCTCCGGCAGCGTGCCGGAACAGAGACTCCTGTCCCCCAGATCTTGGCTTCGCGATGGCGGTGGCTCTGGAAGGTTTCTGTGGTTTTCGCCAATCGTATCAGGGTTTTCGATCCAGGGGCTTTTTATAGGCGAAGAGGCGGCGTCGGAGGGCTGAAGGGGTGGCCACACCATAGGGGGGCGCGGGCCCCCCTAGGCCGCGCCAGCCTATAGTTTGGTGGGCCTGTGGCCCCCCTCTGACTTCTCTGGTGTGTTCTGGATGCTTCCGGGGATTCTAAGATCTTTGGCGTTGATTTCGTCCGATTCCGAGAATATTTCGTTACTAGGATTTCTGAAACCAAAAACAGCAGAAAACATGAACTGGCACTTCGGCATCTTGTTAATAGGTTAGTTCCAGAAAATGCACGAATATGACATAAAGTGTGCATAAAACATGTAGATAACATCAATAATGTGGCATGGAACATAAGAAATTATCGATACGTCGGAGACGTATCAGTCTACTTCACGCTTCTTTTCCTGTAGACAGTGTTGGGCCTCCAAGAGCAGAGGTTTGTAGAACAGCAGCAAGTTTCCCTTAAGTGGATCACCCAAGGTTTATCGAACTCAGGGAGGAAGAGGTCAAAGATATCCCTCTCAAGCAACCCTGCAATCACAATGCAAGAAGTCTCTTGTGTCCCCAACACACCTAATACACTTGTCAGATGTATAGGTGCACTAGTTCGGCGAAGAGATAGTGAAATACAAGTGGTATGAATGAATATGAGCAGTAGTAACGGCACCAGAAAATAGCTTGCTGGCGTGGAGTTGATGGTGGTAATATTGCAGGAAGTAAAGATGCAAGAGAACAAGAAATAAGCGATGATTGCGATATTTGGAAACAAGGCCTAGGGATCATACTTTCACTAGTGGACACTCTCAACATTGATCACATAATAAAACCACTCTACACTCTCTTGTTGGATGATGAACACCACTAGCTGTGTAGGGCTACAAGAGCACCTCAATACCGAAGTTAACAAGCTCCACAACATTCGATATTCATATTTAAATAACCTTAGAGTGCATGATAGATCAACACAATTATACCAAGTACTAACATAGCATGCACACTGTCACCATCATACTATGAAAGGAGGAATAGATCACATCAATACTATCATAGTAATAGTTAACTTCATAATCTACAAGAGATCACAATCATAAACTACGCTAAGTACTACATGATGCACACAGTGTCACCATTACATCATGGAGGAGGAATAGAGTACTTTAATAACATCACTAGAGTAGCACATAGATGAATAGTGATACAAAACTCATATGAATCTCAATCATGTAAGGCAGCTCATGAGATCATTGTATTGAAGTACATAGGAGAGAGATTAACCACATAGCTACCGGTACAACCCTTAGCCTCGATGGAGAACTACTCCCTCCTCATGGGAGACCGCAGCGTTGATGGAGATGGCGGTGGTGTTGATGGAGATGCCTTCCGGGGGCACTTCCCCGTCCCGGCGGCGTGCCGGAACAGAGACTCCTGTCCCCCAGATCTTGGCTCCGCGATGGCGGCGGCTCTGGAAGGTTTCTCGTACCGTGGCTTATTCGTCTCGAAGATTTAGGTCAGGGGGCTTCTTATAGGCGAAGAGGCGGAGTCGGAAGGGGTCTGGGGCCACCACACAGTAGGGCGGCGCGCCTGGCTCCTTGGCCGCGTCGCCCACACGTGTGGGCCCCCTGTGGCCCTCCTCTGGTCCCTCTCGGGTGTTCTGGAAGGTTCGTGGAATTATAAGATGCTGGGCGTTGATTTCGTCCAATTCCGAGAATATTTCCTTACTAGGATTTCTGAAACCAAAAACAACAGAAAACATGAACTGACACTTCGGCATCTTGTCAATAGGTTAGTTCCGGAAAATACATAAAATCATCATAAAGTGTGAACAAAACATGTAGGTATTGTCATAAAACAAGCATGGAACATAAGAAATTATCGATATGTCGGAGACGTATCACCAACCAAACCAAATATTTTCTGAACAGAAAATGTATCAACATATCCACTAAAAACAAATATAATTACTCTTACAAAATGGTTTGGTTTTGAACAATAGTATTAGGCTATTAGCATTTGTAGATGTTAGTCATAGAAAATGATGCATCTTAACATGCATCGCATTAGTATGCTCATGCTAATTGTAGTAGAAAATGTATATTTATTTAAAATATTACACTGACAAAAAAAGTTGTACAAAGGTAGAAAAGTTTAATATAAATAAACTATAATCGTAATGGTGCATACATTGTTACTCTCTTATAACTTCTCCACACTGATCGATAGAGCAGTGTAACATTACATAAAAACATAAAGAAATGAAAAATTAATCATAATTTGTGTAATATTAGAGCATGTATAAAATATGATCTAAAAGGAATGGAGAGGAGTTGGGTCGGGCGAGGAGGCGGAGGGCATCAGCACAACCAAATCTTCACGGAAGTAAAGTCACTGTGAAGAACCCATAAACCAACAACAAATACACTCATTGGCCCACCCAAACCAATAATGCAATCCTTCTACGTGTTGTCACAGGATAAATGTCTTTATCGCGAAGAGAGAGCGACGAAAAGATCTACGGTTTCCTCACATGCCAGGATAAACGTGCTTGCTTCAGCGTTGCACAAGACAAACTCGAACGACATCTAAAATCATCTAGAATCGATCATATGCAGATAGGGGAGGAGTTGGGGTCGGGCGAGGAGGCGAAGGGCATCAACACACCCACAAGTTGGCTAAGCCTATAGGTGATGCCGACATACACGTGCACCGGCGCGGTGGAAAAGCACAAAAAGGCCAGGCACATATGGATCATGTACTACAAACGTTAATCCTACGAAGCCAGAGACCATTGTGCCAAGCCGATCGATTACGAGGTTTCGCCCTAACAAATCAGAACCCATATGAAGCAGCAAGTAACTAGATCGGACCAAAAGTAGCAGTAGATGTTAGGGCATCTCCAGCGGCCACCTAAATGGTCCGTTTCTGTCCATTTGGATCGGCTCACGGACATGGTGCGTTGCGCGGTCTGACATGTATCTATGGGTTAAATTGGCCTCCTAAACTACAAATTTAGTTAGTTGCATGTTTCAAATCTTTCTAATACTTCTTTCGATTCATATTAATTGATTCAACTTTAATTAGATATAAATATATGTAGTCAACAGACACGTTTCCATACATCCATATGTAGACAAAATTAAGTCAACTAATTCGAATCGGAGGGAGTACCTGATTTTGCATATAAGGCTATGTACGATCTTTGTTTTCACGTAATAGAAGGCTTCAAATTTGTAAGTGATGATGTCTACATTTGAATATCTATTTTAGTCGGTGTTTCTTAGAAAACTTCAATTGTTGAAAGTAGGTTCAAATTAAATTTATACATAAAATGGGACGAATTATTTATCCATCCTGGTCTTACCCAAGATGATTCTAGCAGATTTCGGCCAGCCGTCGGCTGTTTGCGGAGCCATGCCTCCCAGGAGAGCACCGATTTGGCGGTCAGGAGGTGCCGCAGGACCCCACTCTCACCAGACCGATGGGTCAACCAACCTCCTGCATTGCGCGACATCAACGCTCCAGCCACACATACCGCATGGCCTCAAGGCTCCTTCGACCCTGCTGAGGCTCCCACCCGCCTCGTTTCTCTACCCCGCCGTCAGTGTAGCCTTCTACATCCACCATCCGATGAGCTCCAGCTTGCACACAAGTCATTTTCCACTTTGTATGAACGGAAATTTAATCTTTTTTTGTAGCTAATTTTGTTTTAGATTTTTGTTGTTGTGTTTTACTAGTAGTTTGACACAAGTATTATTGAATTGTAGATGAATTCGACGATTCAATGTTTGACGAAGAGTTTGATATGGGAGGAAGAAGACATTGTAATGATTCTTGCATTGCAAAGAGTATCCGACCGAAGCACGGTGGTTCTGTTTTTGGCCGCGAGAGGTTGCGGCGGGCTATGGTTGATGGACACAACCAGTTGAGATGTGCAACTATTTTTGTGGAGTTAGTCAATCACATTGCGGAGTCTATGAAGTTCCATGATATACCTTCTTCGAGCAAAGGCGGAATTGTGTCAAAGATCTTGGGAATTACTATATATATATTAATCGATCTAGTCATCACATGAGTAGTCTTGGGCTACAAATGTTGTTTCCTGCATTTCTTGCGTCTGGATGGACATAGATAGTAGTGGGCTGGAGCATTGCACATCTGCACTTGCGCGTGGATAGTGGGCTATATGTAAAGAGGGGCTGGGCTAAGTTCGCCCCATGAATCACTCTTCAGTGTTCAGACTGTCACTGTTGATTATCACGATCGGACGGACAGGCTCGCACGGCGTACGGTTTTGCAGAGCGCACGGCGGAGGACACGAGGCGGCCAGGCCACCGCTCGCCGTCCGACGCCCGCCCGCCCGCCCGCCACTGGCACTCATCTCCCCCCACTGTCGCCGCTCCCACTCCTCGAATAAAGTAACTCCTCCTCCTAGCCTCCAAAATCCCTCCCGATCTGATTCCTCCGATGCCATCTCGCCGCTCCTGACCGCGCTCACTCGCTCGCCCGCTCGCTGCTCACGAACCGCCGGAACCCTAGCCACCTAGGGTGGGCGGCTCGTCCGCCATGGCGTTCTGGTGGCCGCTGCTGGTGCTCGCCGCCGCCTACGCGCTCTGCCGCGTCCTCCTGCTCCTCATCCCGCCCACCGTCCCCTCCATGGAGGTCGACGCCTCCGACGGTACCCCCATTCCCCCGCACTGCTCTACATATCCATGATTCCCCCGTGGGGGCTGGTAGGGGTTTACCAGGGTTTATTCACCGTGGTCGGATTCCGTGCAGTGCTGGAGGAGGTGAACCAGAACAAGGAGGACAGCTTCATCTACGTAAGTCCCCCCCTCCACATTTCCTTCTTGCTCTGCTGGTGATTCGGGCCTCAATTTGAATGACCCAATGCGCTGCCCCAAATGCTGCTTCTGCGTTCTAGTACTTGAGTTAACCTTGCAACGTGACTCATCCATTCTCCTATCGGTACTGAATGCTGCTGGTTTTGGATACTCCCATCATCATGATTTGGGGTGACCTGGGAGGATTGCACGCTGTAGCATGACTTGATGTCTTCCGATAGGTTTTTGGTTTGCTCATTGCCTTGAAGAATGCCGCGACACAGTAACATTACTGGCTGGTGTTTCGTGGTTATCTTGCTGTTAGCATGAGACATGTAAGGTGTTCTAGTGGATTAAGCTGCAGCATGTTAACTTGGCTAGCCACACGACATGTAGATCTGATGCAGTACTGAACTGCCGTTTTTCTTCTTCTTGTGGAAACGTGTGAGTTCGATGGCCATCTGTAAGGTGTCTGGTGGTGGTTTCCTGTGAACTGGTTGCAGTGTTACTTTTGTTGGATACCTTGATATGCTCCAAGCTTTGGCAACTTGAAGATGCGGCCAATAAAGTTTAAGAAAGCACTTGATAATCCATCTTTAATGTGGTTAGGTCTCACCATCCCAGGGTCAAAATGGTTCGATGCAGTGATACATTGATAACTTGTAAATGAACTTTATATTTTTTTTTTCTATGCTGGGTTTCCCCATTTTCCATTACTTTCATAATGGAAAGAAACAAAGTTCTTAGCCAAAAGAGAAAATGAGAAACGGGTTCAATGCACTAGGGGAAAACCAACTGTCCACCCTCCTTTAGCTAGAAATCTGATTTGGTGCCGATATAGGTGGTCTCAGGAATGGTTCCACATTTCTTGCTCAGGTGGTGATTTCGGTCCGAAATTCCGAATGGATGATCCAATGCACATGCACGATTGCTGGTTCGTTGTGCCTGACTTGACCCTGCGATCTAGGGTACTTGATATCATCTGGTGCGTGCGCAGCTTGACTCAGCGATTCTGCTGTCTGTACCCGATGTTGCTTATTTTTGATACTGCGATCATGATTTGGTGTGACCTGGGATTGCACATTCCAGTATGACTTAGTGTCTTCTGATAGGTACTTGGATTACCCATTATCTTGAAGAACAGTTACATTACTGACTGGTGTTATGTGGTTTTTTTGCTGTTGGCATGAGGCATGTAAGGTTGTCTAGTGGATTAAGCTGTAGCATGCTGATATTGCTAGTTCACTCTACATGTAGATCGGATTTACTGCTGAACTGCTGTATTTTTGTGGACAACATGTGAGTTGGATAGCCATTTGGAAGGTGTCTGCTGGTTGTTTCAAGTAAACTGATTGCAGTGTTATTTTTGTTGGATACTTGATATGTTCCAAGCTTCCAAGTTCCAATGCCCCGATCGTGGCTTTGGGAACTTGAAGATGCAGTCAATTAAGTTTAAGAAAGCACTTGATAACACTGTGCTTGACAACTGACATAACAGAATTTTAACTTTGGCACATAATCCATCTTTAATGTGGTTAGGTCTCACCGTCTCAGAGTCAAAATGGATTGATGCAGTGATACAGTGATAACTTTTTAATGAACTTTATATTTTTTTTCTATGCTGGGTTTCCCCATTTTCCATTACTTTCATCATGGAAAGAAACAAAGTTCTTAGCCAAAAGAGAAAATGAGAAACGGGTTCAATGCACTAGGGGAAAACCCACTGCCCACCCTCATTTAGCTAGAAATCTGAATTGGTGCCGATATAGGTGTTCTCAGGAATGGTTCCACATTTCTTGCTCAGGTGGTGATTTCGGTCCGAAATTCCGAATGAATGGTCCAATGCACATGCATGATTGCTGGTTCGTTGTGCCTCACTTGACCCTGCGATCTAGGGTACTTGAAAGCATCTGGTGCGTGCATAGTACAGTGAGTGACCCAGCGATTCTGCTGTCTGTACTGGATGTTGCTTATTTTTTATACTGCGATCATGATTTGGTGTGACCTGGGATCGCAGGTTGGAGTATGACTTAGTGTCTTCTGATAGGTATTTGGTTGCCCATTATCTTGAAGAACAGTTACATTACTGACTGGTGTTATGTGGTTTTTTTTTGCTGTTGGTATGAGGCATGTAAGGTTGTGTAGTGGATTAAGCTGTAGCATGCTGATATTGCTCGTTCAGTCTACATGTACATCTGATGCACTACTGAACTGCTGTATTTTTGTGGAAAACATGTGAGTTGGATAGCCATTTGGAAGGTGCCTGCTGGTTGTTTCGCGTAAACTGATTGCAGTGTTATTTTTGTTGGATACCTTGATGTGTTCTAAACTTCCATGTTCCAATGCCTTGGCTTTGGCAACTTGAAGATGCGGTCAATAAAGTTTAAGCAAGCACTTGATAACACTGGGCTTGACAACTGACATAACAGAATTTTAATTTTGGCACATAATCCATCTTTAATGTGGTTAGGTCTCACCGTCTCAGAGTCAAAATGGTTTGATGCAGTGATACAGTGATAACTTACAAATGAACTGCATAATCTTTTTCTGTGCTGGGCTCTCCCATTTTCCATTACTTTTTTAATGGAAAGAAACAAAGTTCTTAACCAAAAGAGAAAATGAGAAATGGGTTCAATGCAATAGGGGAAAACCATCTGTGCACCCTTGTTTAACTAGAAATATGATTTGGTGCCGATATAGGTGTTCTCAGGAATGGTTCCACAGCACTACACATACTTTTTTGGCAGCGATGATTTGCTTTAAGCTGAACTACCGAAGGCTCATATTGGATTAATGAGTCCAACGACTAGTCTAGACTGGTCGCGCGACTAATCTATGAGTCATAACTTGACTGTCGACTAGACTAGTCAAGATTAGTCTATAAGTCAGTACGCCGATAACTCGACTCGACAGGTAATCCTCAGAATGACCAGTTATGGCAGCAGGAGCAGCAATAGCCCTAGGGACCAAATGATTTAACAGATTTCATCTGGATTTTCAGTTCCTTTAGGTTATAGGTCATTTTTTGAATCGTAGCATGTTGAGTTTATGCTCTGCTGCAGATACCAAGGAAGGGGAAAGCTGCTCAGACTGACAAGGTTCGATGCTACGAACCAGCTACCATGAAATACTTAGGATACTTCCCTGCATTGACTCCTGATGAGGTATGATGTTCGCTTGTTATCGTTACGTTCTCTGTAAGTACAATATACATCACTATATGTTTTATTTGTTCTGGTTATCCTCTTTTGCATTATTGACTAGTGATATGGTTTGCCTTTATTGATTTCGATTTTCTTAAAGTCATGATTAAGAAGCACGCAAAGCTTGTTTTGTACCTTTCTTGCAATATTTTGGACCTTTCAATAATGTGGCTTTCTATTCCATATCACTTATTCTTTTGACTCATTAGGTCAGGGAGCATGTTGCCCAAGCCAGTAAAGCACAAAAGATATGGTCAAAAAGCAGCTTCAAACAAAGGCGACAGTTTCTCCGGATCCTTCTGAAGTATATACTTGAACACCAGGACCTGATATGCGAGTAAGCACATATTGACAATTCGAAACATTCTTATTGTTTGCTTGTACGAGATGCAAACTATTTTTTTCAGAGAGAACCTACCGACCCTTGATGAAGGGCTTACTAAGTCCTGATCAATGATCTCTCCTTTTGTTTTATTCGCTCACACTTTCTAACATATGGAAGGTCCAAGGATTAATACTGTCACCTTTGTGCAGGATATCATCCCGGGACACCGGAAAGACTATGGTTGATGCTTCATTAGGGGAGATAATGACCACCTGTGAGAAGATTACCTGGCTTTTGGATGAGGGTGAGAAGTGGTTAAAACCTGAGTACAGGTAAGACTCTTGGAACTAGAAATACTCCAGTGTGTATGAAATAACTTAAGCCATATAATGTTCATTCAGTCGGGCTTGTAAAAGTAGTGTTGATTTAACCATGCATGTTAAACAAATACAGCATACAGAAGAGCAGCAAAAACAACAAAGCCTTTATGATATGTAAAGTTACCGGGGTGTTTAGCATTGTTCAGTAGCATAATGAGTTCGGACATTGAAATTAGCATTACAGCAAATTAATTATGGTCTTGATTAAAACAGGACTACATACTACAAGCTGATCATACTGCAGATATCAGGCTAGCAACTTCTGTTAATTCTTGCACAGAAGATAGGCCTTTTCATGTTTGCACATGTTGCAGTAATATTCTATAAGCTATAAAGGCAGAACTATGCACTGTTGCTGAGGGCATTTATTTCATTTCATAACACCTAAAATAATGCCTTGACTAATCCTTTTTTACACTGAAGTAGCGAATTAGTGTTTTATTTTCTTATACTCGATTTGTATTTTCTTTCTAAAACTGTTCAGGGCTTGTGGGAGATCAATGCTGCACAAAAGAGCAAAAGTTGAATTTTACCCTCTTGGAGTGATTGGTGCAATCGTATCTTGGAATTATCCATTCCACAATGTCTTCAATCCTATGCTGGCTGCAGTATTCTCTGGTAATGCTGCGGTTATAAAAGTAAGTCATCAGATGAATATTGTCTGTAATCTAATAGTATGAGTAAATGTTCTCCCATCATGATCAAGCACAAGAGTCTCTTAGTTCATGTACATTTCATCGAATTTCTGTTTGCAAAATGCTTTGGCTTAGCTTGAAGTCTGAATCTTCTTAGTAGTTATGGTAATCTACTATCTGCTCAGAGTATGGTCTTGTTCGCAACCTCAGTAGAGCCTACAGAAGTATTGGTGTTTTTCTAAAGACGTACAAGGTTTGAAATACCCCAGTTCGACCTGACTATGTTTTCTTGTACATGACAGCGTTGGCACGGAAACTCTTACAGGCTATGTCTACCTGTTGACTTTTGTCATTCGATGAATGTGTAACCTGCATTATGTGTCACCTTTGAGTTTCTCATGGCTACTATTCGTGTTCTGTATCTTAATGTGTAACCTGCATTATGTGTCACCTTTGAGTACACAAATGTTGTACTATTATTATTATTATTATTATAATAATGTCATTTACTGTTTTATGTTGTCCCAAGTCAATCTTATGGAAACTATCATGTGTCTCTTGGCTTTTGTCTGCAAAGTTATTTTCATTATAACCTCTGAAATTTATCTTTTCATTTATTTTCTTGATTTGAGCAACAGAATTATTGTAACAATATCCATTATTCTAATATATGAAATGCTGAATTACAGGTTTCAGAGCATGCAAGTTGGTCTGGCTGCTTTTATTACCGTATCATACAAGCAGCTCTATTAGCCGTTGGTGCTCCAGATAATCTGGTCCACATTATAACTGGGTACGATTATAATTTATGCATTTTCTTTGTGTAAAGGCTACTTGCTCACACGGCCTGCCTTCTTGTCTTTCTTTCTAGTTTCGCGGAAACTGGTCAAGCTCTTGTATCTTCAGTGGACAAAATAATATTTGTTGGATCGCCTGGTGTTGGCAGGATGGTATGACTCACATCTGAAGTAGCGATTTCTTAATCTGATGCTGCTAATATTTTATGCCACTGTAGATGCCATGGTATATGCTGCCTGTATACATTTGTTTGCTTGCTTCCGCTGTTATTGTTTAATTTCGTAATGTGTTCAGTGTTGTGCTTATCACAGATTATGCAAAAAGCATCGGAGACATTAATACCTGTAACTCTTGAGCTTGGCGGTAAAGATGCATTTATTGTGTGTGAAGATGTGGATTTACCAAATGTAAGTGTAGTTTTATATTGTTATGCTGTGCATGCCTTGTCCAGCTTGTTTTCTTCAACAATATTACGATAGCAAATAACCTATAGCCCTGTCTTGTTTGAAGGTTGTTCAAGTTGCTGTGAGGGCTGCGTTGCAATCTAGTGGACAAAACTGTGCTGGTGCTGAAAGATTTTATGTACACAAGGATATCTATCCTACCTTTGTTTCTCGAGTAGTGAAGATAATCAAATCGATATCTGTTGTAAGTTCAAACAGTCGTATCTTGCATCCAATAGCCACATGCCCAAGTGCAGATTTTATTACTTTTAAAAGCTTTTTTATTATTTATTTTTTAAATTTTGTTTTGAAATTTGAAATTTGAACGCAAGAACCGCCTTCTGTTGCTATTTTTTATTTTTATTTATTGTGGTTATTCTTGCTACTTTTATGTCGTCCACATGCAATTTTTACATTCACATTTAACCTAAGTTTTTTCATAATGTTCATTGTTAATTCAGTTCCTCCATACCATATGATACTCAGTTTAAGCATGTACTTAATAGGTTACACTAGATAAGTTTAAGCATGTACTTAATAGGTTACACTAGATAGTTTTAACAGCTGAAGTCCTTGGGTGGTAAATATGTAATGCTGGCAATCTTATATTTCTGGTAGTATTCATGTCATTATTTGCCTTCTCATTTTCTTTTGTGCTTTTCGTAGGGCCCTCCATTATCTGGCAGATACGATATGGGTGCAATCTGTATGATAGAGCACTCTGAGAGACTTCAGAATCTTGTTAACGATGCTCTTGACAAAGGTGCTGAAATCGCTGGCAGAGGGAGCTTTGGCAATTTGGGTGAAGATGCGGTTGATCAGTTCTTTCCTCCAACTGTTCTGGTGAATGTTGATCACACAATGAAAATAATGCAAGAAGAGGTATGCTGGGACTGACATATATATATATTCTTTCATTTTACGGGATGCTTGCCTTACCACTGTTACGCTGATTAACAGGCATTTGGACCAATTCTGCCAATCATGAAGTTCAGTTCTGATGAAGAGGTCATCCAACTTGCAAATGACTCTAAATACGGTCTTGGTTGTGCTGTTTTTTCTGGCGACCAGAAGCGTGCCATCAAAATAGCATCTCAACTGCACTGTGGTGTTGCAGCAATCAATGATTTTGCTTCAAGTTATATGTGCCAGGTCAGTCGCACTGTCCAGTTTGTGTTCTCCCCTTTGTAATAAATTGACACACTGTTAAGATTAAGATATAATAATAATGAAAATCTGTTTAGGATACAACCACTTATATTGTATATCTGTAGTACAGTTCAGGATGTGTTCATCATGTAACTGCAGGCATATATTGCTTCTTCATTGTTATATGTTATCCTCTGCCGATTCAAGTATGCTGATTTCTCTTTCTCGGTGCAGTCTTTGCCATTCGGTGGTGTTAAAGACAGCGGGTTTGGAAGATTTGCTGGCGTGGAAGGCTTGCGTGCCTGCTGCCTTGTTAAGGCAGTTGTAGAAGATAGATGGTGGCCATACGTTAAAACAATGATCCCCAAACCTATTCAGGTCTGCTGTTTCCCCGTATTACTAGTCCGACTTGCATGGCACCGTGTTTCTGACAGTCATCTGATGGCCGTTTTGCAGTATCCTGTCTCGGAGAACGGGTTTGCGTTCCAGCAGCTGCTCGTCGAGACCCTCTATGGCATCAGCGTGTGGGACAGGCTGCGGTCGCTGGTGAATCTGCTGAAGATGATCTCGGAGCAGAAAGCCCCGGCGACCAGGAAAAGAAGCCGATTAACAGGGACTGAAGAGTTTGGGACAGATGTTGGGCCAGTTTGCTCTCGTGATGTTCCTGTCGGTGGTCTGGTCGTTTGGCTGTTTTCCCCGCGCCTAGTTTGGTGGGGATCAGATTTAAGCGCACGGTAGCATATGTCCAAATGTAAACGGCCTTTAGAACTAGTGTTCTTTCCTGAAATTCGAAATCGACGGTGCAAGCCCCGATTTTCGATTTTGAACTCCCAAGAATGTAAATGTTGCACGAGTTAGCTGGGACTTTCCGTTCCAGCGCTTCAGATTTCCAAACGTGTCAGCGCAATGCTGCCGTGGTTTCGTGTATGTGTTACTAGTACGTATCTCGGTCGTGTGAACGGCGGCTGGTTTCAGTGGCTTTAGAGGATGATTGATAAAATGTGTTCACCTGCCCTGCCAACAATCTTTGCCATGCCTACAACTAGAAGACGGTATGTTGCGAAGAGCGAAGCAGCATCGCCATGTGCCTGGATTAAATGCCCCTACTTGTGCCTGTGTCTTGTTCGCTGCAATTAAGGGGCGTGCAGCTTTTTCCTAGGCATGTCTACTATCCTCTTGCTGAAAATAGCTGTAACGCAATGCATCCTTGCTCCATCGGTTGCTGTATTGATCTGTCCATTGGCGAGGCACATGCAGCTCCTTTCAGACACGATCCGGAACATCTCTGGTCGGCATACCGTATTACCATGTGCACCATTCTGCTGAAGCTGAAGCAAAATCAGCTGCGCGTCGTGTCGTGCTACGACCTCTGTCGTGCGGATTGGTTTGCACCGACAGATAGAAAACTACTGCTAGCTAGTGCCGGTGAATCTAATGGAAAGGTGAACTGAGAAACGGGGAGTATCCTTATTTCATGGTCCATGGAGTGATCAACCGGTATACATCCATTGATCCATGCATAGTTCATCCCTGCATTCGTCGCAACGATGAACAGTGTGGTGGAATCCCGTGGTCAGCTGTCGGCTCAACGAGTTGGTAGTTGTAGGAAGTAGGAACCAAAATTTATTTGGAAATGCTGCTCCATAAATACTGCCCACTGTACCCACAGCCAGTGGCGGAGCCACTCTTTGGCTGTCTAGTCATTTGACTACCCAGCTTTTTGGCAATACAAGCTTGAAGTATGTAGAATATAATTAAAAATTTAGATAAATACATGTATTTGACTACACAACTTTAACATGATTACACTGCTTTGATGTTCTGGCTCCGCCACTGCCCACAGCTCGATGCCTGGACTTTGTTCACATTTTTTTATGGATCAACGCTGCTACTGCATCTGCGTAGGCATAGCACTCCCTCCTTGCCGCAATACAGTGCTTATTTTTTTTTTGAAAATTCAAACTTCGCCAATTTTGACAAACTTTGTTGAAAAATTATCAATATCTATAATATCAAATGTATACCATATGTAAAAAAGCATCATGCTAAATCTGATGGTATTGATTTGATATTCTAGATGTTGATACGTTTCCTAAATACTTATGTTGAACTTTATATCCTTTTGACTTAAAAAAAAACTTATATGCACTGCATTTTGGTAAGGAGAGAGAAGAACATAAGACAGGAGGGAGAAAATGTGTTCGTGGACAAAAGAAACAACACATCAATGGCTCAATTCGCAATGTACATGCATGCATACGTAGCTAGTGTAAGTGATTTTTTTTCGGGGGCTGGTGTAAGTACCTCCTCCGTTTTAAAATAAGTATCCCAGACTTGTCTACATTCACATGTATCTGAACGTGTTTAATGGTAGATACATATGAGAACCAACCTGTGGTTGAGTGGTTAGGAGGACAGTGGCACCCCAAGCCCACCCGAGTTTAAACTTCAGGTTTAACACTTTGGTGTCTCATTAAAAGGTGAAATATTCTTTAGTGGGAGGCGACGTTCCCGTCGACAGCGAGACGCATGTAGTGACTTCGTCAATCTCAATACCCATCGGATAAAGTTTCTTGGACGCAGTTTCTCGGGCGTGCTCATAGGGGTAGGGTGTGCATGCGTGCGTTCATAGGGATGAGTGTATGTGTGTATATGTGTGCGTCTACGTGTGTACTGTGTTTCGAAAAAAAAAGGTAGATACATATGAATGTAGATAAATTTCCGACTCTTATTTTGGAACGGAGCAAGTATTTCTGGTGGAGATATTCTGATTCACATCTATGAGCGTACGTATACGTTCGTGCAATGTATAAGAGCCATGAGGCGAGAGATGAATATATGGCACGCACGTTAATTAGGTACGTGCAAGTTTTGCTTCTGCTTGAACACGTACGTGGTACGCGCGGAGTACGCCTACCACACCTGACATCCACATGCTTAATGTAACATGCAGCTGCGAGCGGCCGCGCGCATGCATGCACGCTGTTGGTTGGTTCGGGAGATGAGCAAGCTGGGAAGCGCGTGGGCTGGCGTAAATGCGCCCACCGGCTGGCCGGCATGGCCAGCCCTTGCACATTCTCCGGCCAGATACGTCGCCATCGCTCCAAGTACCACCACCGTCAACACCACCGGCGAAATCCGGGGCGCGCGCCACTCCTCCCCTCTGTCACCCACTGCTCCGCTCCCTCATGCCACGCCGTCGATCATCCCCGCGTCGCACCGTCGATCTCAGCTCACAGATTGGGGATCAAGGCGAGAGCCAGCCAGCAAGCCATTGCCCCAACCAACTCCATTTACTCCACTCCTACTCCACGAGCTGCACCAAGCTAGCTCGATCCGTCACTATATAAAGCTCTGCAACCCCACGGTCCAGCTTCAGAACAGAGCATCACTACCCAGTGAGCTTCGACTGGATCATAGCTAAAGCTAGCGAGCAGTGAGCACCGAGCAATGGGGAGGCGCGGGTGGTCTGTGGCGCTCGCGGCGCTGGCCGTGGTGCTGGCCCTCGGAGTGGCCGCCGAGGGGCGTCGCTTGGAGAAGGACGGCCTGGGCGGAGGTGGTGGCTTTGGAGGCGGAGGCGGCTTTGGCGCCGGGATTGGTCAGGGCGGTGGTGTCGGGCTTGGGTTCGGAGGTGGGAAAGGGGGCGGCCTTGGGGGAGGTGGTGGTCTCGGAGGAGGCGGTGGTGCTGGTGGGGGCCTTGGTGGAGGGTTCGGGAAGGGCGGTGGCGTTGGGATTGGGTTTGGTGGCGGGAAAGGAGGAGGTTTAGGTGGAGGTGGTGGTGGTGGCCTCGGTGGAGGAGGCGGAGGAGGTCTTGGCGGAGGGATTGGACATGGCGGTGGGCTTGGAGGTGGCATCGGAAAGGGTGGTGGTTTAGGAGGTGGCATAGGGAAAGGCGGTGGGCTCGGTGGAGGAATTGGGCATGGCGGTGGGCTCGGAGGTGGTATTGGCAAAGGTGGTGGTCTGGGCGGAGGAGGTGGTTTCGGCGGTGGTGCCGGTGGAGGTGGTGGTCTCGGCGGAGGAGCAGGAGGTGGTGCCGGTGGTGGCCTTGGAGGTGGTTCAGGTGGAGGAGGAGGACTCGGTGGTGGTGCAGGAGGAGGTTCCGGTGGTGGCCTTGGAGGTGGTGCAGGAGGAGGTTCCGGTGGTGGACTTGGTGGCGGCGCGGGAGGGGGTTCTGGTGGCGGCCTTGGAGGCGGCGCAGGTGGTGGTGCCGGTTCCGGTGGTGGACTTGGTGGCGGCGCGGGAGGAGGTTCCGGTGGTGGCCTTGGAGGCGGCGCGGGAGGAGGTTCCGGTGGTGGCCTCGGAGGCGGTGCGGGCGGAGGTGCCGGTGCAGGTGGTGGGTTTGGTGGCGGCGCAGGAGGAGGTGCCGGTGGAGGCGGCGGACTTGGCGGTGGAGCTGGTGGAGGCGGAGGCGCTGGAACCGGCGGCGGCTTTGGAGGAGGCAAGGGCGGCGGTTTCGGCGGCGGCAAAGGTGGAGGCTTCGGTGGAGGTGTCGGCGGCGGCGGTGGTGCAGGTGGTGGCGCCGGCGGAGGATTTGGAGGAGGCGCTGGCGGTGGTGCGGGGGCCGGAGCAGGAGGAGGCTCTGGTTTCGGCGGCGGAGCTGGCGCCGGCGGTGGCGGAGGATTCGGCGGAGGCGCAGGCGGCGGCGGCGGCATCGGTGGTGGGCAGTGAGGTCCCCGATCGAGTCGTCGCCGTCGCTCAGCTGCATGCAGGCGAGACGTGCGTGACGTGAGGCGGATCGACGACGACGCGCGAGGCAGAACAAGACCAATCTTGCTAGTGTACGTACGTATGGAAAATCAGCGAATAATTTGCGACATTCCTTTTCGTTGTGTCTGATAGTATTAATTTCATTATATTTTGGAAGACAATATATGCTTCCACTTGTACGCCGGCAAAATATACTCTATATACAGATTATATTATTATTATATTACTACCCAGTAATTCGAGATTTGGAGTGTGCTCTGTTATGCTACTATTTTGCCCTGGTGTAGCATGCACTTGCCGATCTACTCGATCGTTGTGGTTCACTACACCAATTAGGCGAGTATTGCAGTTCTGGCAACGTCATAGAGAACGACAACACAAAGTAGCCTCTAACTTCTTTAATTAACACAAAGATCTTTTGAAAAAATTCGCCATTCTTGCAACGTCATAAAAACTTTAGTGGATTAAGTACCCTTTAAAAAAATAGAGAATAACTGAATAACTAGACCATGGAAACAAGTTTATTTGTTCATTGGATCGCGAAAGCCTATTTTTCGAAGGCCTTTTTCCTCTTCTTCAAGACTGAACATCAATTACAAGTAGATAGATTATTTGGATAGATCTAGATAAGCAATGCCCCCAAGCCCCATAGAAATGCATAGAGAGAGTTTTCTCCCTCGAGTCAATGATTTTTCTTATGCATGAACTAAGCTATGACATGCATTAATTCCATTATAGGAAACTTTACAACGGCTTTGCCTTTTCGTACACCTTCAGTTGCATTACATATATACACTACACAAGTGTTCTCTACCCACCCATAGTTGGTCTACCTGCTAGAGAGGGAATTAACATTTTTTCATGCATATCCATGACTTCAGTTGGATTTTGATGCGTAGACTTCAAAGGCTCAATACTTCTAAATTTCCTAAGTCATCTTTAAAATCTTTTATTTGTCTCATTTCAAATGAATTGACTTTTATTTGTTTCTTATCCAGTTATTTGTTGAGATAATTGAAAATGTGTTTACCTGTTCTGGAATCCATTGTCCTTATTTGTGAATACAATTTAGACATTACCCTAAGAATTATATTCCTTTTTTCTTAAAAGACAGCAACAACGTACATTTCCTTCCATAAAGCATCTTTCTCTTCAATTTAAAGACTTTTTCCTATCTTCCAAAATTTTACTTTCTTCATATTCTATTTTTTCAATTTCTATACTAAGGACAAACTAACAAAGTTCGTGAATTATCAGTTTTTGCTAACCCTAGAATCTTTACATAGATATAAAACTAGATCATGCTCTCTTGAGTTCCATCGTGTACTACCGAGCGTGGATTTGGTTGGGATGATTAGGGCATCTCCACTGGCATCTTTGGCAACAACATCGGACAAGCTCTTTGGGGGCACCAATGAAAGGATGAGATGTCGCCTAGAGGGGGGGGGGGGGGAATAGACGGTTTAAAAACTATTACGGATTTGGCTTATAAGAATGCGGAATTAAACTATACTCCCTCTGTTCCTTTCTATAGTGCCTATTGTTTTTTGGCACGGAAATTAGCGCGAGCCATTTTTTCACACAAAACCCCCTAGCGATATCACAGACAAAATAGGAAACTGAAAACAGATCTCACAAATACATGACCAGATCGGTTTCCAGATTTTCTGGACTTGACCTGATCGGTGGAAGGGTTTTTTGCAAAAAAAAACATAGATTTACTCTTATATTCTGAAACAAATGCGAAGAAACAATAGGCATTATAGAAAGGAACGGAGGAAGTAGTTTATTTTACAAACACAAAACCTAAATATGTAGGCTCAACTAAGTGCAACAACAACAACAACTAAGATAAGCAAGATAGGCACAAGATATATGTAGCACAAGTGATAGCAATATATATGTACTTCAAACACGATGGCTATCACAAGGAAAGTAAACTCGGGTAGAGATAACCGAGGCAAGCGGAGACGAAGATGTATTCCAGTGTTCCCCCACACAAGGTGAGGTACGTCACGTTGGAGAGATGCGGGCTACCACGAAGGTCTCCCGAACATCACGAAGGCTCACCTTCTTCTCCAAGCCAATACCACGAAGGACAAATGCCTTTCCCTTATGGCTAGATTTTTCTCCACTCCGGAGATGGCAAGCTCCACAACCACTTCACAAGCTCCACGAAGGAGAAGCTCGGACCTCTTCACAATCTTCCACGAAGAGGTCACCAAGCACCAACCGCCAAGCCAACTAGGAGGTCACCCCTCCAAGAGTGACAACTCACGGTCTCTCACTCGAACTAATCACATTGGAGAGTTCAACACTATGCAAGGATGCAAAGCAAGAACACCAAGAGAAGTGCTCATATCATTCTCTCTCAAATCCCACGAAAGCAACAAATGCTATGGAGAAACTAGAGAGGAAGAAAAAGGTGGAAATCAACAAATGACTCCAAGATCTAGATCCTGATGACCCACAAGTATAGGGGATCGCAACAGTCTTCGAGGGAAGTATTACCCAATTTATTGATTCGACACAAGGGGAGACAAAGAATACTTGAAAGCCTTAACAGCGGAGTTGTCAATTCAGCTCGCACTGGAAACGTACTTGCTCGCAAGAGTTTATCAAGAGTAACAGTTTTATAGCAGATAGCAGTAGTGAAATAACAAGTAGCAGAGTAACAAAGACAGCAGTAGTGATTATAGTAAACAGCAGGATTAAAATACTGTAGGCACGGGGACGGATGACGGGCGTTGCATGGATGAGAGAAACTCATGTAACAATCATAGCAGGCATTTGCAGATAATAATAAAACGGTATCCAAGTACTAATCAATCAATAGGCATGTGTTCCAATTATAGTCGTACGTGCTCGCAATGAGAAACTTGCACAACATCTTTTGTCCTACCAGCCGGTGGCAGCCGGGCCTCAAGGGAAACTACTGGATATTAAGGTACTCCTTTTAATAGAGTACCGGAGCAAAGCATTAACACTCCGTGAACACATGTGATCCTCACGTCACTACCATCCCCTCCGGTTGTCCCGATTTCTGTCACTTCGGGGCCATTGGTTCCGGATAGCGACATGTGTATACAACTTGCAGGTAAGATCATAAACAACGAATATCATGATGAAATAATAACATGTTCAGATCTGAGATCATGGCACTCGGGCCCTAGTGACAAGCATTAAGCATAACAAGTTGCAACAATATCATAAAAGTACCATCTACTGGACACTAGGCACTATGCCCTAACAATCTTATGCTATTACATGACCAATCTCATCCAATCCCTACCATCCCCTTCGGCCTACAGCGGGGAATTACTCACACATGGATGGGGGAAACATTGCTGGTTGATGGAGAGGCGTTGGCGGTGATGGCGGTGATGATCTCCTCCAATTCCCCGTCCGGCGGAGTGCCGAACGGAGACTCTCGGCTCCCGCGACGGAGTTTCGCGATGTGGCGGCGTTCTGGAGGGTTTCTGGCGACTTCGACTTCTCTCCGTGCGTTTTTAGGTCGAGGCGAATAAGTAGTCCGAAGGGGGGCGTCGGAGGCCGACCGAGGGGGCCACACCACATGGCCGCGCGGGCCCCCCCTGGGCCGCGCCGCCATGTGGTGTGGGGCCCTCGGGCCTCCACTTCAATTGTCCTTCTGCTCCGTCATTATTCTGGGAAAATAGGCCCTTTCGTCAAAATCCCGAGGTTTTTCCTGAAAGTTGGATTTCTGCACAAAAACGAGACACCTGAACAGTTCTGCTGAAAACAGCGTTAGTCCGTGTTAGTTGCATCCAAAATACACAAATTAGAGGCAAAACAATAGCAAAAGTGTTCGGGAAAGTAGATACGTTTTGGACGTATCAACTCCCCCAAGCTTAGCTTATTGCTTGTCCTCAAGCAATTCAGTTAACAACTGAGCGATAAAAGAACTTTCTACGAACACATTTGCTCATATGATGTATATATTCTCATGATATGGCTAATACTTAAGCAGTTCATAATAAGATACATGCAAATAAGATCATCTAACAGACTATGTCAATCATGAAGAGGTACCAACAATTAATAATAAGCATCATGAATCATGTATATAAGCAGGATTGCAATGTTCATAAGAGAGTATGATAAAGTGGTATCTCGCTTGCTCGTATTTGATCGGCAAAACATAAATGCCCGGGCACCTCGGAGTTCATAGAAAGACTAGAAGTAGTGATTGTCAAAGATAAAAGCATCAAAGTTATACCACAATCAATCATATTTTGAGACAAGCATATTATACTAAGAATGACAGCTTGTGCTCTCAAGAAAGTGCTCAAAGAAATAATGGAGACACAACATAAAAGTAAAAGATTGACCCTTCGCAGAGGGAAGCAGGGATTAACATGCGCTAGAGCTTTTCATTTGTAAAGTAGGAGTAAAATTATTTTGAGAGGTGTTTGTTGTTGTCAACGAATGGTAATGGGTACACCAACTACCTCGCCAACCGGACTTTCAAGAGCGGCTCCCATGAATTATTTGCATGTTTATGTGGCACTCCTTCCAACCTTTCTTACACAAACCATGGCTAACCGAATCCTCGGTGCCTGCCAATAATCACATACCATGAAGGAGTGCCTTTTTATTTTAGTTTTATTATGATGATGACACTCCCCCCAACCTTTGCTTACACAAGCCATGGCTAATCCGAATCCTTCGGGTGCCGTCCAACAATCACAAACCATGGAGGAGTGTCTATTTAAGTTAATTAATTCGGGACTGGGAATCCCATTGCCAGCTCTTTTTGCAAAATTATTGGATAAGCGGATGTGCCACTATTCCATATGAGAGTCCGTCAAAAGTAAATGACAAGGTTGAAAGCTAAACACCACATACTTCCTCATGAGCTATGAAACATTAACACAATTAAGAAGCATTTTGAAGATTTTTAAAGGTAGCGCATGAGAATTTACTTGGAATGGTTTGAAATGCCATGCATAGGTATTTATGGTGGACACTCTGGAATAACTTGGTTTTCATGTGTTTGGATGCACGAGCAGAGTTCCCGCTCAGTACAAGTGAAGGCTAGCAAAAAGACTAGGGAGCGACAAATCAAGAGAGCGAAGAATCGTCATAATCATGCTTGCGGCAAAATAAATTAACCGAGGCATAAAAGTGATACAAGAACTCCGAAGCAATGTAAATCATTGAGGCTTAATTGACTCTTGTTCAGTCATATGCATGCGTGAGCATGTGCCAAGTCGATATAAATGAATTATTCAGAGGAGGATACCACAATGCCATACTTACTTATGAATAAAACAATGCAAGCAAACATCCATGACATGCTGCTCATATTAATAGATTGGAGCTAATTATGAGAGATCATGAACTACTAGACTTTCTTAAATAACATATACCTCACATGAACCAACTAAGCATTCTCACATGGATGAGTATATGTACAAAAATGAAAACAAATAGAGTTCATACCAGCCTCTCACCACAATCAGATTGTCGTAGATCGTCATTATTGCCTTTCACTTGTGTAGCTTGGATAATATGAAATGAAAACCACGCTCCAGCCACCGAAGACCATTGAACTCATGATGAACTTTACAAACCAAAGAAGAACAGCAAATATTTTTGGTGTTTTCGAATTTGAGAACAAGAACAAAAGGAAACAAGCAAACAAAGCAAAATCTTTTTGGGTTTTCTTATGGCAAACTAGCAATAGCAAATAAAGTGAAACAAATGCAAGAAACCAAGATAAGCAAATGGTGAAGAGAAACAACAGAAATATTTTTGGTCTTTTTGTGTTTTGGGAAAGAAACAAAGTGAAAGCAAGAAATAGCAAACTAAAAGAAACACAGAAAAACGAGATGGCAGAAATCTGCCAAAACCTGACAGCAGTACAGAAATCGATTTTTACAAAAATCGTACGTTGCTCAGTTCGAAAAGTGTTCAACTAATGAAAGTTAGATAACAACCTGGGGAACATGCACAAAAATTTTCAACTCAAAATACTGTTCTGGCTGGGCGCACGAATTTTTACGGTAACAGCCCAGAATCTGTTTTCAGGCAGCACTTCCCCAAATATCATCTTCCTCTCATTAGAAAACCACTCAAAGAGACTAAACAAGTATATACAAGTATCCAGCAATCATAATATGCAAAGAATGAGTGATGCCGGTATACCTCCCCCCAAGCTTAGGCTTTTGGCCTAAGTGGAGTTCAATCCCATCGATCCCATGAAGTAGCGCCTCCGTAGTATGACGAAGATGGATCGTATTCCGGGTAGGTGCTAGAAGATGCACCGGGATGTGTGACGGTGTAATCATAGGAAGGCTCGACATCCTCGGAGTCATGCTGCTGGTGGAAATCTTGTATCTTCATATGTTCATCCACCTCCTCCTTAGTGCACGACCATGATTGCCTGTCAATACTGAGCAAACCTGGTTGGGGAAGAGGAATTTCTTTCTCATCCCCGTCAGAAAACAACATTCTATAGACCATATTATCTAAAGTAGAATCAGTAGTCACAAAATGATGACTCTTCATAGCAACAATATCAAGTCTCCTAGGGGCCAATGGCACATCATTAGGATCAATAGGAAGATTTAGATATGTTAAAACGCGAAGTGCAATAGTTCCTCCAAAAATAGGTCCCCTGGTAGTCAGGCGGCGAGCAATAAGAGCACCAAGGTGATAGGATGTTTGACCAGTAAGTGCAATATTCAGGAAAGCAAGATGGTAGCTAGAGATATTACTAGTGTTCTCCCTACCAAGAATGCTAGTAGCAATGTAGTATGCAAAATACTTAATGGCGGGGAGTTGAATGTTCCTTATCTTGCCCCGCTGAATGGTGCGACAATCATCATCGGTGATCCCTCGATAGAGCTCCAACAAGTCCCGAGGGTTGTCATCAATCCTACTTGCTGTACCTGCAGGGACAATATCCAAAGCAAGACAAAAATCCTTCAATTGCATAGTAACAGGATTACCATAGATCCTGAATGCAACCGTTGGCTCATATTGTTTGTTGTTGAACTCGGAAGCTCTCGACGAAAATTTTTGTGAGCATATAGTATTGCTCCCTTTCATCTCCCATATAGGTAGTTAACCCTGCCCTGTTGACAAGGGTTAAGAAATCCTCCAATATCCCTGCATTCCTTAGAAAATCATAGCATGGGAAAGTCGAAGCATTAGGAGGCCCATTGTCCTCTTCGGGCGCGAAGCTAGGCGCGATGATGTCCTCGTTGTACGACCGCCTAATTTGGGTGGCGGCCCTAGAAGGCCTCCCGGTGCTGGTTGTTCCCTTCTTGAACAATTCTCCAAATTTGAACTTCTTCATTTTCTGAAATTTTCAACAAACAATATAAAACTTGATTTGGTGACATATAATTGAGGGAAACTACCATAGGAACTTGCTAGAGTACTAATTATGCATCAAAACTAGTTTCTACCAATTAGAACAAGCATGCAAGCTCACCAAACATGTTACCTACAGCAGCAAAATATTCAAGATATACTCAACCAAACAAAATTCTACTTGGATGGGTGGAGGAGTCACATACCAAGGAGCAAATGTGCCAAATTTCAGCAGGAAATCTCGGCTGAGCAAAGAGATCGAGAAATCTGGAGTTCTTGAGCAAAAACGCGAGTGAGAGGAATTTGGTTCGAGTTTTTTCGGGAGAGAGAAGGTGCTGGGAGGAAGAGATGACAAAGTGGGGCAAGGATGGGCCCACACCACATGGTGGCGCGGCCACCTCCTTGGCCGCGCCGGCCTGTGGTTTGACGCCCTCTGGTGCCCCACAGGTCATCCTCTGGTGCTCCCAGGTGCCTCGTCGAAAAATAGGACCAACGGTGTAATTTTCGCGAATTTTTGAAAACTTTGAAAAATGCACATTTCAGGGTATTAAGTTTATTATTACTGGCCAGGAAATTTTTTGAAATCTCAAATCAACTAAGAAACTTTGCAAATTAAAAATGCTACAGCAACTAAAGCAAAAGGAGGAAGAAAGAGATGTTGTTTACCTCCTCTATGCATATAAAAGGTATTTGTTAACAAGGTTGATCAAGTCTTGCCACCAAATAAATTTTATATAGCATATGAAGAAATAAACCTCAAATCAATCATGTTACCTTGAATTGTATTGATATGGATCCAATCACAAGAGTTTGATATTCTTCTTTAGGCTCATATATGGGACAATCAATAGTTCCCACTTTGATGGTTCTCACATGAGAAATAGTATTAACTCCGCACGCTTTTTCAATCCTCTTGGGGAAATAAACGGTGTGTTCCTTGTCATCAACATTGAAAGTAACCTTTCCTTTATTGCAATCAATAACAGCCCCTGCGGTGTTAAGAAAAGGTCTCCCAAGAATAATATACATATTATCATCTTCAGGCATTTCCAACACAACAAAATCAGTTAATATCAAGCAGTTATTAGTAACTTGAACAGGAACATCCTCACATATACCAACAGGAATAGCAGTAGATTTATCAGCCATTTGCAAAGATATATCAGTAGGTATCAACTTATCTAAGTAAAGTCTCTTGTATAGAGAAAAAGGCATAACACTAACACCGGCGCCCAAGTCACATAGAGCAGTTTTAACATAATTATTCTTAATAGAACAAGGAATAGTAGGTATACCGGGTCGCCCAACTTCTTTGGAACTTTGCCATTGAAAGAGTAATTAGCAAGCATAGTGGAAATTTCCTCATTGGGGATTTTCCTTTTGTTAGTAACAATATCTTTCATATACTTTGAATAAGGAGGCAATTTAATAGCATCGATCAAAGGGATTTGCAAGAATAAAGGTTTCATCCAATCACAAAATTTATTATAGTGTTCTTCTTCCTTTGATTTTAGTTTCTTAGCGAGGAAAAGGCATTGGCTTTTGCACCCAAGGTTCTCTTTCATTACCATGTTTTTCAGCAATAAAATCTTCTTTAGTATACTTTTTATTTTTAGCATGCTTTTCGGGTTCTTTTTCAACCTCTTCTTTATCAGGAGTATCATTCTTATCATTATCTTCACTATTATCATGTTCATTGCCACTTTTAGTTTCAGCATCAGAAATAGAAATACTATTAGGATCATTAACGAGTTCAGAGGATTCTACAACATTTTTATGTTTCTTCTTCTTTTTCTTAGAATGAGCTCTAGGTTCAATGCGTTGAGAATCTTGTTCAATTCTTTTGGGATGCCCTTCAGGATATAAAGGATCCTGGGTAGAGACACCACCTCTAGTTGTTACTTCATAAGCTTGTTTTTCTTTAGCATTATTTCCTAACAAGTCATTTTGCACTTTAGTGAGTTGATCAATTTGAGTTTGAATCATATGAAAATGTTTAACAAGCATCTTAACATCATTGGAGGTTCTCTCCACAATATCATGCAATTGACTAATAGCTTGAGAGTTTTCCATTAGATGATTCTCTACTCTCATATTAAAATTTTCTTGCTTAACAATATAATTATCAAACTCATCTAAGCATTGCGCAGGAGGTTTTGAATACGGAATATCTTCCCTAGTAAAGCGTTGAAGGGAATTTACCTCAATCATGGATGAAGGGGAATTATCTCACATATATCTTCTATAGGAGGTAGATTCTTCACATCTTCAGATTTAATACCTTTCTCCTTGAGAGACTTCTTGGCTTCCCTCATATCTTCATCATTCAATTTAATTAAACCCCTCTTCTTCACTATTGGCGTTGGAGTTGGTTCGGGCGTATTCCAATCATCATAATTCCGGCCTATTTTAGCCAATAATTCTTCGAGCGTCGTCCTGAGTTCTTTTCCCGAAAACACAACCAGCACAACTATCCGGGTATGCCCTAGACTCAATGGTTAGACCACTATAAAATATATCAAGTAAATCATGCTTTTCTAAATCATGGTCGAGCAGAGCTCTAATAAGAGAGCAAAATCTCGCCCAAGCCTCGGGCAATTTCTCTTCATCTCCACGATCAAAATTATAAACTCTCTCGCAAAGCAGCATGTTGAGCACTAGCAGGAAAGTATTTCCGAAAGAAAACAGCAAGTAATTCTTTTGGACTTTTAATAGAACCAGGTGGCAAACTATTATACCAAGTTTTAGCGTCATCCTTTAATGAGAATGGAAAGATTTTAGCAACAAAGTAAGTACGCTTCTTAATATCATCAGAAAACAAGCTACTCAAAGTAGATAACTCGATCATGTGTTCAACAAGCACTTTCTTTTTCAGTACCACAAAAGGGTGTTTTCTCAACAATAGCTATATGAGATAGATCAAGAGAAAAATCATAATCTTTATCCTTAATGTTTATAGGAGATGTGGCAAATTTAGGATCGGGAGACAGTTTATATCTAACAAGTATGTTCTGCAAGCAACTTTTTAATTTTTCTTGCATCAGTAGTAGCATGGCATTTTTCAATAAAATCATCATCAAGTTCCACATAATCTTCATCAAGATCATCACTAGAGTATTCAAATTCAGGTGAATTAACAAGTGTAGTAGCATCAGGAGTTTCAGTATTTTCGATTTGTCTAGACCTAACAATTTTAGCATCTAGAAAAGTTCCCAATGAACCACTATCATCAAGCACAGCAGAAATATTATCAGTATTATGAGAGTTTTCAGATTCAGCAGAAGTACCAGCATTTGAAGCATGTGGCGGTGAAACAAGTTTATCAATCACGAGATGGTGAATCAAGAGCAGCGAGAGGTACTCGAGTTGTACCTTTTCTTGTAGTGGATGGTAATATGGCGACCTTAGTATCGCGAGTTTTACCCATGACGGAGAATTTGCAGCGAACAATATCAATCCAAGTGAACTTCCAAATAAAGCTATGTTCCCCGGAAACGGCGCCAGAAAATAGTCTTGATGACCCACAAGTATAGGGGATCGCAACAGTCTTCGAGGGAAGTATTACCCAATTTATTGATTCGACACAAGGGGAGACAAAGAATACTTGAAAGCCTTAACAACGGAGTTGTCAATTCAGCTGCACTGGAAACAGACTTGCTCGCAAGAGTTTATCGAGTAGTAACAGTTTAATAGCAGTAGCAGTAGTGAAATAACGAGTAGCGAGTAACAAAGACAGCAGTAGTGATTATAGTAAACAAGCAGGATTAAAATATCGTAGGCACGGGGACGGATGACGGGCGTTGCATGGATGAGAGAAACTCATGTAACAATCATAGCAGGGCATTTGCAGATAATAATAAAACGGTATCCAAGTACTAATCAATCAATAGACATGTGTTCCAATTATAGTCGTACGTGCTCGCAATGAGAAACTTGCACAACATCTTTTGTCCTACCAGCCGGTGGCAGCCGGGCCTCAAGGGAAACTACTGGATATTAAGGTACTCCTTTTAATAGAGTACCGGAGCAAAGCATTAACACTCCGTGAACACATGTGATCCTCACGTCACTACCATCCCCTCCGGTTGTCCCGATTTCTGTCACTTCGGGGCCATTGGTTCCGGACAGCGACATGTGTATACAACTTGCAGGTAAGATCATAAACAACGAATATCATGATGAAATAATAACATGTTCAGATCTGAGATCATGGCACTCGGGCCCTAGTGACAAGCATTAAGCATAACAAGTTGCAACAATATCATAAAAGTACCATCTACGGACACTAGGCACTATGCCCTAACAATCTTATGCTATTACATAACCAATCTCATCCAATCCCTACCATCCCCTTCGGCCTACAGCGGGGGAATTACTCACACATGGATGGGGGAAACATTGCTGGTTGATGGAGAGGCGTTGGCGGTGATGGCGGTGATGATCTCCTCCAATTCCCGTCCCGGCGGAGTGCCGAACGGAGACTTCGGCTCCCGCGACGGAGTTTCGCGATGTGGCGGCGTTCTGGAGGGTTTCTGGCGACTTCGACTTCTCTTCTTGCGTTTTTAGGTCGAGGCGAATAAGTAGTCCGAAGGGGGGCGTCGGAGGCCGACCGAGGGGCCACACCACATGGCCGCGCGGGCCCCCCTGGGCCGCGCCGCCATGTGGTGTGGGGCCCTCGGGCCTCCACTTCAATTGTCCTTCTGGCTCCGTCATTATTCTGGGAAAATAGGCCCTTTCGTCAAAATCCCGAGGTTTTTCCCGAAAGTTGGATTTCTGCACAAAAACGAGACACCATAACAGTTCTGCTGAAAACAGCGTTAGTCCGTGTTAGTTGCATCCAAAATACACAAATTAGAGGCAAAACAATAGCAAAAGTGTTCGGGAAAGTAGATACGTTTTGGACGTATCAGATCCCAAGAGTTCCCCTCACTTAGAGGAGGAATTGATTGGTGGAGGTTGTAGATCTAGATTTTCTCTTCCAAATCCCTCAATAATATGCAAGAATCATGAGAGGAATGGGAGGGGAAGCAAGCTCAAGAAGATCAACAATGGTGGTAAAAAACGTGCGTAAGAACCATACAAAAATGAGGAAGAAGCTCCTTGTATAGCCCCTAAAAACTATGACCGTTTGGGAAAAAATCGAGCCAACCCGACGCTGAACCCGGCAGGTACCGGAATTTTCGGTACCCCACCCGGCATGCCGGGCCAGATACCGGGCTGCCCGGCAGCAGTACCCGGCCTGCCGAGCAACACGCCGAAAATGCGATAACTTTTGCATCCGAATTTCGATTTCAATGATCTTGGGCTCGTTGGAATCACGGCAACGAGCTCTACAACATTATGCATAGAAACATAATATTCCAAACATTGAGTAAGAACAACAATATAAAAGTTTTGTCCTATCTGTAAAAAATCAAACCGGTAAAACCTCCAAACATGAAAATGCAATAGAACATGCATACGAATTCCATTTTAGATGAACTTGGACTTGTTGTAAAGCTAGAGAAAAGCTCTAGAACCTCAAATAAAGAAACACCAAGAAGAAACAAGAATATAGGGATGCAAGATATGCAAAGGATTGAACTCCCTAAGATGATGCGATCAAGTTACTCAACCGAAAGCTGAAAGTGCATGGAGCCCCCATGTGTGGTTTTGGTAATTAATGACAATCCCTATGGACTAATGTTTGCATTGAGTTATATTTGTAGGAGTTGTCCATAGGCAATTCTTGAACCATATGTTGGCTTCAAGGTTGCAATAAGAAGAAATTGATGAAGGATATCAAGTGTCAAGTATGTCTTGAAGATGAAGATGAAGTGAGCCCTCAAGTTACTTCAAGACATCAACATGATGAAGAATGAAGAAATGATGTGCAAGTTCAAGATGAGCCATCTCGAAGAGATCCTTTGCTTGAGTCTTGCCATCCATATGGTGATCATGGATATGTGAAGATGCGCCGAAGAAGAAGCTCTCCCATGGTGGATTATGGGGGAGCAATCCACATGGTGGTCATGTTTATGTGAAGATGCGCCAAAGAAGAAGCTCTCCCATGGTGGTTTATGGGGGAGCAATCTACAAGACTTCGTCAAGCAAGCACAAGCAAGAAAGGCGTTCCATCTTGTTGAGGTCAAGATCATCGTCATCAAGCTCAAGTGGAATGTGCAAGTATAAGGTTTGCTCTTGATAGGGTTTCTTTCTCACCGGTCTTATAGTGTAGTTGGAGACCGGTTTATTGTTTAGTTGCCGTACTATCAAGAGGGCTCTCGAGTGAGTAACTCGATCGTATCGTTCGGAGAGAGCTCAAACCTTTGCATCCTTGCATCATCTTTCTTGGTAGTTATTTGGACCTTATCCATGTGATGTTTTAGAGCTTGTGCTTATTCTCATGACAAGCTCTAGTTCATCGAAAACGGATTTCGCATAGATCACTTGTTGCGTTTTCGAGTTTGGTTCATCATCTTTCTTGGTTTTATTTGGATCTTATCCATGTGATGTTTTAGAGCTTGTGCTTATTCTCATGACAAGCTCTAGTTCATTGAGAATGGTTTTTGCATGGGCAACTTGTTGCATTTTCGAGATTGGAGGTTTTACCGGTATGTCTTTTTTAGATAGGTCAAACCTTTCATCATTTGTTTCTATCCTCCATTGTTGGACTATGATGGTTCCCTGCATGATCTTGTAGAGCTTGTTCCTAGCTTCAAAACAAGCCCAAGATCATCAAAATCGGAGTCCGGATGCTAAAGTTATGCCCGTTTTAGTTTTGGTGTTTCTGCAGTTTTCTGGGGGGGCGGATAATCCGGCCCGAATGACCAAAACTGGGACAATATCCGGCCAAATATCCGGCCCGAGCCAGGGGCGATTTCGGGGGCGGATAATCCGGCCCGGGGCGGATTTTCCGGCCGGGAGGTCCCAAACGGTCATATTTCGTTGGGAGGGGGTATATAAGACCCCCTTCTTCCTCCTTGGGCTGGTTGGTTCACTTTCTCTCTCTCCCTCCATTGTTGTACTTCAAAGCTTGCCCTAGTTCTTGATTCCTCCCATGATTCTTGCATATTCTTGAGGGAAAAGAGAGAGGAGATCTAGATCTACATTTCTACCAATCAAATCCATCTCTTTGTGAGTGGAACTCTCTAGATCTTGATCTTGGTGTTCTTTGTGAATTCATTTGTTCTTCCTCTCTTATTCCCCCAATAGCTTTTGTAGCTTTGTTGGAATTTGAGAGAGAAGGACTTGAGCATCTTTGTGGTGTTCTTGCCATTGCATTTGGTGCATCGGTTTGAGTTCTCCACGGTGATTCGTGGAGGTGAAAGCAAGAAGGTTGTTACTCTTGGGTTCTTGGAACCCTAGACGGATTCTAGGCCTTTGTGGCATCTTAGTAGTGTTCTTGGGGACTCCAATTAAGTTGTGGAGAATCTTCAAGGGCAAGGCCTTTGTGGCATCTTTGTGGTGTTCTTGGGGACTCCAATTAAGTTGTGGAGAATCTTCAAGGGCAAGGCCTTTGTGGCATCTTTGTGGTGTTCTTGGGGACTCCAATTAACTTGTGGAGAATCTTCAAGGGCAAGGCCTTTGTGGCAATTTGTTGGGAGCCTCCAATTAAGTTGTGGAGATAGCCCCAAGCTTTGTGCGGGTTCGGTGACCTTCCTAAGGTCCCATAGTGGATCGAGGACATCCCTTTTGGTGGGAATTCTCGAGGAGAATACGGTGGCCCTCGTGCATTTGGAGTGACTTGTCCTCCACACCGCTCCAACGGAGAGTAGCACTCGCAAGAGTGTGAACTTCGGGCTACATCGTTGTCTCCGCGTCACTTCGGTTATTCCTATACCCGAGCTCTTTACTTATGCACTTTACTTTGTGATAGCCATCGTGCTTGAAGTTATATATATATATCGTGCTATCACATAAGTTGCTTGTCTTGCTTAGCATAAGTTGTTGGTACACATAGGTGAACCATTGCTTAGAATAAGTTGTTGGTGCACATAGGTGAACCATAGTTTATAGGCTTTGGGCTTGACAAAGTAAACGCTAGTTTTATTCCGCTTTTGTTAAGCCCATCTCGTAAAAGTTTTAAATCTCCTATTCACCCCCCCCCTCTAGGCGACATCCGTGTCCTTTCAAAAGCCCCTCTTGATAGTGCAGCTATCTATCCTTTAACCCGGTCTCCCAACAACCAACTTGAGACCGGTAAAAGGAAAACCTATCAAGGACATACCTTTTCCTTGTGCATCCCGCTTGATCTTGATGAAAACGCTTCAAGCTCCACTCAAGCCGGGATGGCTCACTTGATCGGTGTTGCTTCGTGAAGACTCACAATTTCTCCCCCATACACCATGATGGGATAGCTTCATTGGAGCACATCT
The DNA here is from genome assembly GCF_022539505.1 of Lolium rigidum. Lineage (NCBI taxonomy): Eukaryota > Viridiplantae > Streptophyta > Magnoliopsida > Poales > Poaceae > Lolium > Lolium rigidum. Next base: position 318,069,910 of record NC_061514.1, read on the forward strand.
TCACATGTCCATTGTTACCAAATGGACCGCAAGCTTCAAGCATGATATCTTCGATATGCTCATCCTAAACTTTCCCTTCTCAACCTTGATGACATCCGAAACTTGATGCCATCCTCTCATGGGCTATACGAGATCATACTCTTGATGCATCCCCATGGAAAGATATATAACCCATATAGACAACACAAATGCACATATATAGTGGGTTAGATCATGAAGCATAATTGACAAGGCTTACCGCCCGCAAGATCACATGATCCAAAGTGGTACAATCTTTATGCTTCATGTGTTCACCAACTCGAATTCGATCTTCACTCTTAGCCTTGGTCAACCTTGTATCTCTTCATACTCTATCATAATATCTTAATCATTCAAAGGTAAGCTATACAGTGGCTAACTTGAGTTCCACACAAGAACTCCATCTTCATTTCTTCTTGTTGATCATATCATATTCTTCTCTTCAAATCGAGGATCTTGATGCCAATACCAAAGGTATATATATCAATCTTCATGGCATCCACACTTGAATCCAACACATGGACAACAAGCAACCACCTATGAACATTCCTTCATATAAACACAATAAAAACATTAGTCCATAGAGGATTGTCATTAATTACCAAAAACACACTTAGGCGCAATGTACCCTTACAACCAACAGAAATTGCCGCTAATTTGCGGCAAACTACCCACACCTGCACCATCCAAATTGGCCTCCCCCTATTTTCCATAATTCAAAACATAAATAGAGTCTAGAATACAACCAGATTGTGTAGTTCAGATTAATAAATAGTTTTATTACACTAATTCAAACCAACAAATTGAATAGTTCACACACCAATTCAAATAATTTTATTACAATAACTTAAACACTAAACAAATATTTCATACAAGAATTCCAATAGATCAAGACACATCAAGGGGCATATCCTTTCCTTGGCCTCAAATGATCCACGGGGTCATATTGAAGTTGGCGATGAGCCTGCTCGTCGCGGATTTCTTGTTGCATCGCAAGGAAAGCTTCAAACTCGGCCAACACCTCGTGATCAACTCGAGCAATCAACCCTTAGTGATCATACTTTTGATCATCAACCACTTGAGGACCTCTCTCACTCTCGATGATCATGTTGTGAATGATCGTGCAAGTATTCATTACCTTCCACAAAATGAGAGATGTAGACTAGTGTAAGTGTACATTGCCCCTATGTGTGGTTTTGGTAATTAGTGACAACCCCTATGGACTAATGTTTTCATTGAGTTTATATGAAGGAATATTCCATAGGTACTACTTGTAGTCCATGTGTTGGATTTAAGTATGGATGCCATGAAGATAAAGATATACCTTGAGTATTGGCATCGAGATCATCAATTCGCAGACATATATGTGATATGATCAAGAAGAAAAAAATGAAGATGGAGTTCTTATGTGCAACTCAACATTAGCCATGCTCTATCTTATGTGTTAAGCAATGAATGATTATGATCTTGAGTGCAGGATATGACTCTAATTCGGTGTCATGATAGTCTCATGAATTGAGCTATGACTGACTAAGATTTAGAGCATGCAATCAAATAAAGACTTCTTTATACACCTCAAGATAGTATGATAGTGCATGAGAGATACAAGGTTGACCAATACATGAAGCATAAAGAATGTGCCACGTGAAGTCATGTGGTATGGTAAGCTTTGTAAATTATGCTTTATGAACTAACCCATCATATGCGTGCCTTTGTGTTGTCTATGTGGGTTAGGTATCTTTTCATGGGCGTGCATCAAAAGTGAGATTTAATATAGCCCATGAGAGGATGAGATTAAGTGGTGATCATCATCAAGGTTGAGTTGGGCAAGTTCAATATGAGCATCTCAAAAGGATCATATGCTTGTAGCTTTGCCATCCATTTGGTGATAATGGACATGTGAAGATGTGCTTAATGAAGCTATCCCATAGTGGCGTATGGGGGAGCAAATTATGTGTCTTCACGAAGCAACAATGATCTAGTGAGGCTTTCCGGCTTGAATGAAGCATGAAGCATCATCATCAAGATCAAGCGGGATGCGCAAGGCAAAGGTATGGCCTTGCTAGGTTTTCCTTTTACCGTTCTCAAGGTGGTTGTTGGGAGACCGGGTTACAGGATAGATAGCTGCAGTATCAAGAGAGGCTTTCAGTTGGGTAACTTGATCACATCGTCTTAGGGATCTCAATTCTTACATGCTTTGTATATCCCTCTTCTTGTTGCTTCTTGGTGTTTCTCTGTGTGAGGTTCTTGATCTTGTTGCTAGTTCTACAACAAGCCCAAGTTCATCGAAAACGGAATCCATATGCATCTTCTATTGCGTTTTCGAGTTTGAAGGTTTTACCGGTGTCTCTTTTATAGATAGGTCAAAACATTCATCTTGTGGTTTTTACTCCCTGGGTGGACAATGATGTTCTATGCATAAAGTTTTAGGGCTTTTTGTCCTGATTCCAACAAGCCCAAGATCATCGAAATCAGAGTCCGGACGCAAAAGATATCACTGTTTTTGTAAACATTTTTTCATGTTGGCAAGGCTCCTGGTCGACCGCCCGCCCCACCGGCCCACCCAGCACCACGCCCGGTGGCGCCGGCTATCTCACCAGCTGGCCCAGCATAGGCTGGCTCCCACGCCGGTGCCAACCAGACACAATCCAGGGGCACTCAGTGCCCGCCCGGTGTCTCGCCCGGTTTCTACCGGACTGGCCCGACGCTACGCCCGGCGTGACTGGACCTCCCACCAGGCTGCCCAGCGCCACGGTTGGTGTGCCAGCTCTCCCGTCAGGATGCCCTAAAACTCTCAGGTTTTCCCTAAACGGTCATATTTCTTTTGGCTATATCTTCCCCAACAGTTTTCTAGGGCTCTTGAGCACTTTTTTTACCACCATTGTTGAACCTCTTGAGCTTGCTTCCTCTCCCTTCCCTCCTATGATTCTTGCATATTCTTGGGGATCTGAAAGAGGAGATCTAGATCTACAACCTCCTCCAATCCATTCCTTCTCTAAGTGAGGGGAATTCTTGGGATCTAGGTATTGGAGTCATTTGTTGATTTCCTCCATTGTTCTTCCTCTCTAATCCCATCCTAGCATTTGTTGCTTTGGTGGGATTTGAGTGTGAAGGATTTAAACACCTTTGGTGTTCTTGCTTTGCATCATTTCATAGTGTTTAGCTCTCCACCATGATTTGTTCGAGTGAGAGACTGTGAGTTTGTTACTCTTGGAGGGTGACATCCCCAGTTGGCTTGGTTGGTGTCCCGGTGACCTCTTCGTGGAATATTGTGAAGATGCCCGGGCTTCTCCTTCGTGGAGCTTGTGAAGTGGTTTTGGAACTTGCCATCTCCGGAGTGGAGGAAAAGCTAGCCATAAGGAAAGGGCCATTATCCTTCGTGGAATTGGCTCGGAGAAGAAGGTGAGCCTTCGTGGCGCTTGGGAAATCCTTCGTGGGATCCCACACCTCTCCAAACGTGACGTACCTTCCTCCCAAGGAAGGGAACACGGGAATACATCTTCGTCTCCGCGTGCCTCGGTTATTTTTATACCCGAGTTTACTTTCCTTTGTGATAACCATTGAGCTTGAAGTTCATATATCCTGCTATCACTTGTTGTTCTTATATATCTTGTTCCTATCTTGCTTAGCTCTAGCTGTTTTTGTTGCACTTAGTTGAGCCTAGCATATTTAGGTTTTGTGCTTGTAAAATAAACGTTAGTTTAATTCCGCATTCTTACAAACCAAATCCATAAGTGTTTTGCAAACGCCTATTCCCCCTCCCCCTCTAGGCGACATATCGTCCTTTCAACTAGGTAATAGAAAGGTAACAAAAAACAAAACAAGCTTGGAGCATGCCAAATGCCCGCTCGACATCCTTCCTACATCAGTCTTGGCAAGAAGAAAACCAAGCTTACATGCGAGGCGGCTACAAGATAGTGTCATCTGGATCTATGTGTCGGCGATCGTAGAAGCATGAAACATATATCAAGCATGGCCGGTACAGGGGGCGGCATGCCTTGCCAAGTCAAAGTGAGATGATGAGCTCAGTGATATGCTCGGCTATAGGCCATAGAAGCGACATTGCAACCACCTATGAGAGTGAGCGGGTGAGGACGGCATGGTCGGTGATAGTCCGTAGAAGCTCCAGGCGGACATCGGTGTTGCTTTGCAGCCGTGGCCGAGCAATCTACATTGATGTTGGGTGATGGCGTACGAGATTCACTAGGTAGAGAGGAGCTGAGAAACTTGGTGGAAGGGGAAGGGGTGGGGAAAATGGCCAGGTTGCTGCCAAGCGGAACGCATGCGGCAATCCAACATGGCGACCTTTCATATTTTCTTGCTTTCCCGTGTACATGTCTGCTGCAATGCACATGGGTTTTTCCTAGTTATATAAAAATAAGCTTCTGCGGGCCAATTGCAACACTATGTTTTTTTAGAAACTTGCCAAGCTTTTTTGATGAGTAATAATGTTTATTGAAATTGTTACAGAATAGGGGGTACCGAGCAAAAGATATGGGTCTACTCACTTAGCTACCATATGCTTGGCTATATTGTGGGAAGTTCAAAGTTCTTTCCTCATGAACAAAGATGCAATCTTAAAATTGAGCTGCTATATGACTAATGTATTGAGATTCGCTGACTTTATTGTGCTGACTTCCTAGTGACTTTGGAACACTGGTATGTAGACCCCACATCACGACGAGGGGGCACTGATCAGTGACTCAAAGTTAGCTAACTTGGGACCTTGTAAAGTTAGCGAACTCCTGCCCATGATTAATCTCCATCTCTGTAGGTCTATATTTTTCTCTACATCCTTCGTGAATATCACCATGGCTTTGGAGTCTAAAGGTATATGCAACGTTTTGAGATCCAAGTCATCAACCAGTGCTAGGGCCTCTCGGTACGTCAATGCCTCCAACCTAGCAGGTTCAGTATACTTCCTCCGTTAGGATTTAGTGGACTTCAGTTGTCACCATAGTTATCTCATTCGTATTCTCTCATCTTGTTAATTAAATCCATACGGAGACAGTACCATATAAGATAAGGACATTGCTACAGAGTGCCCTAGCACTGGTTAGTCTTAGGGAGTGCCCCACCCAAAAATAGAAATAAATTATTCTAACATCCCTCCCGTTCCAAAAATAGAAAGTTTTAATCCTTACGACTGGGATGGCCGGATGGCTGCTGCACGGACGTGCAAAATCATCAAACTTATCATTTCGCTGTCTCCATCCCAAATTCTTGCGAGAAAAGAATACAATATCAACTCGCAAATTCACCTCAAAAAACACATCTATCATCTACTTCTATTCTGCATCGAGTACGCTTGTTCCATATCAGTGGATGTAGAAAAAAGAAAGAAAGTACATGTAACACTGCTGTCAACGTTGGAGATGTAAAAAAACTGGGGTGAATCTACTATTCTTACATCCAAAACTGGGATGAAACAGATGCTGGATGTAGAAAAGGAAGTAAAATTACATAACCACTGCCATCATTGGAGATGTAAAAAATCGAAAAATAGATCCAGCTTCAAAACAAATTACAACCAGAATTATGGGGAGCATACTTTTTTTACATCCTTCGATGATTCTCGATGTAGAAGTGAGGGAGCCTGAGAGGCGCAACGGTGCGCTGCACATGGGGAGAGGGCCCAGCGACTCGTCCTTCCCGACGGCGCCAGGCGAAGAGGGAGGGCGAGGGGAGGCGCACTGGTGGAGGTGACAGCCGGCGGCGACGCACTCGCGAAGGCGGCGACAGGCGGAGGCGCCGTCGCGAAGGCGGCGACAGGCGGCGGCGCCGTCGCGAAGGTGGCGGCCGACGGCGAGGCGAAGTCCCTGCCTCGATGGGCGACGGCGCTGGTGCAGGTGGCGGCCGGCCGCGGCGGCGCGCTCGCGAGGGTGGCGGCGCCCTCGTGGAGATCCATCGGTACCACCACTCTCTCGATGGGAAGGATGGGGAAAAGTAAGTGGAGGAGATGAAGGAGATAACTTGCTCGTGGTGGGCCCCAACTACCTGTCTCCCGTGAACAGCCCCACGTGGATCGAACGGTGAAAAAGGGAGAGCACTGGCTAACACAAGACGGTGCCCTGGCACGTAATAGAAATTGGGATAAGATAACCACGGTACACCGACATAATTACCTGCATCGTCACGATAGAATGCCTAGCATTCTTGTTAAAAACACCGTACACATTGATCTTTCTTAGCACAATCCGACGGGGGCGGTAGCCATCTTTCACGCTAGCGAAGATCTACGGGGGAGGAAAGGTGTCGCCTCCACATCCTATCGCGAGAGACGAAAGGGGCACCTGCCTTTTTTTCCTCCTACCGCGGTGGTAGCCACGACCCGGTCAGGAGTTACCATGTGCCGCACACCCTAGGTTAGGTGTTCCTTTTTTTTCCTTCTTCGGTTTTTTCTTCTATTTTTTCTCGTTTTATTCAAATTATTTGTTGAAATCTGATTTTTTTCAAAAATTGAATATTTTACAAAGTTTTGAAAAATATGTTTTCCGAAAACGAATTATTTTATATAGGAAAAGTTTCAAATTTGAACTTTCTTGAGTTCAAACTTTTCAAATTTGAATAATTTTCCAATTTGAACATTTTCAAATTTGGGCGTTTTGACAATTTTAACAATTCAAAATTTGAACATTCTTAAAAAAATTAAAAATTAAAATTAAAATATTTAAAAACTTAAGAAAGAAAAAAAGAATCTATACCTAATAATAATAATAATAATAATAATAATAATAAAGGAGCTAACGTTTCCTTGGTTTCGTCCGTTATTGTGGGCTTTCGTCCGACTCAAAAGGCGCTTTCGTCCTTAGCTGAACCGTGCCGAGTACGGACTACGGAGCTTGCACAGTTCAGCTGGCAACCGATCGATCGGGTCTCCTCGAATAGGCAACGATTGTACCTTATCGCACGTGTGGAGAGAAGTACTCAAACTCCGCCGTCTCATTAATCCCTCGATTCTACTACTACTACGACAAAGACGTAGGACAGGGACGGTGTTGGGCTGCGGACACGATCCCACGACGGCGGAGGGTTTGCCATGGCCGGCGACAAGGTTGTTTACACCAAGATTGGCGTGGTTTCCTGCGCACGTCGACAAAAAGAAAGCAAATCAAAGTGGTTTTCTTCAATCGTAAGGAAGCGCCCTTCTGAATCCATATGTCGTAAAATCGGATCGGAGCAGTTCTGTACTGGAAAAGTTCTCTAATTGCCGGCCTGTAAAACCTAACCCTAGAATAGGAAAGGTTGGAGAGAATCAGCACAACGTATCAACGTACGTGGCTGGTGTTGTATATTTATAGATTGAAGAGATTACATCAGATTACAATACAGGGACATATATGTAAATACACTCGTCTAACACCCTCCCTCAATCTTAGCCGTATCAAGAAGGCTGAGATTGCGCCGGCAGGCCGAGAACTGTGGCAAAGGCAACGGCTTGGTGAAGATGTCCGCAAGTTGATCTTTAGATGAGATGAACTTGATATGTAGAAGCTTCTGTGCAACTCTCTCTCGTACAAAATGATGATCAACCTCAATATGCTTAGTCCGAGCATAAAACACAGGGTTAGATGATAAGTACGTAGCTCCAATATTGTCACACCATAGAATCGGTGGATGAGCCTGTGGTACTCCTAGCTCCTGAAGCAACGACTGTACCCAAATCAACTCAGCAGTGGCATTAGCAAGAGCCTTGTACTCAGACTCCGTACTAGAACGCGACACTGTAGCTTGTTTCCGTGCACTCCAGGCGATCAAGTTAGGCCCATAGAAGATGGCATGTCCCCCCGTGGATCGCCTGTCATCAGAGTCCCCAGCCCAGTCTGCATCAGAGAATGCTGACAAAAGACTAGAAGAGGAGCGCCGAAGATGAATCCCATGTGAGATGGTAGAGCTGATGTAGCGAAGAATACGCTTCACAGCAGACCAGTGAGGTTGACGAGGAGTCTGCATGTACTGACACACTTTATTAACTGCAAACGAGATATCAGGCCATGTGACTAGTAAATACTGCAAACCACCAACAATGCTGCGATAGGTAGTAGCCTCATCAGATGTCAAGAGATCCCCATCAGCAGCAGACAAACAGTCAGTAACAGTCATAGGAGTAGAGGCTGACTTGCACTCAAGCATACCAGCACGGCGAAGAATATCAAGAGCATACTTCTTCTGAGTAAGAGCGAGACCCTGAGAGACATCAGAAACCTCTATCCCCAGAAAAAAGCGAAGAGAGCCCAAATCCTTCACCGCAAACGCAGACTGTAAACCATGAACAAGACGACCAACCGCAGAAGGCGAAGAGCTCACCACAATGATGTCATCGACATAGACCAAGAGATACATGGTGATATCCGGACGACGAAGCATAAAGAGGGAGGTGTCGGCACTGGAAGGAACAAAGCCAAGATCCCGAAGAACACTCCCAAGGCGAGCATGCCAGGCACGGGGCGCCTGTTTAAGCCCATAGAGAGCTTTGACCAAACGACAGAGATGCTGAGGATGAGCTGAATCAACAAACCCAGGCGGCTGACGCATGTAGACCTCCTCCTCAAGAACACCATGGAGGAATGCATTCTGAACATCAAGTTGCCGAAGATGCCAACCACGCGAGACTGCAAGAGAGAACAGAAGGCGAATAGTGGTGGGCTTAATGACAGGGCTGAAAGTATCTTCATAGTCCAGTCCATACCGCTGTTTGAATCCCTTGGCAACCAGGCGCGCTTTGTAGCGCTCAATGGACCCGTCGGAGTGACGCTTGATCTTGAAGACCCACTTAGAGTCAATGACATTGATACCTGAACGAGGAGGAACCAGCCGCCAGGTCTCATTGCGAAGAAGGGCCTGATATTCAGTCTCCATCGCCTCACGCCAGTGCGGTATACGCATAGCATCGTGATGAGAAGTCGGCTCAGAAGACGGATCGGAGATACCATGAGCAGAACACGCCGTCAGCCAGGCAACGGACCCATCTGTCCAGACCTTGGGCCGAGAGTGGCCGGTGCGGCTGCGAGTGACTGGCCGCGGTGGTACAGACGGCTGCTGAGACGGCAGCGAACGCCCGCTTGTCGTCGCGTCGGCATCAGGAGGTGCAGCAGGAGACACCTGGGCCGGCCCAGGCGAGGATGGGCCAGACGAGAGTGGCGACGCAGGGGCATCTGCCGCCGGGGGCGAAGCAGACGGACCCGGAGACGAGGCGCGGGCCGGAGTGGCGGGGCTGCCACCAGGCAGATCGGGCGGGGAAGAGCCGGCCCGTGCATGGAGCTGCATGGGGCTGGGGTCCGCACTTTCAACATGATCGACGTGATCATCAGGGGGCGTGGACGGCTGATCCAGAAGCTCCAGCCGAGCTCCTCGAGCTGTTCCTGCACCATGGTTAGGAAGCAAGGAAGGAGAATACGCAATATCTGCAAATTGGTCAATGGAAACTGGTGTAGAAGTGGGGTCAACAGATGTATTGGTAGAAGGCATATGTGCAAAGGGGAAAACATTCTCATCGAATATGACATCGCGAGAAATATAGACTCTATTGGACGGGACATGCAAACATTTGTAGCCTTTATGTAAGGAGCTATAACCAAGAAAGACACACTTCTTAGAACGAAATTCAAGTTTGCGGCTGTTGTAAGGTCTGAGATGGGGCCAACATGCACAACGAAAAACCTTGAAAAATGTGTAGTCTGGGGTTTCATGCAAGAGTACTTCCAATGGAGTTTTCATGTCAAGAACACGAGTAGGAAGTCGATTGATAAGAAAACATGCCGTATGAAACGCGTCACTCCAGAAGTGAAACGGCAAGGAGGCATGTGCAAGTAGAGTAGTCCAGTTTCTATAATGTGGCGGTGTTTGCGCTCAGCAGCCCCATTTTGTTGATGAGTATGGGGACACGCAACACGATGATCAATGCCAAGATTATTAAAGAAAGTATTGAGATTACGATATTCGCCTCCCCAATCCGATTGAACATGAATGATTTTGTGGCTAAGTAGACGTTCAACATGTGTTTGAAATTGCAAGAAGTCATTAAAAACATCAGACTTGCGCTTAAGCAAATAAAGCCATGTGAATTTACTAAAAGCATCAATAAAGCTCACAGACCACTAATGGAAGTTTGGGCAGGGCCCCAGACATCTGTGAAGATAAGCTCTAAAGGAGCTTTTATTACACGAGTGGAGGATGAAAAAGGTAACTGATGACTTTTGCCTTGTCGACAGGCATCACACACTAAGGAGTTTTTATTACTAGACTCAATAGGTAGGGCGTGGCGACGAAGAACATGCTCAACCACTGGGGACGCTGGATGTCCTAGACGACAGTGCCAGTTGGACGAAGACACTCGGATGCTGGTGAAAGCTTGCCTGACCGGGGGCCCTCGGCCACCAACTGGATAGAGGGCACCATGACTCCGACCACTAAGAATGATTTCCCTCGTATCTCTGTCCTTCACAAAAAGATCAAACGGATGAATTTCAACAAAGACGTTATTGTCAAGAGCAAGTTTATGAGCGAGATAAAAGGTTCTTAGTGACTTGAGGACAGACTAGAATATCTTTGAGACAAAGCGGGGTGGCAGTGTTGGTGGAAAGAGTAGATTGACCAATATGAGATATGCGCATACCTTGACCATTTGCGGTGTGCACATGGTCCTTCCCGTGATACGGTTCCTTGACGCCAAGCTTGTCCAGCTCGCCAGTGAGATGATCAGTGGCGCCAGTATCCATGTACCAAACTGGATCAACAGGATAGGATGGAGTGTATGCAGCCTGGTGGTGATTGCCATGCGTTACCATCGATACTTGGCGCTCCAGATTGGCGCCATCATTGCCTACACCGAGGAAGTCCTTGTCAAAGCGCTTCCAGCAACGCGCCGCGATGTGACCAAGCGTGTTGCAAAGCTGGCACAGTGGACGATTCCCATCGGATGTATTCCAGCGGCGCCCGCCTCCACCTCCGCCCCCTCCGTTGTTGGAACCGGAGGAGTTGTTGGAGTAGGGCAGATTAGAGGGCGACGGCGCACCACGGCCACCACCGAAACCAGAGGGCGGCGGCGTCCCACGGCCACCACCAAAGTTGCCAGCGGGAGGGTAGTTGGGCTTGGAGTAGCCCCCCCCGCTGCCGCCCGTCTGTGGGCGAGGCGTACCACGGCCACCGCCACGGTACGCGGCATTCGCCGAGGCGCCACTTTGGAGAGCGGCTGCACGGCGACTCTCGACACGCTGCTCGGTGGACAGCAGGCGAGCGTGGAGTTCACGTGTGGAGATCGGTGTCTCGCGGCCATTGATGTTCTCGGCCAGATTGTCGTAATCCTCGTCAAGCCCATTGAGAACATAGGCGACGAAGTCCTCCTGAGCTAGAGGCTGGCCCATTGCAGTGAGAGAGTCCGACAGGGCCTTGATCTTGTTGAAGTACGTCGTGATCGACGAGGTTTGCTTCTCCATCTTCTGCAGTTGCCCACGGATATGCACAGATTGCGCACTGAAGTGGGTATCGAAGGAGTCACAGAGAGTCACCCAGGCCTCCTGCGCCGTGGCGGCAAACATCACCAGGCCACCAACGGCAGGGAGTAGCTGATCCCTGACAGCAGCGCCTGGTCTTGCATCACCCAGGCCCGGTGCTCGGGATTGGGGATCGCTGCGGGGCGCCCCTCGAACTGTACAAGGACACGCTCCGGCGGGCACGGATACGTCCCGTCTACGTACCCCATCAAGAACTGAGAGCGCAGGAGCGGGAGGATGGCAGAACGCCACAACAAGTAGTTGTCGCTGCCGAGCTTGACTGTCAGGAGGTTGCCGAAGTGGAGCGGCGCAGCGACGGCGGCAGTTGACGACGAGGCACCCCCGAAGCCTGCCGAGGAGAACATGCTCCCGGCGGGAAGGGTACCCATGGAGGACAGCGTAGATGCGCTGATAGTCGAGGCAGAGAGAGCCACAAGGCTGGACGGCGCGGAGATCGCGCCAGTAGTCGACAAGGAGAGAGCGCCGATGGTGGACGGCGGAGACAGAGTCCCGTCGGTGGCCATGGCGAGCGCCCCAGCGGTGCTTTGTTGGAGAACACCGGTGGTGGCGTCAGTGGAGCTAGCGGAAGACATGAACGCGGCGGCGGCGGCTACCAGATTGGATCGGCGGCGGCGGCGCACGCGTGCTCTGATACCATGTAAAACCTAACCCTAGAATAGGAAAGGTTGGAGAGAATCAGCACAACGTATCAACGTACGTGGCTGGTGTTGTATATTTATAGATTGAAGAGATTACATCAGATTACAATACAGAAACATATATGTAAATACATTGTCTAACACGGCCTTCCTTTGCACTTCCAGCCGCGCCATGAGAGCCGACATTGCCATGGCTGACCTAAAGTAGCAGCAGCGCATCACAAAGGATGGCCGATGGGCCAATCCGGAGGAGGAGGATGGCAGATCGAAGTAAAAAGAAAAAAACCTACAGGAGGAGGCGCGGGGGGAGGAGGGCTTGAGGCGAACGAGGCCGGTCGAGGGAAACATATCTGGCTGCCCAGGCGGACGACGCCGGCGCATAGCGCAACCATCTCCACCAACTCGTCGACATCATGAGGCCGTCCACAGGAAACTCACGCAAACATCGTCTCTGCATCGTGTCCAGTGGCTGCCGGGGCAGACGACGCTGGTATGTCCCGCAACGATCTTCGGCTTCTCCTGGACTTCATGGGCTGGCTTGCCCGTTCATGTGCATGCTGCTGAGCTGATCCTGCACCTCAGATTTATTTCTTGCGGTGCCCCTTTTTCCTGCACTTTCAATCAAGATGCTTCAAGAGCCCATGGTCCATGGATGCAAGTCAAGTCATTGGTGGCTTTGAATCTTTCTACGACATTCGATTTTGTTGTCGTTCATAGACACAAGTCGACTAGCTGGCCGATGTCCGATCCGGTTCATGGGCCTCGTCGAGCACCAGAACCTCGTCGCCTACTGTGTCCACCCAGACGTTTTTTTTTTTTTGAAACGGAGGCAAAAGCTTTGCCTCATTCTATTAATTAAGAAGAAAGTGCCCAATTTTTAGGAGAAAATCGTGCGAAAATCAACAACACACACTTAGCACCCCGGCCAACCTGGCTACCCACACGAAGCACAGACGCCATCGAGGAGAAAGACCATCGTTGACGATGTCATCGAGCGTCATCGTCGTCACTCGTCCACGAGACAGCGATTCCGACTTCACCTTAGACAACCGCCAACGAGACCCCCGCCGCAAACGGCATCGGCACCCAAGCGAGCCTATGCCAAACAGTCGGCCCCCAAGCACGTCGAGGAGGAGGCAGCTTCGACTTCAACCGTGACCTTCATAGGAGAGGTTGCACACCTTGCACCGACGCAAGCACCAATCAAGTGGCATCGTTGCCACAAGTCGCCTCGCAGCTCCGACTTCACCATCATGGCAGGGGTGACGAAGGACATGCCGCAACTCCGATCCGCACACCATTGTCATCGTCGCCACGCAACCCATGACGCCAACACCATCCAACTTCCACGGGTCCCTCCGACCTAAGCAGCTCCAAATCGATGCCCTCAGGAGGGAAGACGACACAAGAATACCGCCATCGACCGATCACGAATGATCTAGGGATTTCCCCGGAGCATACCCAGACAGGAAGCCACAACGTCACCTCGGCGATGCCTTCAAGAAGGGAGCGGCGCCCGAAGCCGCCGCCATCGCCGGCCTCGGCCAGCTGCACAGTTCAAACGTGCGCACCTGTCCACCCATGGAACGGCAGGCGGAAGATAAACGTACAATACATGCTGGTGTATGGCCGGGCATGCAAAAACACATAGAATGTTTTCTACTGTATTTGTGGTTAGTTGATGCTGCCACGGCCGGACGGCAAGGAGGACGACAACTACAAGCCCCCGATGGCGGAGCTATGCAAGATTTACAGCTACATGCCGACAGTATTCCCAGGGTACGTATGACCAGGGGACATAGAGATGCATTGCAGCAAGAACCAAAGATTCAAACGGGTGGAGTATTCATATGCAGGGTCGGAGGAACTCGCTCTGCTTGAGTAGTAGAGTTTGATGAGCTATACGATCCAGGTCCAAGTACGAGTGGTACGGGAAAATCGGGTCCGTGTCCATCTGCGATGCTACAGCCCGATCGGGAGCATCCTGGTTGCGGCGTCCACATCTGCTCTCAGTTTTTCTGCAGAAGTCGCTGGTGCAAGGTGGGCAGAGGCAGCCGCGGCCAAACTTTGGGCAATCTACTTATATAAAGGGATGTGCTATCATTTTCGGATGTGCTATCTTCTTTTAATCAGATCCATGAGCTGAGGTAGCTGCTCTCTAAGCTGATAGGTTTACCTACCTAGCCAGCCTTCCATGGTCCAACTGACACCACAAGATGATTTAGCTTGATCATCCGGCGCTGACGGGCTGGTCCATTCATTTGCTATGGTCTGATCGGAGAAAATCCTGCCGCCATCTCCTTGGACAGCTCGTGGTCGTGCGACTACATTGAATTTTGGGAAGATACAGACATCAGACAAATTTCGCGAGATTTGGCACGAAATAAGAAGCAGCGTAGAATGTGATTGAGATTTGAGAGCAAAGATAAGCACCGGTTTGGATCAGTTGCATACGTGAGCTCGTCCGCCCAATTTTTTGGCAGAAATTCTCACGCCGATGCTCTGCTTTGGGATTAATTTTAACTGGTCAAAGCTCTATAGTTGGTCGCTGGTTGGCTTCGTGTGCTGGTGTATCCCTATGGGAAAGAGAGCAAATATCGCTCAAAGTATGCAAGATTGAGAAGGTTTTAACTTGCTACCATCTAAAAAAATAGCTGCAAGCCTACCAATTGTAGCTATACTAACCCATCATCATAATTCAAAAAGGCATGCAATAAATTACGATCAGAGGCATAATATCAACAATTGAAGAACATCAGAAGGTTTTACTTCTTTTAATACTCCCTCCGGTTCATATTAATTGACTCTAATATGGATGTATCTAGACACATTTTAGTTCTAGATACATCCATATTGAAGTCAATTAATATGAATCGGAGGGAGTAACTCATAATAATATTAAGTTGTTTTACTATTTTATAATTTGGTGGCTATAACTAGAGTTACGAGGAAACGCACTAGGAAGTAGGAGCGATCGTGGCAAGGTGGGAGTGCGACCCAAATTGGTGAAGTGTGAAACTTTTGAAAGGAAGCACTTCTCCATTTAATTATTAAGTTAGTTTAGGATTTTAATTATTAAGTTAGGTTATGATTTCACTCTGTTTTATGCAAGGGATTGATATTCTGTGCTGAAATTTTGATAACCTAAAAAATATTAAATTAACCCTAAGAAATGCACAGGAAGCAAGTAGAACACCCGTAGCAACGCACGGACAAATTTCCTAGTACAGAAAAAAGAAAGAAACGCGAACTAGGTCGACCAGCTGGCATATAGGGTTCGCCCATCTGGCCTGGCCTGCCTTGCACACACGTGCCCGGCCTGTACTCTTTCCCGGGGTATTCAAGCCCATCAAGAAATCGCGCCGTTCATAAACAGAGTAGGCAGGCCTAGCAAAATCGAACGAGGCCGGGCCAAGCTCCTAGTGGTGCAGCTCCTTTTCTTTTTCCCAGCTGCTCGGACTGCAGCACGTGCATTCAGTTTCAGAGCAGTCAGTTAGTTAACACGCAACTGCGAGGATGAGTCGCCATAAAACACCAGTATCATATTGCCGCACTGCTGATCCATATCCGGCTCCGACAGTATCATGCAGTTAGCAGTTCGCTGGTTGCTGGTTGTTGGGCGATGCATCGGATATATCCACAATCCCGCGTTACAGTTTGACACGGAACCAAAATCAGCCCGTCTAAATCAATAGGATATCTGACTGAATGACTGACTGCCTGACTGATTCATCCATCCACAAACTAATCCCAGAATCCCAAATGCAGTGGCCTGCATGTGCGTGGCTATCTGAACTTGACTTTTGCGGCGCCAAATGTCACGCCCGGTCTAAACTAATCTCCTTTTGCTTTGCCGTCGTCGTAGTCCCACTGATTGATCGCCTCGCACATGCATGAGTACAAAGAATCAGTTTAATTTGATTGATCGGTGAGTTCGCTCGCCGATTAGTGGCGGCTGATCTACATGTGTCAGCTCTCAGCTGAGGCCACTCTGTACTTCTGTGCGCTGGCAGAAAGTGGTACGTATTTACTTCTCTCATTACGCAGATGCAGGGTTGCCGATCGTTGATCTACAAACACAAACAGCTAGATGCCCGATCTGGTAACAGTTTAGTCCTTCGATTGGTGAACATGATCAAGGAAAAAGGAAACCATTTGGCAGCGGACATGTGTCAGCTCTCTGCCGAGACCACGCTGTACTTGCGAGCTCTGGCAGAAACTGGTATTTACCAAGCACAAACAGCTAGATGCCCGATCGAGCAACAGTTTGGTCATTCGATTGGTGAACATGATCAAAGAAAAGAAAATCATTGCGACTGTTCTAGTGTGTCGAGCGACTGCAGGATCGATCGGCGTGTCGTGCCGCGCTCTGATGCTCACCAGGACAGGATCACAGGACGATTCATATGTATGCTGACGCCGAATCAAGGCCCCGATGAACAGAAGCCGGAGCCATGTGCCTGAATAGACGGACCTCCTGATCCACAGAGAGTTGCCCAGCGTTTCAGGCTTTCCGCCCGTACGTGGCCGCGCGTGGCCGGGGCACCACCACGCCACGAGTCTGTTGGAGAACGTGCGTGCTGAGGCTGGCCGTTCATGCGACGGCCGACGGGGCATATGCCAGGCTCCACCACCGCTCCATGGCGTCGGCGTTGGAGCCGGAGATCGATCTCACTCGCTAGCACAGCACAATGAAATTGTTAGCCAAGAACTGTTCCCGCATGCTCCCCGCGCGCGCCTGTGGATCCACATGGCCTAAGCTAAGCGTCCTACAAACGATCATTGGGGATCTCTGTTGAAAATAGGAAATCGAGGGAAGTGAAAACAGCCATGTTTGGATGTGGCAGGTTAGATTCTCTCCACTCCAATTCAAGCTGCTGAAGCGAAACAGTCAGAGAAGCCTGTAGCTTCCTCTGAAGCCTGAACCTCTGAAGCATGGGTAAATGCCCGTGCAGGACTGATTCACCTGACGTGGCATCGCTGGCATCGAATACACGCGCAGGAACGCAGGGATCAGGATCAGGTTGCCATCTTCTGAACGACCTGAAAAACCCGCAGAGGCCAGCAGTCGAGCAGCAGTGGAGCCATGTGTACAGTTAGTTCCATCTGAATTTGCACCGTACTGTATTTGCCAATCTGGATGCGTTCCATCCAGTTACCATTCAGTAGCCATGGTTTTACAATGCCTGAAACCAGCAAGCTTCGTTAACGTTGAACCCTCGGTCCGTGCTATGCTGCTGTTTTATTTTCAGTCCGCAGGTACTAAGCAGGAAGAGTGCGACGACATAGAACGTGTTTTTCTTTTTTTCCTGAATGCTCTGCTGCATGCGTGCGTCGGCGCTGATTCATGCTTATCTTTCGGTCTATCAGGTTAGGTAACACGATAAGCCGGTCCAAGGAAGCAAGCTAGTACTACTACATAACAATGCAGCTAAGGTTTTTCTGCTCTCAAACGTGTCAAAACTGTTAAAACTAGAATCGTAAAGGAGAGAAACAACAAGCAAATCATTCAACTGATCACTTATTCCATTGATGATCTCAGTATATATACAAAGGGAGGAGACGCGAGTGGAGAGTCGCGTCCGTACGAGAGGGTGCGAAGATGTCGGTTGTCATATTGCAAACCGACATAGAGAATTACATGGGAGGATTATCTCCTTAATTAATCTAATCTATTAATTAAATCCTAACACTCCCCCTAATCCTTCCTTGTCCTTGTGATCGATCATCTCTGGAATCATCTCCTCCAAAAACCCTGTGGAAAAAATATGAGGAGAGTTGTGTCTATGATATGTTGCTAAAACTCCTTAAAACCCAGTGGGAAAATAAGGATAAAATGGTGCAACATATAATAGTTAGATATGTTGTTAAAACTCCTTCAAAACCCAGTGGAAAAATAAGGAGAAAATGACACAGCATATAATTGGTATTGTCTCTTTGTTAACTCGATACGAGAAAAACCTTGTAAAAGGGAAAAACCCCATAGAGTATAGAGAACAATATATGTCGTATATATTTTCCTCGAAAAACCCCGGCGGGGAAAATAGAAAATATGACATATCATCTTGTGTTGATATTACCTCATTAAAAACCTTGATGAGAACCTGTGTAGTAAACTCATAAAGGGAAAAAGAGTGTAATATGATGCTTTGAACATGATTGATTCAGGAAGATACTCCCCCTGATTCTTGCAAATTTGGAAGCCGTCGCATACCAATTCCATGAAATACTTCTGGAACGTTGAAGTTGGTAGAGACTTCATGAACAAACCAACAACAATATTGTGTGATTTGACTTGCTAGATGTTTATTCTCCAACTCTTCTGAAGTTCATGGAGATAAAACAATCTAGAGGCAACATGCTTAGTGATATTGCTCTTGATGTATCATGTTTGCATCCATGCAACACAAGCAACATTATCTGTGTAGATAATGATTGATGGTTCAAGAGAACCAATACCACATGACTGATGTATGTGGTTTATCATTCCACAAAGCTACACGTGTGTATGAGGCGTTGTATTTTAGAATGATTGGTAGGTGTAGTCACATGTCTCGAAGACATCAATGGAGTGACAGTTCTACCATGTTGATACACATTGTGGGGATCATTCAAGTAGCCAACATCAATGTATCCTGATGATATTGGAGTTCAGATTTCATGAAATTACAAGAATATGTCAAGTAATGTGTGGTGCCTTGGAGATATCGAAAGATATTCTTGATTCCCAACCAATTGTGTTTGTGGGTCCAATGGCACTGAGATATGGAACTTCAAGTCCCAACATCCGTAATACATCATCCCGTGGTTTGAGTGAATTTTTCTCTACGTCTAGAGATCGAACAACCGGCATGGGAGATGGATATGACTTGTCCATTTTCAGTTTCTCCAATATTTATAATATAGGCAACTTGGTGTACCAATACTTGAGTGAAGTAGCTCGACTTGTAAAATCAAAGCACTATTTGGGTTTCACCAAATCCTTCATCTCAAATTCCGTCTTTTAGATGATCACACGCTTCGTCATTGCAAGAGTAATCCTTGTGTATGACAAACACACATGGGTAATCATCATTGTAGGAGTAATCCTTGTGTATAAGGAACTCACTACATCGGTTGTACCAAAATATACCGACAATAATAAGCCATGTTGTGACTTATTAAGTTTACACAATACATGTTGCATTTGCATTTCGATTCGGATTGTGATTCCATCGGAAACCATACATGTCCAAATCTAGTGATTCATATCGATATGTAGTCACTACATCTATCAACTGCATAGATAGATGATTTTGTATTTCCGAAGATATAATTATCGGAAATAGGATTCCACTCGCGTCTGGAGATTAGGTCTCGGATCTCTGCGTAAATCCGACATTGTGCTACAAGCCTTACTTTCTCACCACCTTGTCATCTCATTCCGTTTCTGAAAGAGAACATATTGAACCGCATAGGGAATTCATTTGGAGAAGCGAGGCTAATTCTGCTTGGATTGCACCCTTCGATTGTTTGAGTCCAAGCAAGTGGTTTACACTCTGCCATGGCCATGGTCTTTGGATTTGAATCATTATGAAAGATATTTGCAATCATACAAGGGAAATAATGTCGACATTTGTAGGCTTTAATCATATGATTCTCCAGAATCAATATAGTTGGAGGAAATCTCCCAAGCACCCATGATGACTCTTCGTGATTTCCCAATACGAGTGAGTCTGGATGTTCCGATGTCCCAGCCAGTGTGTGCAAGCTGAAGCTGGGTTGTGGAGGTTTCCCTTCCACTGGGTGTATACTACCCATAAGGTGTTAATCAACGCTAGGTTGATATGCATTTACTGATTGAGAGGATTTCTCCTCGATTAACCTTGTTGCTTCTAGGAAGCTAGATCCTGGTTAGAGGCCGTACTACTCCTCCTCTTTCAGAAATAGGGAGTTGAGTGGTTTTATTGGTACCTCCACTCTTTCGGGCGCATTTCTAACCGGATTAAAGGATTATATATCACCTTTTAATCAGTAAATGAATCTGCCATGTTATTTGCAAAGTGTTGCAAATTTGTGAATCGTAGACGTATAGTACAGATTCTTGAATACGTGGATCAAACCTTTTGTGTATGGACATATGTGACAAAGTGCCGAACTCCAATCTTCGAAAGCCATACAATAATTATTGGAGGCACATGAAGAGAATTTTGCATCATTGTCCATTCAAATTGATTATAATTTGATTTTAGTCCACACTATGGTTGGAAGAGGCCACAAATATCACCTCGAATGCATTCGATCGAGGGACTATATGAGAACCTCAAACTGAGCTACATAATATCCAATTATTAAGAAAAATTAGCTTCATGCAAATCATGACCAATGGAATTGATTTATAGGCAACATGTGCTACGGGTTGAATGTACGTGTAGTACAATCCAAACAATAGAGAGGGTACCTTTTTAAATACTCGTTCCTCATCCATTGGATTGAATCCCGTAGAAATATGTTGTTTCCGTAGTAATTAGATCAAGATTTTTATCTAATTGTGTCGATTTGGTGTCTTGTCGCATGGAGTTCTTTGTTTCTTGTAGTAATCTAACAACTAGATTGAATTATCATCCAGTCTGATTCACGAAAGAAAATGTGCTTTATGTGTTCGGTTTGTCTTCCCGATTGAGCGCTTTATCTATCTTCTTTGTCTGTTCTCCTGCGATTCTTTTACTCGACTTTGGTTGATCTTGATTCTTGAAGCCCGCCTGCCCGTGGCCTCGACTAGGCTGTTCGCTTCGTTATGTTCTTCTTTCGATTCTCAGCGACTTTGCACTGTGATGCTCTCGGCAGAGCGTGCTGATAACGTGTTAAAACTAGAATCGTAAAGGAGAGGAACAACAAGCAAATGATTCAACTGATCACTTATTCCATTGATGATCTCAGTATATATACAAAGGGAGGAGACGCGAGTGGAGAGTCGCGTCCGTACGAGAGGGTGCGAAGATGTCGGTTGTCATATTGCAAACCGACATAGAGAATTACATGGGAGGATTATCTCGTTAATTAATCTAATCTATTAATTAAATCCTAACAAAAACTAGGAGGAGCAGCGTCTCAAATTTGGTAGCTGGGTCAAACGTGATTGACCCAATTCTCCGCTCTCTTGCCAACAGTTTTATTTTTCAGATTTTATTATGTTGGACAAAGGTACACGGGGATTTTTTTGAAGCTAAGAAATGCCTTATTTGCTCTATTTATTTGATAAATTTTTTTGGAGAATTACGGGGGGGATTTTGCTCCCCACCGCTTGTTGTATTACTCGACATGGCTGGCAGCCAGAACTGTTGTACAGGGTGAAGAAAGGGGTACACAGGGGAGGGGAGGGGAGAGGCATATACAAGTTACATGGCAGAGAACAAGAGGAAGATACGGAGAGCGTCGAGCCTCCCACGATCGATGATGTTATAGCGCCATCTCCAAAGAGTGAGGTCATCGGCGGCCCGACGAAGAACCACATTCGCTGTAGAGGACTTGGTGTTGAAGACGAGGTCGTTTCGCGCCTTCCAGAGCGACCATATGATCGTCGCCAGACCGGAGTGCCAGATATGAGTCATCGTCCCAGCGGAAGGTCGCAACTCCCAGAAAGAGAAGGACCTCTCGGGGATGGTAGTACCCATCCGGTCCCAAACCTCCCCAGCCAAGGCGCAGACGAAGAAGAGGTGTCTCCCAGTCTCCGGGAGATGGCAGGATCGTCACTCTTTGGAGATAAAGTTACATCATGAATTACATAAGCCAGAACAATGCCTTATTGTGTATTTCTTTCCTTAGAAGCCTGTAAATCTACAGATAGCAAAATAATAATAAGCAAATAAAGCAGCAAAGCTTGGAGGTGGCAGGTCAGATTCTATCCGATTCAAGCTGGAACAGTCAGAGGAGCCTGTAGCTTCCTGTAAAGTCTGAGTTTCTGAAGCATGGGTAAATGCCCGTGCAGGACTGATTCACCTGCCGTGGCATCGCTGCCATCCACAAATTTGGCGAGGTTCCCTTCTGAATTCTGATCCGCCTTGCAACATAAACGCAGGCAGACAGGCAGGGATCAGGCTGCCGTTTCATGAACGACCTGAAATACCTGCAGACGTCAAAATCGAGCGGCAGCAGAGCCATATGAGCGGAGCCATGCGCGGAGTCACTTGTATCTGACTTTTGACCATATTTGTCAATCTGCGTGTGTTCCATTGAGTTAACATTCAGTAGCCACACTTTTAGATGCCTGGATAATAATACTATTATGATTCGTGAAGGTTCTGAACTCTCTGTCCATGTTATGTTGCTATTTATTTTCACTATGTTGAATGCGTCGGCGCTGATGAACGCTTATCTTTCAATCTATCAGGTTAGGTGAAACGATCAGCCGGTCAAAGCAAGCAAGCAACCTAACCGTGCAGCCTAATTAATAAGTATTTTGTACACTCGAACGTGTCAAAATTAGCTGCGTCAAACGTGTTTGACCTAATTCTCCACTTATCTCCTGCAAACAGTGCAGAGTACTTTTTAGGAATGACTATTTGGCAGTGTTATTCTTCCAATTATAAAATGACATGTGGCATGAGAAATAAACTCCCAAACCCTTAGATGAAGTCATTAACAATTTTTATAGGCAGGTACTGGTTCAATATGGTTACCTTTAGTTAGCAATAAACAAAAAATGAAAATAGTGAAAATCAATTATACATGGCAAGTTTCATGGCCAAATTTGCATGTCCCAGATCATATAAAATCTAGTGTAATGGATTGCAACTCGATAGATAGAGAACTTACACAAGAATAGAAGGAAACTCTAGTCTACATGATTTCAGAAGTTAAAAGTAGTGTATGTTTGCCCAAAATTACATGTCCCATATCATGTAAATGCTAGTGCAATATAATAGGCTGTAATTTGCTAGATAAAAGCTTAATTAAAAACACAAGAAAAATCTTGTTTACATGGTCACAAAATAACAATTACAATGTTGTTTGCCCAAATTTACACGTCGAAAAAAAAACTAGCACTCTGGAAAACTTTCCAAAACTCATCCAAAAGCTACCAGAGAGAGAAGCTAAGATCATCTCCAGTAGTGTCTCCCAAACCGTCCCCCAAAGTGCGCCGGATCGAGCATTTGGGGGACGTGTTTTGTTCGTGCCGCGTTTGGGGGACGTCGCTCCCCAGCCGCATCCTCCAAACGCTGCCCCCAATCAGAAATTCAAATTGTTGCATTCAAAAGAGATCGTTCCCGTCGAATCGTCGCGATCAGAGTAGCGGCGATCAAAGTACTGGGCGCGCGATCATATTACAGTCCGGTGGTGCATGGTAATTACAAGAAGGGGTTGGGCGACGGCGACGTATCCTGAGTCGACGCAGGCCCGTCGATCACGATGACCTCGTCGCGATCTGCCTGGTGATGTGCATGCTCCGTCTGCTCCGTCGCCGATGCAGAGGCCGACGCAGGTGTAGTAGTAGAAGACGCGTCAGCCGGCTCTTGCTCCGCGGTTGCTGCCGCTGCCGCTGCCTGGGCCGCCGCGTCGGCCGCCGCCATTTTGGCTTCGATGTCGTCGAGGATCTAACCTTTGAAGAAGTTGTGCGCCGCCCGCGTCCGGGGAGACATTCCCTCTGTCGATGCTCTCAGCAGGGACATGTCGTCCCTGCGTTTCTTGAGCTCCAACTTCTCCTCTTGCCTCTTGAGCAGCTCCGCCCACATTTCGTCGGCCCTTTTGTGGCGGGAGGGAAAGATTGAGGAGACGTCGGCGAGGCATTTCGTGATCGACGCATGCGTCTTCTCACACGACGCGGCGTCGGCCAAGACGACCTTTTGGCTCCTCTTCATTGTCACTTTGTTGTAGTCGCTCTTGATGAGCTTGCGCTCATCGAACTCGGCCTTGATCCTCGCTCAATACTTCTCGTACTTTTGGTTGGCGCCGATGATGGAGTCATGGCTCACCGTTGCCAACAGATCCTTGAAGAGAGTCGGCTCCCTCCCACACCGATTATTCAAAGGTACCTTCCAATTTTCTCGCATACACGCCAGGATTAACGTCCAAACCTGTTTCATATCTCTTGTATTTTTTTTTTACATCATCGCTAGTGCATTTGCTGTATTTCTTTCTTTCGGAAATACGTATAGGCAATGTAGGAGCGTACGTACATCTGACATGACGATACGTATGTGGAAGTAGGTGAGGTGAAGAGAATGTGCGTGCGCGTGCCTAGCGACGAGTCGGAGCATGTGAGCACCCCTGGCAGCATGTTAGCAGCGCCCATGAGGAACATGGCATGTAGGAAGCCCTCTCTCCATAGTGCCTAATCATGCCCACTGCCCGTCGCGCTGGACCTGCGCATCACTCCCTCGCTCGCTCTTCACGTACGTACGGCCTTCTTCACCGCCCAGAAAAAAAACACCACGGCAAAACCCCATGCACGTACACGCCAGTACGCGCGCCGTCCTTGCCGCCCAAAATGAATCGGGATCGTACACGTCAAACACTAGATGCAAGTTAAGCCTGCCTAGGGTCGTGATTGGCCTAGACGGAGCCACGTACGTGCCGCCAGTTTTGTTTCACTTCGTGTTCATCCATGCACAGTAGGGGCAACAAAGATACAAACGGGACTAGTTAAAAAATTGCCAGTTAAATCCGTTCTCCTGCTATATATTCCGGGGCAGCTCCCCTGCCTCGGACGACAAGCTTCGAAGCAACCGAGACGAGAGCGCCTCCCCTGCGGCACAAGCGCGCGCGCAAACAGAGCTCACTACCAGACCAGCGCGCCAGTGGCTCGGCGCGCGCGATCGATGGCGTCCTCCTCGTCCACGATCCCCGCGGCAACGGCGGGAGACGAGCGGGACCGCAAGCGCAAGCGGGCCGGCGGAGAGGAGCCGGAGACGGATGACGTGGCGGGGCGGCGGCGGCAGGAGGCGCCGTCCAGGTGGCGGACAAGGCGGGAGCACGAGATCTACTCCAGCAAGCTGCTCGACGCGCTGCGCCTCGTGCGCGCCGGCGGCGGCCTCCCGTCCGCGGCGCGCGAGGTGCGCCAGGCCGCCGACCGCGCGCTCGCCGTCGCCGCGCGCGGGCGGTCGCGCTGGAGCCGCGCCGTGCTCGTCCTCGCGTCACGCAGCCGCGCCCGCGCGCACCGCGTGCGTCTCAACTCCCGGGCGCCGGCGCCGCAGCCGCAGGGACGGCGTCCGTCGACGACGGACGCGCCGTCCTCATCTGGCTCGAGCTCCTCAAGCGCGCCGGCGCTGGCGAGGAAGGCGCAGGAGCTGGGCCGGCTGGTGCCCGGGTGCCGGAAGCTGCCCTTCCCGGCGCTCCTCTCCGAGGCGTCCGACTACATCGCCGCGCTCGAGATGCAGGTGCGCGCCATGGCCGCGCTCGCGCAGGCGCTCGCCTCCGTCGCGCCCTCCCCGCCGTCAACCTCGCCGTCGCCGTCGTGATCAATCCAATCCCCCAAGCTCCAAGATTCCCGATCGACGCGCGCGCATATACATTTTTCCCCGTGCGTTCTAGTGTGGTTGATTCACGATACGCTGGCGATTGTTGACCCGGCCAGCCGCGCGCGTGCTAGGAGGACAGAAACCGTGGCTCGTTTCCTTTTAGATCGTTCGTTAGCGTTTCAGTTTGGGGTACGAATTTTGGTGTA
Organism: Lolium rigidum; assembly: GCF_022539505.1. Taxonomy (NCBI): domain Eukaryota; kingdom Viridiplantae; phylum Streptophyta; class Magnoliopsida; order Poales; family Poaceae; genus Lolium; species Lolium rigidum. The sequence continues at coordinate 318,095,721 of NC_061514.1, forward strand.
CGTGTTCTGATCAGCAATTCGACTGATGCATTTGCGCTTGTCCCTTGCTTGCACAGGGCAATTTCAATTTCTGGCGTTCCTGTACGATTTGGATCTCCGTTATGTTTTCTTGGCCGAATATATCGAGCCGCGCGCGTGCTAGGAAGAGAGAAACAGCAAGTTTCCCGTTCCTTGTACATGCTCGTCCATTAGTGTTTCATTTTGGGTGTTTGGGTGTGGCAAATGCCATGAGATTTCCAATACATTTTTGGTCCACGTTCTTAATCGGATTACCTGCAACCAATTTGGCTCCTGGATGCTGTACTGGCTGCCCTGCACAGAGCAGCGATGCGAATTTCTTGACGGTTGGGTTTGGTTTCCGTTATGTTATCGTGTCCAAATCCAGATGAAAGGAATCGAGCAGTGTACGGCTCCTGCGTTGTAGTACGACGAAAGGGGGTTTGTAATTATAATTTGGCCATGTGGCGGGATTAAATAACACGTGACTCGTCTCAGCTGCGGGCCACGCAACGCATGGGGCGAGGCCGGAGCCGACTGTCAGGTGTACAGTTGATGTACTGTAGTAAAAAGTTACAGTGATGTACGTACATACCGCCGGGCTACGCGACAAGCAGGGCAGCTCGCGCGCTCGTGGATACCCACGGGAGCTGGCTGGCTGGGTGCGTGGAGCGGGCCCGCACGGGCAGAGAGAGAGAGAGGGGCAGGCGCACATGCGGCGTGGTGGCCTCGCTGTCGCGCGGGGCCCGGGTGCCAGAGGGGTGGCGTGCGATGGCCGCACGTGGTCCGTACGTGTGGTGGGGATGGAGATGGACGGTGGGGATGGATGTCGCGCCATCATTGGCCGCGCGCGCATACGACACGCCCGCCCGCGACCGAGTGATCCAGCGAGCGAGCGAGCGACAGGCCCGTGTGCGACTCACGGTTCACAGTGGAGATGTGCCTGTAACTCGTACGTTCGCGTGTAGTAACTTGCATGGCCATGTTGACAGTAGGGAGAGGCACACATAGCCCGTTGCGTGCTTGTCCATCTACTACTCGTACGTACATGTATGTCCAGTTTACACTGCAATAGTGACGGATGGGCACTCTCCTGGCTTCAGATGAGATTACGACCACACTGTACACAAGCTTAGAGCCTACTCCCTCCGTTCTTTTTTAATTGACTCAGATTTAGTACAACTTTATACTAAATTTGAGTCAATTAAAAAGGAATGGAGGGAGTAGGTCTTTGGGAGTGCCTGCGTCCAAATTCTTGTCCCCAAAATTGTTTTTTAGCCGGCGCGGTTCAGCTTTGCATCTAGCGTTCCTAGACCGAACACGGTAGAAAGGGAGCCTACCGGGGACGCTGGCGTGCCTCTTATTGGCGGGAAAGACGCGGGATGAAGCCACGGGAAACACCTGCATGGGCGTGACCCACCCCGTCAGCGAATCGTCTTCCTCATCGCCTTCGGTGCCCATCCACTCGTGTCGGCGTTAATGCGCCTGCTAGTCTTCAGCGGTGGCGTTAATGCCTGCCAACCGGTTTTCTTGGCGCTATATAAACCACCGCGCGCCTCCCTCGCCGCGCATTCCACCTCACCTCTCCTCTCCAAACCTCCACCGCGTCGTTCCCTGGGCTGCGCCAAGCCCAACTGGAGTCCTTCGCGGCGACGGACGCACTACTAGGAATTACCTTATCCCCACCGCCTTCTAACCGATTTCACCGACGGTAATGCGAGGCCCATCCGGGGCCTCGAGGCCCAACACATCCTCGGCGCCTTCTGGCTCTCTTCGCCAGCGATAAGTGGGCTAGCCCCAGCACCTCCAACCATCTTCGCCGGCGGTAACGCGAGGCGACCCTTGAAGGCCTTACCGCCGACCATTTTGGCCCGAGTTCGCTGACGGTAATAAGTCCGACTATAAGCTTATTCCTAGTAATGACGCGTTCGCCGAAGCGTGGAGCGCGGCGAACTACCGCCGCGAGGAGGAGGACCGCCGCCGTCGCCTCGGCCTCATCATCAACCTCGACAAGGCTGGCTCGTCCAGCAGGCCATGCGGCGAAGCTGGCCAGGGCTGCAGCAGCTAGCTACCTGCCACAGCCGAAGGAGGGGGACCCCGACGACGGCGAGGACTACACGGCGGCGATGTACCCCCGCATAGGGCTAGGGCTCGTGGGTTGATGAGGTTAGAGAAAGATTGTACTACTACACAAAGCTTACAAGCGTATTGCATCCTTGATGACAAGGGATTCACTGGCATTATTCCCTGCAGTCGATCTACAGATGACGGATATGTGTGTCGTGACTCTTTCAACACGATTTATGTGCAGCTTGTCCGCCCGCCCGCCTCTGGTCGCCGGAACTCAACTTCCAGTCTTCGGTCGCCGTACGTCCGTGTTGAATCCGAACGTAGCTAGGCTCGATCGATCCATGCTTCCATTCCACCAGCACAGGTGCTATTACGTACTTGCCCCATGTCAAGCACAGTGTGCGACGAAGACCAGCAGGTCTCCTAATACAGTCTGCAGATAATGACTACTACACGATCCATGCAGCTTCTTGCCCGCCTCTCGCTCTCGCTCGCTCGAGTTATTCCGCCGGCCGGAGCCTCCAGCCTCTGGTGTGGTCGCCACGTCCGCGTGTGGCATTGAACCTACCTGATCGATCGATCGAGCAGAACACAAGCGCGCAGTTAATTACTTGCCGAAACCGAGCGTGTGATCGATGACCAAGACCAAGCAACTACCGTCCAAAGAGTTTTGCTGCCTAGCTATAATAGCTAGCTCGCTGCTTGAACTCGTCCACGGGAGAGGGAGGGCCCCGGAACAGTAATCCATGTCATGTGCAATGCTAGGATCCACAAATGCATGAGCATGATGCATGGGGTCCAAGGCATGTCGTGTCGCTCCTCTTTTTCGGTTAGTTGCCGCGCGTCGTGGTACTGTCTTTCAAGCTTTACGTTTTTTTGCCGTTTTTAGTCTCGCTGCCTCTGGGGCCATAGCGGAATGCCATCGCCTCGCCTAATTAAGATGTTTTTTTTTTCCTTTTTTCCATGACAAAGAAGACAAGGTACATGGGTGGATAACGACTCTCCCTGGGCCGGGCCCGCCGGAAATGCGCGGTGCTTTTGTTGCTGACGTGGCCCCCGATCGCACCACCAAACACAGACAGACAAGCCGGTGCTCGCCGCTCTCCCTCTCGTCGTCTCGTCTCATGTACCACGAAACATGCATGCATGTCTTCGTGGTTAAGGTACATTGATAAGTTCAAGCCAGGGGAAATGGGGAATGTTGACACGCATGCATGGATGCTCCCAATCATATACTCCTTCGGTCTTAGCCTGAGATTTATCAGTATTGGATCTATCTTAATCAGTTTGTCTTCTCAGGTTGGTCATAGTGCATAGTATCATATAGTAGTATTATGCATATGATATTTGTCTATGATAGTATCACTATAGTGGGTGGTATTATAGAGGTAATATCATAATCTTCTAAATTTATTATTTTGTAGAATTCCAATACAAATATATGTACAAGATCTATTTATATTAACTTTTCTCGTATCGTGCGCTATAATACAGTATTCACCTATGTTACTCCAATCTTATCTCTCCTCCTTAATTAGATGCTACATCTTTTGTGGGCCTAAGATGCATGATACTACCTAAGATACTAGTACTGTGACCAGCCTCAGTTAACAAGCCAGGTCATCTCTGAACCTTGATCACGCGCACATTTATCGCACACGGTTTAAATTAGGGAACGTCAAGATCTGGTGCCTGATTTTTATTAAGTCTAAATAACTTCTTAGATTTTTTATTTACATGTGCAACTACAAAAATACCACTCGCGAAAAAGAAACTACAAAAATACCATTTGCAACACATGTGTAACCGAGAAATACAAGTTGCAACGCATGCACGACCGAGAAAATCCCAGTTGCATTCCATATGCAACCGAGAAAATATGAATTCTAACTTGTGCGCAACTGAGAAAATTTTAGTTGGAACAGTACGCAACTGAGAAAATACCTCGCGCAATCGAAAAAAATAGCAGTTGCAACACTTTCGCAATTGAGAAAATAAGATCGAGTTGCGGCTCGTGCTTAATTGAGAAATACAAGTTGCAACTCAATTGCATTTCACATATCAGCACGAATCACCGAAAAAGTTAAATGGTTAAGAAATCAACTTAAACTTAATAAGAAATAGGCGCCTGATTTCTAGCAAACCGGTTAATTTTAATTACATACGTGACTGCGCGCGTGTCTGCGTGCACGGCATATATCCTCACGTTGCAGCAGGAGTTACCAGTACAAACCAGTACTCATGTCCGCTCTCGGTACGGCTGGTGACTGATGGACGTGCAGGCCGGGAAACGACACGGCGATCAAGCAGCTGTACCGAAAGTCCGGAGCGCGACGTGATTATGATGATGTTCAGTACGTACGTGGAGCACTGTAGTGTCGATGTTGAAACAGCGCGCGTCACATTTTATTCTGTTCCACAAGTGCATGCATGGACCGCCCCTCGTGTTCCATGTACGCATGCGTGTCATGGACACTCCTGGTGGACGTTGATCGCAACGGAAATCTCGCGGCCGTACTCACCTTCTTTTGGGGAACGAGCGTGACACCAGCTCGATCGATCGTGGCTCGTGGGGCTGGTGGTGATCACGACGGTAATCATCATGTTCCTGTTTGCACGGTCGAGTACGTGCATACTTACATTATACATACAGTCGGACAGTGTAGCCATCTATTGAACTTGTTGGGTTTTCAGACCGTGAAAGTCACCGTACGTACTTACATGTATCCGTACACGGTGAAAAAGAAGCAAGGATCGATCGGTGCGTGTATGAATACGGGCTGGGCCAAGCGGGTAGATGGATGGATGGGCGATTGGGCGTGGAGACAAACTGCACATGCATGCAGCGCCCGGTACTTGAACTAGAACACGCAGTGGAGTGCAGCTAGCTAGAGCTTTTTTTTTTTTTTTGAGGTAGCAGCTAGCTAGAGCTAGCTATACTGCTAGAACGTAAACGTACGTGCAACATACAGCGTACCAGCAAGGGTACCCTCCGTGCACGCGCCGGCCGGATCCACGTCCGGTCACGCTCACTCAAGTTAATGCGCCGTCGCTCGATCGGTGCAAACAACGATTATGGCGCGACACGCCGGCGACAGAGCGTACGGCACGCACGGCCGCGCGCGCGTACCCGCGATCGTTCCAGCGCATTTACGCTGCTGCACGTACGTACGCGTAGTTGGGTGCCGCGGCACGCTCGTGCCTGTGTCGGCCTAGCCACGCGCGGGCGCGGCCGCGATCGCGCCGCGTAGCGTAGCGTAGCTGCGTCTTCCCGGCCGGCCGTCGACTCCGGCGAGCTATGACGTGTTGCTCCGCGAGATACCTCCCTCCCGGCAGCGTGCGTGCTCTCGATCGCGTTGCCGTCACGCACTTAATTTAGCTGCACGCGGGCGCGTCACGCGTGGTGACGGGCATAGCTAACATGGCCGGCCCCTGCCCGCGCGCCCCGGGCGGCACGTGTTGGTCCGGTCACCGTCGGCCGCGCCAGAGACCAGACCCGGCCGGGCTGGACCGGCCTTCGTGTGGCGGGCGTGCGAGGGCACGTCGAGATCGGCCGCGTACCGTGGTGGGCGCCGGGCAGCGCATGTGCGCATCCTGGGAGAGAGATGGCTGCCTTCAGGTTTCGCTGCATGTTACCAGCTCGCCGAAAGCTGCCGCTTATTCTCTTTCGCTCTCTGTCGGCGACACACCGCCCTAGCGTGCGTGCTGCTCCGGCGGTACTGCTAGCTCCTGTGGGCTGTGGGCCTGTGGCAACGACCACATACGCGACGACGCCATCTTCTTTTTTTCCCCCTGCCGTATCGATGTCACTGTTATTCTCCTCATGACAATACTAAAAAAAAGCTGTCCGTAACTGATTTCGTCAGAACATCTCTATTCTCTGACCGTGGAACCTTTATAAATCTCGATTTGCACTGAATGCAGCAACCATACACCAGGTTTGTGTGCTGATTGCAGGAGAAGCGTAGAGGACCAGGAGCAGATCAATATTTCTAGACTGGTGTGACCCTCATCTTCTGGCGTCATCGGATGACGTACTGTTTGAAGGCGTCGCCCCTCAAAGAAGGCAGTGATTTCGAGAATCTTCGACGAGGCCAAGCTGTGGAGGGTGGCAGTAGATAGTTTCGTAGTGGGTGTGTGCTGGGGAAATGCACTTTGGCTCATAGGAGCATATGCTCCCATTATGTGAATCCACATTTTAAAGTGTCAAAAAATTCTAAACTAAATTTTTACATGTACATCTAGACATTTTATGTTGGTACACAAGTTTTTAAGAAAAAAAACATTTTTCTATGGCTCCTGTAAAAAAGATAAATTTTGATGCTATAACACGACTACGTACAGGACATTTTTTTGTCTTTTTTGTACACACCACACAAAATATTGTTTTTCAATGAAAACTTGTGAACGAACATAGGATGTCACGATGTATACCAAACAATTTATGTCAGATTTTTTTGACATTTTTAGAATTATTTTTTTATTCTTTTCTATAATGGGTGCATATGCACGCGTGTGCCAAAACGCCACCTCCGTGTGTGCTGCCTCTTTAGAGGTAGTGTGGAGTGGCGTTTTGTTAACGCCTGTGCTTCAAACGTGTTGTACCCTGGCCTTCTGGTTTTTCTTGTATGAAACAGATACGTCTCTCCATGACGTATCCATAAAAAAAATCGGTTAGAGGAATAAAATATTGGTTTATTTCTCTAACCAGCTCCTACCGATCCTTTATAACGAGTAAAATTTATAGATTTACTGTGCCGGGCTCCCTTATATTTACTCGACCGAGCGACGATCGAGTTTAATTTCTCACCTTCTCCACCCACCGGCCTTCTACCTTCTCCACCCTACTTGACGCCGGCGATGGCTCCACCTGCTACCCGCACCCTCCCTCCCTCGCCCCACCGAACCTCTCATCATCGCTCGTCGTCACCAGACTCGACCGCTAGCTCCGCCACTTCGTTGATTTGTCCGATTTGGTGCAAACCGGAGCCGCGCCTACCTCGTTTTGGTCCAAAACAGAGCCGTCGGTAGAGGTGTCGTAGTTCGACGGTGCCGAGCTTGTGTCACTGGAATCGAAAAGGAGATAGGCAAAATCCCTACATACGTATTTTGGCTGCGGCGAGCTTTCTGTGTGACCCGCAACCAAGATCCTGGTCACCTCCATGGTCACGTGCTCCGCCGCGGACAGCCACCGGATTCACCACCGGCGCCGCCTACTGCTCGGGCGCGTTAGGTAGCTAAGGTTTTCCGATCTAGGATATTTTTTCACATTGAACCAATTTGATTTTGATATTTTGGAACCCTATGATACAGTGTGTGAGGCATATGGTGCCCGTGGTTAGCAATCGTTGTTGAAGCACTGTGTAGCGGGCAAGATAGCTATTTTAGAAGATTTGGACTTCACAATTGATAAAAAGGAAAAAATAGGTGGAAGATGAGCTCGACCTAGCTCATTAGAAGATGAGGAAGGTGAAGGAGTCCTTGAAAAACATTGAAGAATCCAAGAAGAAAATAGAAGATGAAAATATGCAATTGGAGTTTGTTATCACCGGAATTTGACCAGGTCAGAGGTGGGCCGCGATCAAGATGGGCTTAAAGATTATATATAGAAGAAATACGTGAATCGGCCTTACATGCAAAGTTTGGGCTAGTTTGCCCTTGTATCTGTAATATATTAGATCGTATCTTATATAGAAGTTAGAGTTTTACCCGTGCACGGTTAGGTGCACACCTAAATTAGAAAGTCCCCGGGACTATAAATATGTATCTAGGGTTTATGGAATAAACAACAACCAACGTTCAACACAAACAAATCTCGGCGCATCGCCAACTCCTTCGTCTCGAGGGTTTCTCCGGTAAGCACCATGCTGCCTAGATCGCATCTTGCGATCTAGGCAGCACAAACCTATCTTGTTGTTCATGCGTTGCTCGTGCTGAAGCCTTTTTGATGGCGAGCAACGTAGTTATCTTAGGTGTGTTAGGGTTAGCATTGTTCTTCGTATCATATGCTGTCGTAGTGCAACCCTTATACATCTAGCCGCCCTTACACCTATCTTAGGTGTAGGGGCGGCACCCCGCTTGATCATGGTTTAGTAGATCCGATCCGTTACGGTTGCTCCTTGCTTCGCAAGGATTAGTTTAATATCTGCAATAGTTAGGCCCTACAAAGGGTTGGAGGATCCAGCGGCGTGTAGGGTGAAGTTCGCTAGCCCTAGAAAGGATGTTCCGAGGATCAACCTCGTGTTGGTTTTTAGGCCCTGTCTAGGATCGGCTTATGATCACCGTACGCGAGCGCGAGGCCCAATCGTGAGTAGGATGATCCGATTATGCGGTGAAAACCCTAAATCGCCGTAGATCTCATCAGCTTTATCTTGATCAAGCAGGACCACCATATATTCGGACACCTTGTTCGAATCATGGGTGGATCGGCTCTTTGAGCCGATTCACAGGGTAACCTGAGAGCCGATCGAGGCTCGTATTTAATGTTTACGTGTGTGCCCTGCAGAAACTAAGCGAGGCATCATCCAACACCTTCCCCGACCGTGTATAGGTCGGGTGGCACGCCCTTGCGATAGCATCGGACGTGTGACCAGGAGGCTTTGCGGGCCGTCGCTCTGAGGGACTGGGGCCAGCCGCAGCCCTAGTTGTTCCCGGCTCTACTGTGTTGCCCGTCGCTGCCCGCCGGTGGGTTTCTGACGTCAACACATTCTGGCACGCCCGATGGGACCATCTTCGACATCCACCGCATCGCCGTCTACATCCGAGATGGCGGAAAGCACCCCGGTCAAGTACGAGGATCTGCCTGATGAGCTCAAGAAGAAGCATGACGAAATCAAGGCAGTCCTCGAGGCCGAACTCATCGGCTCTTTCCACAGAACCCGCTCCCATGGCCAACCAGGACACTTGTTCAGCATCCACATGGTAGAACTTGGGTACCGCCCTGGTAAGGGTAGTGATGAGGGCGACTGCTCTCATAGCGAGGATGAAGAGGGAGCTGGTCCACGCGATCGGCCCCGACACTGCCACAAGATCCTGGTGATGATCAAGATGGAGGCCGATTCCAGCGATCGGACCGTATCGCACGTACCACCGGCTCTCCCAGTATTCGGCGTCGACCTCACAGGTGACGGAAAGCTAGGGTATGGGTTCACCTCGGCTGATGAGCTAGAGGAAGTCGACATCGGCCCTGGGGATAAGCCTCGGCCAACTTTTATCAGCAGGAAGTTAGACCCGCAGCTTAGGAGTCAGATGATTGCTCTGTTGAAAGAATACCCAGATTGCTTTGCATGGGACTACACAGAGATGCCTGGGTTAGACAGGAGCATCATTGAACATCGGCTCCCCCTTAAGAAAGGATTTCGGCCGTTCCAGCAACGAGCACGTCAGATGAAGGCCGAAATCCCGGAAGAGGTCAAGAAAGAGATCGAGAAGATGTTGGCCGCCGGGTTCATCGAGCCATGTAGGTATGCTGAATGGATCTCCGAGTATCGTTCCTGTAGAAAAGAAGGACGGCCGGTGGCGTGTGGCTATCGATTTCCGAGATCTTAACGAGCCACTCCAAAAGATGAGTATCCGATGCCCGTGGCGGAAACATTGATCAATGCAGACTGCTGGCCACAAGGTTTTAAGCTTCATGGATGGCAACGCCGGCTATAACCAGATCTTCATGGCTCCGTAAGATATACACAAGACCGCATTCAGAGTACCAGGGGCAGTAGGCTTGTTTGAATATGTGGTCATGACCTTCGGGTTGAAGAATGTTGGTGCAACATATCAAAGAGCCATGAATTATATATTTCACGATCTGATCGGCAAATTGGTGGAAATCTACATCGATGACGTGGTAGTCAAGTCCGTCTCCATGGAGGGACATTTGGGCGATTTGAGACATGTCCTAGACCGAACTCGGAAGTTCGGACTGAGAATGAACCCAAAGAAGTGTGCCTTTGGTGTGACGGCCGGTCAGTTTCTAGGATTTCTGGTTCATGAGCGAGGAATTGAGATCGGCCTGAAAAGTCAGGAGGCCGTGCGTACCATGCAGCCGCCCACCACGAAGAAGGAACTCCAACGTCTTATCGGCAAGATCAACTTCGTCCGCCGATTCATCTCTAACCTGTCGGGACGGATCGAGCCGTTCATGGCGTTGGTGAAGGCTAAATCTGACGACGAATTTCACTGGGGGGCAGAACAGCAGCAGGCGTTTGATGAAATTAAACGGTATCTGACAACGCCGCCTGTGCTAGTTCCGCCCCAGCAAGACAGGCCGTTCTACATCTATTTGTCAGTAGCGGACACGTCCATCGCCTCGGTAGTGGTGCAACTCTACGAGGGCGTTGAAAAGGTCGTTTTCTACCTCAGCAGAAGAATGTTGGACGCGGAAACAAGGTATCCTGAGGTCGAGAAACTATGCCTCTGCCTGTTCTTTACCTGCACCAAGCTGCATCACATCCTTTTGACGGCAGAAATCTTCGTCATATGCAAGTCAGACGTTGTCAAGCACATGCTGTCGGCCCCTGTCTTGAAAGGCCGACTGGGTAAGTGGATGTTTGCGTTGTCAGAGTTCGATCTCCGGTATCGCCTGCGAAAGCGATCAAAGGGCAAGCGTTGGCCGATCTCATAGCCGAGCGAATCGGTACTCAATATAGCAAGCACTATCTATACGTGCATGGGCTATGTTCTTCGATGGATCGGCTTGCGACGACGGTTGTGGCATCGGCATTCTCGCTCGTGTCGCCTCGGGGGCGAGTACTCCTTCTCCATCGGATTGTCTACCCCTTGCACCAACAACGTAGCGGAATCACGAGGCGGTACGTAAAGGGATGGAGTTGCTATTGGAAGCCGGGCGCAGGCAGTAGAGCTTTTTGGAGACTCCAAGTTGGTGATTAACCAGCTCACGGATGAATACAAGTGCGAGAGTGAATCGCTTTTCCCATATTGGATGGAATGCCGTGAGTTGATGACACAGTTTCGGCACATCAACTTTAATTGGGTCCCAAGAACCCAAAACGCCGAGGCCAACAATCTCGCACAAATGGCGTCAGGCTACATAGATATACCTGAAGGGTCGGAAGTTCAGGTGCAATTCCTGGAACAGGATGATTGGAGAGCCGAAATCTTCAATTACTTAAAAGATTTGGCTCGGGGGGCACCTAAACGGATAAGATACAAAGCCATGAAGTATGTCCTCATAGGAGACGACATGTTCTACAGGACGTTGGAAGGGCTACTACTCAAGTGCCTGGGACCAACTGAGTCTAATCGGCTCTTACATGAGGTGCACGAAGGCGCCTGTGGAACTCACCAGTCGGCTCACAAGATGAAGTGGCTAATCAGGCGCTCAGGGTTTTATTGGCCCACCATGCTTGAAGACTCGCTTCAATTACTACAAGGGGTGCCAAGCATGCCAGATGTTTGGGAAGATTCAGATGGTACCAGCATCAGCGATGAACCCTATCATCAAGCCTTGGCCGTTCCGAGGGTGGGGCATGGACATGATCGGCAAAATCCACCCGGCGTCGAGTAAAAAACATGAATGGATTTTGGCCATCACAGATTACTTCACTAAGTGGGTGGAAGCCGTCCCTATGAAGAAGGTAAAATCAGAAGATGTGATCAAGTTTGTGAAAGAACACGTGATTCATAGGTTCGGGATTCCCCAAACTATCACGACCGATGGAGGTTCGGTCTTTGTTTCTAAAGAATTCAGGAAATTCTGCGATGACATGGGGATTAAACTGATCCGATCATCTCCGTACTATGCTCAGGCTAATGGGCAAGCTGAAGCGTCCAATCAAAGCTTAATCAAGCTGATCAAGAGAAAGATTGACGAAAACCCTAGGGATTGGCATGAGAAGTTATCAGAAGCATTATGGGCCTACCGCATGTCGTGCCATGGAGCTATAAAGACTTCGCCGTACCAGCTTGTCTATGGACAGGAAGCCGTATTACCTTGGGAAATTACGGCTGGATCAAGACGTGTCACGTTTCAGAATGATCTGACAGTGGAAGAATATGCAGCTTTGATGAGTGACACTATTGAGGACGCAACAGAACTGAGGCTTTGGTCATTGGAGAAGATTAAGGAGAACAAAGCCAGGGTAGCGCGTGCCTACAATAAGAAGGTTAGACCAAAGGAGTTTCAAGTTGGCGATCTAGTATGGGAAGCTGTGTTGCCGTTAGGAACCAGGGACAAGGCATATGGCAAGTGGTCTCCTAATTGGCACGGTCCGTACAAGGTCGTCCAGGCCCTGAAGGGTAATGCATACATGTTGGAAGAATTGGACGGGCAAAAGTTCCCAGTAGCCGTCAATGGTCAACACCTCAAGAAGTATTTCCCAAGCATGTGGGATGATGGGCAGTAAGGTATGAAGGCCGATTTTAAATCGTCCAGTAAAAAAAAATATATATATATACAGCCGATGCGCAGACATCGACTTGAGAAAACATACGGAGATAACAGTATGAAAATACAGCCGATGCACAGACATCAACTTCAGAATAACGAAGCCGATACGCTGATATCGACTCTAGAGGAGTAAGCTCAAATTAGCAAGCTAACGGAATCGGTTCATACCAGAGGGCATAATGTGAGATTGATGAGGAGTTCAAGCTAATGGTTTGGACTAGGAGGACCTGTGGGACCATGTGGTTAAGCAACAGCTTGGCTCCAGACCGCAATGCGAGCCGATGTCCCGCTATCGGCTCTTCGTACGGCGTCTCCGTTCGACGATCGGCAAAATCAACAAGGAAGCGAAGTTAATTGAGGAATATTTTCTTCATTAATAGAGGGATTTCTTACAAAGAAGGAACCGATTGCTCAAGGAAGAAGAGGGCAGAAGCCAACTACTACTACGGATCCCTAATCTAGGGGCCATTGCTGCCCTCGTCATCGCTGCCTCCGGCGCAACTGCTGCTAGGCTCTTCATCGGAGCTTCCGTAGCCTTCTACGGGAGCCTCGCCTTCCTCATCATCGTCGTCGCTGTCATCGTCCCACCAGGTGCGGAGGCGCTTTGCTGGTGGATAGCCTTCAAGGGAGTCATCATCGTCCTCCCCCGCTTCTTCCTCGGAGGAGGTGAAATCGTCCCAAGAGAAGCGGTCGTCCTCGCTCTCTGCCTCCTCCTCCCCTTCGATGAGGAATTGAAGGTTGCCCTCTCCATCGGTCAGGGATTTGTCATCTTCCGACCAGATGGAGGAATCATGTTCCTTTTTGTCCCACGTCGTTGGGGCAAGGATGTCATGCGCCGCCAACGAGCCCCACTCCGGCGTCGGCTCGCGAGAAGAGGAAGAGTCAGAGAGGACCGATGAGGTGGAGGAGGAAGAAGATGAAGACATGGCTATGGGAGATTGGGGGTTTTTTGGGTGCCGATGGCCAGAACAGAGCAAAGAGATGAAGTGGCAAACTGCTCAGGGCGTTTAAATAAAGGGGCTATAGTAGAAATTCAATGCCACAGCAGTTTCCGAGGAGGCGGTGCCCGAAGACAGCGGTCAAATCACGCGGAATAGTTGAGAAGACAGGGCATCATGATAAAAAATGCTGCGACGGTTCTGCTTTGCCATGACATGACCTGACGAAGAAGAACAGAGTGATTTTGGAATTATCAATTCCAAAACCAGGGGGGCATGTGTTATCACCGGAATTTGACCAGGTCAGAGGTGGGCCGCGATCAAGATGGGCTTAAAGATTATATATAGAAGAAATACGTGAATCGGCCTTACATGCAAAGTTTGGGCTAGTTTGCCCTTGTATCTGTAATATATTAGATCGTATCTTATATAGAAGTTAGAGTTTTACCCGTGCACGGTTAGGTGCACACCTAAATTAGAAAGTCCCCGGGACTATAAATATGTATCTAGGGTTTATGGAATAAACAACAACCAACGTTCAACACAAACAAATCTCGGCGCATCGCCAACTCCTTCGTCTCGAGGGTTTCTCCAGTAGCACCATGCTCGCCTAGATCGCATCTTGCGATCTAGGCAGCACAAGCCTATCTTGTTGTTCATGCGTTGCTCGTGCTGAAGCCTTTTTGATGGCGAGCAACGTAGTTATCTTAGGTGTGTTAGGGTTAGCATTGTTCTTCGTATCATATGTTGTCGTAGTGCAACCCTTATACATCTAGCCGCCCTTACACCTATCTTAGGTGTAGGGGCGGCACCCCGCTTGATCATGGTTTAGTAGATCCGATCCGTTACGGTTGCTCCTTGCTTCGCAAGGATTAGTTTAATATCTGCAATAGTTAGGCCCTACAAAGGGTTGGAGGATCCAGCGGCGTGTAGGGTGAAGTTCGCTAGCCCTAGAAAGGATGTTCCGAGGATCAACCTCGTGTTGGTTTTTAGGCCCTGTCTAGGATCGGCTTATGATCACCGTACGCGAGCGCGAGGCCCAATCGTGAGTAGGATGATCCGATTATGCGGTGAAAACCCTAAATCGTCGTAGATCTCATCAGCTTTATCTTGATCAAGCAGGACCACCATATATTCGGACACCTTGTTCGAATCATGGGTGGATCGGCTCTTTGAGCCGATTCACGAGGTAACCCGAGAGCCGATCGAGGCTCGTATTTAATGTTTACGTGTGTGCCCTGCAGAAACTAAGCGAGGCATCATCCAACACCTTCCCGACCGGGTATAGGTCAGGTGGCACGCCCTTGCGATAGCATCGGACGTGTGACCAGGAGGCTTTGCGGGCCGTCGCTCTGAGGGACTGGGGCCAGCCGCAGCCCTAGTTGTTCCCGGCTCTACTGTGTTGCCCGTCGCTGCCCGCCGGTGGGTTTCTGACGTCAACAGAGTTGCACATCGCCGATATTGTTGGTGACTACAAGAACAAGGCGAGTGAAAAAAAATTAAAGATGAGGAGAATAAGATGACATGCCATAGAAAAACAAATTTGCCTTCAATACATAGTTGGCGTAATTGTGATCTTAGTTGCGATTGTAATCACAATGATAGGTTTGTTTCGTGCTTAGTAGTGTTGTGGTTGAGTTTGTAGACGAACCGAACATGTTCCACAAAATGTGTGAGCCAATTATAAGATTTAGTGAGTTAAGTTTACGGATCGGTTAGGAACCACATTTCTTTAGAGGAGCAAATGTACTACGTTTACTCCTTTAAATTATAATGGATGGGTTAGGATGCTCTTAAGTCGTAATTCTTCTTTACCGTCGCATTTTTTAATAGTTTTCACGTATAATCTCAATGATGCTCAAAGTTCATATTGGCGTGATGCATCGGGCGTGATGCAGGAAGCATGACGGCATACAAATACCATAAAGGGTTCCATTTGTATGTTCAATAGTCTTAGTCATCTGGCCAGGCGATTTGTTATGTTCCATTTGAACGATCGCTTGTTTAACTTCATCCTCCTTAAAGGGGCTATTAAGACCGCATTCTACTCCTCTAAGGCGTACTTGAGCAATGTCACCAATTTGAGATTCGACCAAATAGAGTGCGCTCTCATCAGGAAGCTATCTGCTCATTTGATTGGTTCTTAATCTCAATCTCATGTTAAGATAACACTCTACTTTCAGCTATTTTATCAAGCTTGTCAAGATTAGAGATAAAAAAAATTCGTTTCTTTAGCTCCGCTTGTGTTTGGAGCCATCCACGAAGAAATTGACACAAATGTGTGGGTTTCATTATTTGAACATTGGATTGGTGTGTTCTCTTTTACAAGCTTACCTGAGATTGTACGAACTTGGTATAGCCAGCCTAATCCAAATTTGAAGTGGCGACGGTTTACCACTAAAAGCTGATGCACTCGAGATAACTAGAAATGGGGCATGGACCAACACTAGAGGAAACTTTGATTCCCATTTAGTCGTCACAGGTGCCCTATCGAGTTTCTCAAAAGTGGGTGTTTGTAAATCGTTAGCCCAAGTATATTGACGGCCACGGCGCTCCCTCTCTCAAGCTAAACTGTCAATTAGCATTGAAAAGAAAGGGTCACCGACTGTCAAAAGTATGATTGTTTTTATCTCGCTGACACAGAAGGATATTAAAATCACCACCGGTCATCATAGGGTAACAGTTTTCTTTTACTCCTATTGTACATAATTCTTCTTTTCAGATGTATATATGACACTGCATAGTTTTCAGATAACTACAATGGTGCCCAAAGTTTACATTGCAATGTTAAGATAATCCCAATAGTCTGAGTCATCACGCGTGACGCAGAAACCATGACGGCATACACCTACGATCTCCCTAGCTAAGCCATCATGTATTTGGGGCAAACGGCATCATCTGAACGAGCGCCCTGGACCATGTACGATTAGAGCAACAACAAAAAACCATCATGCAACAGTACGTTTGTATCTTCATCACCATCATGCCAAATACTGACACAGTTGCAATCAGCTAGCAGTCATCCGGGCCACCAGATAACCATCTGTACCAACTACTTACAGGTTTCAACTGATTTTCCAACTTCACAATCTATTCAGTACTGCTATGTATCCAGGGAGTTATTATTAGTTACAAATGAATGGTTCAGTGGCAAGGGATGCTCTGCTTACAACAGGTAGCAGCACATGCTAATGAGATCAACTATACATTGCCCTCTGGATGATTGGCACCCAGCAGGCATCAGAATTCACAACAAGAAACCCACACTTCGTCCTGGGTCCTGTAGAGAGATTACCTTCAATCTTCAATGGCTTCCCAGTTACCTTTCCACCCCACCTCCACAAAAGAAATTTACACTTGGGTACTGTGCACAATGTAAACCTTATATTTGACATGCTACTGCTATAGGCTAGTCTGGTATACTTTGTTTTCTGCGAGAAGCTATATCAATGTACTGACCAAGTACTACATACGCACTTGCACAGCCCCACCAGAACAGAACCAGGTCAGTTTCATGATCCTAGTACATGCAGGCTCATAAAAGAATACACTGGACTCTCCTGATCCTCTTTGCTAGGGGCAACGAAGAGCTGAAAAGAAAACCCCAGTCCGGAGTATCTTCCGAGTGATCATGTAAGATGCAGTTGATGCAAGAGAACAAGTCCCAGATGATCCACCAATATCCTAGCCAACTGCAGTCCAACAGTCAGTTGCTACCTGGTAGCCCACCATATGCATCGGCAGGTTCCAGGAGTACAATGAGTCACCATACATACTTTTTGGCAGCTCTGATTGCTCAACAAGGGACATTGTCAGCTCTGAATGTGTACATTTCACGTTTCCGTAGACATCATTGATGACATTTTTCATGAAATCTTCTTTCAGAGAGCTAATGTCAAGGCGAGTAAATGTATGAGAGATAAGGCCCCAGTGATATACAATGTTAGGCTTGATGACTGTATGATCAATTTCCTGTGACGAATCAGGATCACACTCAATGCCATTACTTTCCAGCTGCAGACAACAAGTTAAAATCATTCATATTTTCAGTAAAGGAACAGTTGAGTTGCATGAGTATGGAAGAAACAACAAAACAACTGAGCAAACAAACCTTCAGAATAAGGTACCGGAAGCGGGATTTCACCCATCCAGCCCAATCCTGTAGTTCTTCAGAAGTTGAAGCACATAGAGCAATGCGAAGAAAATACTTATATGTTGGCACATATGGGAAGGGTTCAAAAAGGCATGTCCACTCAAAATCATGCCTCCATAAGTCCTGCACCAGATATAAAAGAACTGTTGAGAGTTGATAACATAATTTCATAATTAAGCATTCAAGATGTCATATGTACACTGGGGTCTAGTACTAATTCTTAAGACAGGTCATGAAAAAGACAAGTATCACTAGTGAAAACTGATGAATGCATACTTTATCATGAGTTGCATTATGTGCAGTTTTGTAGAATTACTGTTAATCAGACAATGTGTATACTCACTCAAATGGTCCTGAACTAAAACTGGAACTGAGTCAATGTGCTAAATCTATAGTAAACGGCAAGTAAATGTGACCAAATTACTTGAAGTGAACAAGGAACATGAGACAAGTTTCATGTGTCAAGCTAGCACATGATAAATGGTTGACATGCCGTAGTACTACGGAACAATGGATTATCTGTAGTAGGAAAGGAGAACAGGAAAAGGTGATCAAGAGGTACAGGCATGCAGAAAAGATTTAGTTTATGTAAGCATAAGCAAGCTGACAAACCTCGCTTACATATCAGCAATGGTCACAATAAATGACTAAATATCTATAGCATATAGTGTTTTGGATGAAACCGCCTTTAAAATAATTAAACAAACCTCCAGATCACATGAAGGAAAAAAAAAGGCGCCCACTTTGGAATCTGACCACCACCAGATTTCAAAAGGCAGGAAGATCGCAACTATAAGTGAAACCATCTACACTTACTGACCTTTGTCAAAGTATAACCACGCATAAGCTCCTCTCTGATCTTCCTGAAGGTACCTGCTGTCATATTAGACACACAGAGCTCCGGTGGAGTACAAGGCATCACTATGGGCATTAAACACCCATCTGGACGCCTACATTTAAATGGCTGACCATGCAGGTCTACTGGAATTTGCCAAGGCCAGTTAGCAAATATCTCAAAGAACATGGTGAACAAACCATTGACAGAGGCATTAGGATATTTCTGACAAACATATGCTGCAAGAATCGCCAAATGAATCCCAGCAAAGAAACCAAGCAGCTGAAAGATGGCATAAGACATGAAATGGTTAGACCAGGTTACAGCTGAATCGCAATCAGTAGCGCATATTATTATACCACATACATGGCAATGAAGTCCTCGCCTCCTAGCCCATAGTTTTATGCATCGCAACAGAACTTGGAACGTCTGCATCATAACAATTGGCAGATGAATTGTTAATAAACAAAATTTGAGGTGAAAAACAACATCTGAAGTATTCTCGTGTAAAATTAATAATGAGCAATTCTACAGAATAGACAATAAAAGAGCTCAAGTAAATAAATTTAGAAAATTGTTAATTCACAAAAACTTCTTTAGAGAAAATTGTAGATTCAAAGTACAATTATGCAGCTGAAAAAAATGTGACCAAATGCTGGTAAATTAAATAAGAACAATTTGCGACCTCAGCATTCGGTACTAGCTGCACAATTTGCTCATTAACGCGAACTCCAGATAGACTCCTCAAGCTCCGTGCATCAAGTCTTCGAAGGAACTGAGGACTAGATGAATTTATAGCCTGCAAGAGCAAGTAAACTCATCAGAATATGGATACTATATTTTCTACATAGTACCAAGTGTGCATGAAAATCATGATAAAAATAATTTGGAGGACCATACTCATAACATGTTGATCGAACATAAAGTTGGTGACTTCATATGGGAGTAAGTGGTGGTTTCTAGGCCTGCTCAACATGAATTCTCAACTGAGTGCTTGGCTAAGAAAATATACATTTCTACCGTGCCACTGTTCGGTTGGGACTGAAGAGTGATCAAAACCTCATTCGACAGGCGTGCGATAAAAAAAATAACTAGTCACTGCCTGATCCAATTATTCAATAATAATTTCATAAGATTCAAAGGGGTGGGCATGTTATACGTCAACTAACAAGCAGATTTCACCCGCCATGGTTAATTTGGACAAGGTGCTACTAACAATGGATTGGAGCTAGATTTCCAGCTTTGTACTATGATAAACCTGGCGAGAATCGGTTCGGCTGATGCACAAGTTGAAACTACTAGTGACAACAAATTAACCGAAGTACAAGGTGTTCCTTTTTCGAGAACCAATGTTTTTTCACGCTTGTTTCAATAAACAGCTGATACGAGTGAAGAAAGATATTAGATGTCCCAGAATTTTTTTGCTAGGCAGGGGTCAAACTGTGGGGCTGATGTCAAGGAAAAGAAGTGAGATATTCTCACACAGGTACAGAAGCTTGATGCTCAGGATGAACAACATGGACCATCTAATCTTTTAAATGTGGTGTCAGATATAAGGCATGATTAGTGAAAATCTAAAGAGATGAGGAAACATATATACAACAGGTAGGCGTGCACAATGGTTGCTAGCTGAGTAACCGGTGACCCAAATCGCCAACCCAGCCTTTTTCCACACTGCGGTAAATGGTCATAAAAGAGAATGCTCTATCGTCTGTGCTGAGGATGGAGTGCAACTTTGCTTCCAAACAGGAAATTCAGGATCGTATTTACACACTCTACAACTTAATTTGGTTCTGAATGGAAGCCAGGTTCGACACCAGCAAAAGGTATCAGAGACCCAGGGACATGTTTGGTGATTTTAATTGCTTCATTTAAAGAGATTAAACTACAAGGTGATGCCCTTAGTTCCTCAGATCAGACTCCAGAGACACTTTGAGTATCACTATCTACAACAATATACTCTCATTTGCATATCAGAGGTAGGTCTGAAGGTCCTTAGTAAGCAGTTCACTGACAAGTTCGCTCCATTAATTAAGAATGTGATTGTAAAACAGTCAGACAGGCTTCCTAAACAGATAGATATATTTCAGAAGGGTTGGCAGCGCAACAAACTTGCCTGAACTGCATCAATAACATGGAGCTGGGCATACGTCAGATCAACTGAAATCCCGCTGAATGTGAATCGCATCAATGGAACCTTTGCATTTTCTACAGTCTGCAGTCCTGACACTTCCGGCCTGCGCTGAAGAATTTGTCGCAGAACAACAAAAAAGTGGTGCTGCAATCATAACAACATATGTTAGCATCCTGAAGTAAAGGTGGGGAGAAATCTGAAACGTAGATGGCACTACTTACCGGCAAATTTGCAATACATGGACCGACACAGAGCGCATCGATGTCAGACTCAGGTCCATGAGCCTAGAAAAACAGAACAAAAACTAGGTCAACAATGTCGCAAGGCATAACGCTAACAATGTCGCCTACAATTAACGCTGCAGAGAGCGATCTGCACAAAGGAGCAGGCGCTACAAACAGAAGACCATTTCTGCTTTTCCAGTACTGTCTCGCTAATAGCTATGCAATCTCCCTTCCTTGAAACATATGCTGGCTTAATTGGCAGAAGTTGTGAAGCATTGAACCTATGCAATACTACAAACATGAAATTGCATAGAATTTCGGCCTGGTGAAGTTGAAATACGGGATAATCCAACCAATGCGGCAGGGTAGTTACACAAACATAACTGCACACAAAGATTCTACCAAATCATTTCCCCCAATGTCTGGCTTACCCCTAGCGTGTAAGAACCGTAGGTGAGGACCGTAGCCGTGACCCGCCTCGGGGGCACCCTCTGCTCGAAGCCCACCGCCTTGGCCCACTCCATGACTATCTGCGAGAGCAAGCAGCAAAAACACGACGAATCAGACAGAACCTCAAGTAAACACGCGTACGCCGCAATGACCATTTTTTTCTAATTAGCCCCCGATTATTACGCACCTCTTTGAGCTTGCGGATGACCTGCTCCCTGGTCATGTCCTCCTCCGGGGTCGGGACGGCCCCCTCGTCCTCCAAGAACTACACCCAACCCAACAAGCGCACACGAAATTATTGAGTCAAAACCGATCGGAATTGCCGAAAGAAGTCAGGGGAATTGGGGGGTATGGTATGGTACGGGGAGCGCGCGAACCTGGCGGAGGGAGCTGCTCCGGCGGGAATCCATTTCGAAGAGGAGGGTGGACGGGACCTGGAAGGCGAGCGAGAAGGGAGGGAGCAGGTGGTACCCCGCGGGGAGAGGCGGCGGCGGCGGCGGAGGCGGGGCGTGGAAGACGGGTAGGGTTTGCGGCGCCTCGGGGGCCGGCGCCGGGGCGGCGGCGTAGGCCCAGACTGGGAGGTCCGGCGCCATTGCCGGCGGCAGAGGGTGGTACGCGGCTGCCGTGGTCGCGGACATCTGGGCGGGGGCGGGGGCGGCGACGATCGCCGGCGGCGGTGGGGCCGAGAGGAGGAGGGAGAAGGGGAAGGGAAATTTTCCTCTTTTGTGTTGTGAGTTTGGTTGGGGTTTTGGGGGGCGACGCCGGAGAAGGGAAAGGCGGCGGCGGTTTTATGCCGCGTGGGGTGGACAGCGGTGCTTCCAGAAAGTTCGGTTTCGCCCTGTCCAAACGAGGAAAGGAATTGGGGTACGAAAAGTCGTCGACACTGACACGCAGGCCTCGTGCACCCGGATGTGATAGAAAATTTTAATTGAGATAGAAATATGGCATAGCCTCCATTAGAGCATGTCTAACAGGCCCCTTATAACCCGCCCACCCCGTAAAATTCCGGCGAGATACAGGGCAGGCGTGGTTTGGGCCGTCTAGCAGGCCCCGTATTCGGGCCGCCCCGTTTCGGCGAAATACGGGGCTCAGGAAATCGGCCCCTCCGCCCCCTACTTATACTGGGCGCAGGTGCGAGTGAGGGGTTAACCCCTCACTCGCAACCCTAGCTCCGTCGTGCGCCGCCGCCTCCTCCTCCCCGCTCCGGCGAGCAATTCGTCCCAACCCCGCGCCGCATTCCACCCAATCTCAAGCATGGACTCCCGCCGCCGTAGTACCGCCTCGCCGGCGAGCGGATCGAAGCGATCCCGCTCGCCAGACAACATGGAGGATGCCTGGCGGCTTTTTTGCAAAAGATCCGCCGCCGGCAGCCGCCGGCAGCCGCCGCGCGGCCTGCAAGTACGACGGCGGGGAGTTCGTCCCGGCGAAGCTCCGCGACTTCACGCGGGGCGGCCGCTGGTACCACGAGGACCCGCCGCTCAAGCCGATGAGCGGACCGAAGTTCTCGGCGTGGCTCGCCGAGTGGGAGCGCCAACGCCGGGTGAACGAGGCGTGGAGGGCGACCATCGGGAGCACCAGCGGCGGAGGTGCCCCGCTCGCCGGCGAGGAGGAGGAGGAAGACGAGGACCAGGACCCCGCCTTCTTGAAGGCGATTAAAGAGTCCCTCAAGGACGCCGACGAGAAGAACAAGGCGGAGGAGGAAGAAAAGGCGGCGGCCATCGCCGCCGTGAAGGAGGCGGAGGCGCGGGCGGCGTAGACGCAGGCGGAGGCGGAGGCCGATGGGTTCATCATCGACCTCTCCGACTAGAAGTCGCGATCCGATCGTGCATTTTGTATGTATGTAGGTACGTCGATTTCTATGTATGATCGACGAACTATGAATGAAAGTTTCCTGGGTTTTAAATTTACAAATATACGGGGTCAAATACCGGTTCTGCTAGACGGAGCGGTGTCTGATCGACCATTTTTTTTATACGGGGCGAAATGCGAGCGTTATACGGGGCAGAAAAGTAAGGGGCCTGTTAGACATGATCTTACATCGTTGCAAACTGTTAAATTTCAATGGAACCCTATGACAAGGGATTAACTTGTCAATGCCTATGGATTATAGGCTAGGGTTTAGTTAGAAGTAGAGGGCAAGTAGATCTCGAAGGTTTCAGCCGAAAAGTACTCGACGAATATGAAAACTAGGGTTTGCAGACAATGATTCGATGATCTTCTCGTCCCTCGACCCCCCTTTATATAGGTGGAGCCGAGGGATTCGTGCTATACAAGGATTACGTAGTCCGGGACGGTTTCTAACTCATCCCGCCGGATTTACAAATAACACTTCCTATTACAACTCTATCTTTTCCTTAAATACATCTTGGGCTGTCGAGTCTTCTTATTCTTCGGGTAGTGGGCCTTCAATAAACCCCGGGTACTATATTAGGCAGGCCCATTTGGGATGCCTATGTCAGTAGCCCCCGAGATTTTGCTTGAATCGTAGAATCATGGAAAATCTCCACCGTCTATTTTTATTCGAAAGCTTTTAACTTTTATACTTTTTCTCATAAAATTCTATATTGTACAGGGATATTGGTAGTTGGGGCTAGTTCATCTGACGGATCAGGTACTAGTTAACTGCTCTAGTGGCAATCCGCAAAAACCTACTTCAAAATCACGTCCCCGGACATGATTTCGGGATACCGGTGTAAACTTCGACAGGCGCCGCTTAAGGTCTTACCATTCTGTCGAGTCCCGGCTAAATTTATCGAGTACCTAACGCGTCCGTTAGGATTTTTCTTCGTATCTGTTGATACGGATAAAAGTAGCAGAGCGCAGCCTTCGGCGATGCCACGCCCAGCAGAATAGGTCTGGGGTCTTACCTTCGCAATTTTGCGGCATTCGGAAATTGATCGCAACTTCGGCGTTCGAGAATATATTGTCGAGTGCTTTTCCGGCTGTTGGAATGGCACATTTTATTGAGTCAAATATGACTTATATTGCTTTCCCGATGGGAGTATATGGAGAGTTAATGATAACTCGAAATATACTCTCTTGCTTGTTCTATTTTTCCTTTGTTAATTTCATCGGGCACGCGAACAGCCGTTCCCGATGGGAGTAGCT
Source organism: Lolium rigidum (assembly GCF_022539505.1). Classification (NCBI taxonomy): domain Eukaryota; kingdom Viridiplantae; phylum Streptophyta; class Magnoliopsida; order Poales; family Poaceae; genus Lolium; species Lolium rigidum. Next base: position 318,120,035 of record NC_061514.1, read on the forward strand.
CCCGAGGCTACAGCCAAGAACTTGTGCTTGGTTGTAGGCTCAACATTTTAGTCCACCTTGTCACTATATTGCCATTATCTCTTGATATTCTTTCCTCCTTCTTCTTCTCTCTTTCTTTTTTTTTTTTTTTTTTTATTTATCGGGTGCGCGAACAGCGCTCCTGATGGGAGTAGCCCCCGAGGCTACAGCCAAGAACTTGTGCTTGACTGTAGGCTCAACATTTTCTATATTTGCCATTGTCGAAAGTTTTCTTTTTTCGAAGTAGCCCCCGAGCATTTGGGCAAAAACTTGTTTCCGACCAAAGGCTCCCGATGCATTCAAATAACTTATCCTCGTCGCCATTCTCCTTTCTCTTGTCGACATATTTTCCCTTGTCAAATTTTCTTCAACTCTATCACCGGTCGATATTTTTCTGCTTTGTGGGTCCATCGTTCCCACCATGTTGACACGTCGTGCAAGTGGGGGACACACGTCCTCCGCTTTTTCTCGGTGCTCGTGCGGTAACGCCTATTCCCGAAAAAATACTTTTTTGCCCTTGTAACCAGAAAATCAATTCTCACCACACGATTTCCTCATCCAACGGTACACTCGCTTCACCCAATTCTTATATAAACCTGTCTTCAACCTCCGTTCATCCCTCGCTTGCGCCGCTCACCTGTTCCTCTTCGCAAATCTTCCTCTCGCGCCCAATCTTCGCCGATTTCCCGCTCTCGCATACATTGCTCAATCCGCTTCCGTGGATGCCGCCGCGTGCGCGTTTGACCCGCCACAACGACTCCGCAGTCCGCGATGGCCGCCGAAGATCTTGAGTGGGAGAGATCCAAGATCTCCAACCAAGACGCCAACCTGATGAAAAGGCTTGGCCTGATGAAGAAGGAAGGCGCCATCCGCTTTCCCAATGAAGAAAGCTATCCCAAGCCTCCAATGGAGTATCGGGTTAGTTTCGTTGATCATCTTATCCGCGGCCTCTCTACCCCAATCCATGATTTCCTCCGCGGTCTTCTCTTTGTCTATGGGATTCAACTGCATCATCTGACCCCCAATTCCATCCTTCACATTTCTATTTTTATCACCCTTTGCGAATGCTTTCTTGGAGTCGCTCCTAATTGGGCTCTTTGGAAACGCATCTTCTGCCTCCGCCGCAATGGCTCCCACAACGTCACTTATAACATAGGTGGCGTTGTTATCCGTATTCGTACTGATGTCGATTATTTCGACGTCAAGTTTCCTGATTCTGTCCAAGGATGGCGCAAGAAGTGGCTTTACATTCACGAAGAAAGCGCCAACTCCGTTGAGCACAACATAATTCCCTTCGACGGGAGTGCCAAAATTCAGCGCCGTCGCTCCGGGGATGCCGAAGCTTCCGAGGAAGAGAAAAAGGCGACGGAGGCGCTCATGTCTCGCATTCGCCAGCCTTCAAAATACTCGAGGCGAGGAGCTATCTCGGTGTTCAAATCACTCGCTTACTTCCTTAGGATTAGAGTGCAGCCTCTTCAGTGCTCGCAAAAATCCCCTTTGGACGTACTCGGTGAAAATGACGCCAACGTAATCTCCGGTAACCTTTCCACCAAGGACTTGGAGAAGTTGGTTCGAAGACTTTCTCGCCCGGGCAAAGATCCAGCTCCTTCTTCTTGTCGCGTGGAACCATACAGCTCCACCAATCCACTCCCCAAGGTATTTTGTCTTTCCGCGTTTTTATCTTGTTGCGCCCTTTTTTTCCCCGCATCTCATTGTATTGTCATCTCTTTACGTTTTCTTTGGTTTCTTATTTTTTCAGGACCATCCTAGTATAACTTCCCTTCCTCCTCTTCCCGAGGGTGGAGAAGTCGAAGAAATGACCGTCGTTGCCGACGATACTCAAGGCTCTTCTCGTCCTCGAAAGTGAAGTCGCGGGTTCTCACAAATCTGCGGCTTCTCATGAGAGAGAGGTTGAGTCCGAAGCTAGTGAATCGACCGAATCCCTTCCTCCCGCTCGTTTCTCCGAAGAACAAAAGGAAAAGGACTCGAAGTCGAGGATTCCGGCATTTCTAAGGCTGAAGAAGTTGTTCCTTCTGATCCGAAGGCAGCTTATGATCCTTATTTTGAGTCCCTCATCAGCTCGTAAGTCAATTTTATCTCTCCTCCTCTTTTTGATGTACTCGAAAGATTTAACTCTGTCTTGCTTTTTGTACTGTCGATTTTTTTTTACTAGTGATGAGGAAGAAGTACCAGTTACTGACGTAGCTCCTCGGACCAGCACGTCACGTACCGTGCTTGTTTCGTACACGTTAGTTGAAGGAGATGAAACATCGCCTCCCCAACAAAACGTCGTCACTACTACTCCACCATCGAGCCCCCTTGTCCCTTCGCCAAAAAGGGCAAGGGTTGAAATGATCGTTGAGCCTCCTCCTCAATTGGGCAGTTCTTCCTCGCAGCTCTTGGATGATGTAAGTTTATCGAGATCTATATTTCCTCTATTTTGCTTTTGTGGACCTTTACTTTGTGTAATGCCGAAATTTTTCCCCTTCTTTCCTTCTTCTTTGACAGCCTATGATCAAGGATCTTATCCGCATTGGGTCCCAATTTATTGGGTACCGCGAGTATGCCAGCAGAGCCGAAGGTGACGACTTTTATACTTGCTGTTTTTCCTTGGTTTTTTACTCGCTGCCGCTTGTCGCTATTTTTGATCTTTCTTCTCTTCCTTTTCCTTTCTCAACGAAAAACTTGCGGAAGCTAACCAACGTGCCGAGATACTTTCTCGGAATCTTGAGAAAAGTGAAACGGCTCGCAAGAAAGCTGAGCTTGCCGCTAGCGAAGCCGTAGCCGAAGCCGATGATGCCAAAGCAAAGGCTGCTAGTGTCGAAGAATTGCAGCAAAGGCTCAAAGATGCTGAATCTGCCTTGCACGAGCAAAAATCTGCACAGGTTGCACGAGAACAAGGGATCATCAAGCGTCTGAATTCGCAAAGTCGACGTACACTGAGTAATATCACTTGTCCCTTCTATTTTGTTTGTACTTCTTGTTTCTTGGTTTTTGACTAATGTTCTTTCTTGTGTGGCAGCCCAAACCAACCAAGATTTTGACCTGGAAAAGCCCGTCAATGACCCTCTTCTTGACGCACTTTCTCTTCTAGAGTCCCATGGACGCGAAATTCGTGAAGGCGTGGCCAATGCCGTGGGGCTTTGTCGGCGTTGTTCCCCTACTTCTTCCCGAAGAAAGAGGAACCTTCGACTTTCCTTGACCTCGCCAAGATGTTCAATACATCGAAGATCTTGGGCTGAAGCTGCGCCATGAGAACATGAAGGTAGCCGTTGAAAATACCGTTGCTCGGTTGCCGACAGCCAGCAGACTCTCGACTGGACGAAGGTTGGCGACACCGATCCGATAGAACAGTCGAGGTGGAAGTCACTGATGAAGGCGGCCAAGCCCAATACGAAGAAAATCTTGGCGTATCTCGGGATCCAGCCAACGTCGACTCCTAGTTCGTCAAGGCCGGAGGTCTAGTTGCATGCCTCTGTTTTTCTTTTGCTTCTTTTGCTCTTGTCGCCAAAGTAGTCTTTTGGCGACACGTATTTCCCTAGCTCCACCGTAGTGCCCTTGTAATTATTCTCGAGAGATTAATGAAGAACTCTATCTTTGCCTCGTTTTTTAATGTTGTTCTGTTTTAAATTTCAGTTGATATTTGATAACTATACTCCAATTCCTACTCCTTCCAATGCTTCGCCTTCTTCCCGCGCGAGAGAACTCGTTATCGATACCGCACTCGTCGATGATACCTTGTCGCAAGAATTGAATGATCTTCGACAACAACTTCGATATGCGAAAAGCAAACACTTGCGATGATGGAGCAGTCTCGTAAATCATCTGAAGCCGAAAAAGTTGCCCTTCAGCAAGCCCGCGAGGCTGTGGCTGCTAAGGAGATTGCTGTTTCTGAAGCCGAAAAGCGGTCACTCGAGAAAATTTCATGCTCGAGTTAATGAATGAGGCCAGTGCAGATATGTCGGGTATGTTTGTCTCGTCTTGTGATATCTTTCATCTTCATGCTATTGTCTCCTAAAGGTTGTCCCTTCGTTGTGTTGATAGGTGCCTTTATTGATGCTGCTGCCGAGGAAGAGAGGGTAAACACTAGGACAAACCTCCTTGTCAATCTTTCCTTGGACCATGGTTCTTTGTTTTGGGCCACTCCGGAGAGGACCCGCCAAATTACCGGATTTCAGGATCGTACCTCTCAAACCCGTGATTTCCTTCACTTCGTACCAAAACCTTATCTATGGTTTACAACTCCATGTTTCCTCGAATGTCCCACCAAAAACTCTTCCCGAATTGATGGAAAGGTTCAAGGATGCTCGCAGTATCCACGATTTTGTCAAAGCACAACCGGTAGCCGGTGCCGATTTGCTCTTATCATGCTCCGGATCTGTCACTCAAAGCTTGACCTTGCCCAAGTTGTCGAGAGGGTTCATCAAAAGGTAAAACGCCGGAGAGTTGGTGTTGATAGGATTAACACGAAGGTTACACCTATAGCCGAAGAAATGATTGAGGACCTTCTTCGGATGGATGCCGACTTTTTTGCCGATGGCCATTATGCCGACTTTCTTGGTGCTGCTCCCGAAGAGAACAGAGTTACTCTTGATGACATACTGAATCAAGACTAGTTATTTGCTTCTTGTAGAAATTTCTTCTTTGTAGTCCATGACTATATTGTAAAGCAACCATTATATTTCTATGTTTGCCTAGCCCCCGAGTGTTTCGGTGACTTTTTACTATATTTGTATACTTGCGAGGTTGTGGACCAAGGCATTTATATATTGAAGGCAAATATGAGCCCCCGAGCTTTTACCGAGTACTATTTTGTATTTTTATTGACTCACGAGGTATTTGAATACCAAGGCAAGATTTTTTTCTTCTTTTGTTGATGAACTATATTGAAATTCGTCGGAGCGATGACCGATGACCCACAAGTATAGGGGGTGTATCGTAGTATCTTCGATAAGTAAGAATGTCGATCCCAACGAGGAGCGAAGGTGTTGACAAGCAGTTTCGATGAAGGTTTCACCGTAAATGCTCACGTACAAGTATTCGGGAGGTTTTGATGTAACAGATGAAATAAATACGAGTAAGTAAAATGCGAGAGAAATAATTGCAGACGAGTGGCCCAATCCTTTTTAGCACAAAGGACAAGCCGGTTTGTTTACTTATAATGACCAAACGTTCTCGAGGACACACGGGATTTTAGTCTAGTGCTTTCGCTACATACGGCTAAATAATCTTCATTGTTATGATAAGTGTTGTGTGGGTGAACCTATGCTAATGTACCGCCCTTCCTAGGACTAAATACATACTTGTGATTATACCCCTTGCAAGCATCCGCAACTACAAGAAAGTAATTAAGAATAAATCTAACCACAGCCTTAAACTTCGAGATCCCGCAATCCCTCCCCGCATCGATATACCAACGGGGGTTTAGGTTTCGTCACTCCGGCAACCCCGCAATTAGCAAACGAATACAAGATGCATTCCCCTAGGCCCATAAATGGTGAAGTGTCATGTAGTCGACGTTCACATGACACCACTAGAAGAATAACACCACAACTTAAATATCACACCATTGAATATTACTCAACCATAGTTCACTACTAACATTTAGACTTCACCCATGTCCTCAAGAACTAAACGAACTACTCACGAGACATCATATGGTACATGATCAGAGGTGATATGATGATGAATAACAATCTGAACATGAACTTGGTTCAATGGTTTCACTCAATAGCATCAACAACAAGTATGAATAGATACCGGGAGAGTTTCCCTATCAAACAATCAAGATCAAACCCAAATTGCTACGGCGGTGTCGAGGTGCTGCGGAGGAGATGGCGATGATGATGGTGGAGATGATGATGACGGTGATGGTGATGATGTCCAGCTCGATGACGCGTGACGATGGCGTCGATTTCCCCTCCCGAGGGAATTTCCCGGCGGATTCCCGCCCGCCGGAGAGCTCTTTTCTCTCCGGTGTTCTCCGCCCCGCGAGGCGGCCGTAACTCTTCGCGAGGTACCCCTTCTCGGCTTAGGTTTTCGGACGAAGGATTTCGCGAAGAAAAGGAGGCGAAAGGGGTCGTGGGCCCTCCACACCACGTGGCGGCGCGGCCAGGGCTTGGGCCGCGCCGCCCTATGGTGTGGGCCCACCCTGGCTCCTCCTGGCTCCTCCTTCTGGCTTCCTTCGTCATCTTGAAAAATAGGATTTTTAGTATAATTTCCTTCCAGAGTTGATCTTCCGAAATATTGCGTTCTGACGGTGCTTTTTCCAGCAGAATCCTGGCTCCGGCGTTCGATCCTCCAATAATGATGAAACATGCAAAATAGATGAAATAACATAAGTATTGTGCCCCAATATGAAATATATCAATGAATAACAGCAAATTATGATATAAAATAGTGATGCAAATTGGACGTATCAACTCCCCCAAGCTTAGACTTCGCTTGTCCCCAAGCGAAACCGAACTCGATAGACATGACCACATGTTTATGGAGTGAAGAGTCGATAAACAAAATACGGACAAGAAGCATCATATTCATTCTCACAAGACATTATAGTAAACAACTTCTTCATATAACTCAATCTTGAAACAAGTATAAGGTAATCACAAGTAAAGGTGCATAAGGAATCATAATTGGTGATGGCAAACTTTGTTCTTGGTCAGAGAACATTTAACAAATTATATTCATCTATTGAGCAGTGCTCTCATATTAACACCTGATGGTAATCTTGCATACTCAATCATAATGGTCTCTTCATAATCATTGATAACTTGCAAAGCTATATTCATTCAGATAAAACTTGTACTAAACAAGGAAGAATAAAAGGCATGATGTAGCAAATCACAATATAATGGTTTGATCACAACTACTCAAATGCTTGCTTGAGATGGAGAGAAATAGGTTTACTGACTCAACATAAAGTAAAAGACAGGCCCTACGCAGAGGGAAGCAGGGATTAAATCATGTGCTAGAGCTTTTTCAGTTTTGAAATCATATAAAGATAATAAAAGTAACATTTTGAGAGGTGTTTGTTGTTGTCAACGACTGGTAGCGGGTACTCTAACCCCCTTGCCAGACAACCTCCTAAGAGCGGCTCCCATATTATTTTCATTTTGTGTGGCACTCCTTCCAACCTTTCTTTCACAAACCATGGCTAACCGAATCCTTCGGGTGCCGTCCATCAATCACATACCATGGAGGAGTGTCTATTTAGTTTAATTAATTTGGGACTGGGAATCCCATTGCCGAGCTCTTTTTGCAAAATTATTGGATAAGCGGATGAAGCCACTAGTCCATTGGTGGAAATTGCCCAACAAGATTGAAAGATAAAACACCACATACTTCCTCATGAGCTATGAAACATTGACACAAATAAGAGATACTAAGTTTTGAATTGTTTAAAGGTAGCACATGAAGTATTTACTTGGAATGGCAGTAAAATACCATGTAGTAGGTAGGTATGGTGGACACAAATGACATAGGTTTGGGTTAAGGTTTGGATGCACGAGAAGTATTCCCTCTCAGCAGCGTGTCTTTGGCTAGCAAGGTTAATTAGCAAGCATAAGAGTCGAGGGAAACAAACAAATATACATACGATAGAAACAATCATGCATCTTCCTTGTAAGCACAAACAATTTTAACTTCGAATAATGAGCTATGAGCTAACAAGAAAGACAATGAAACATCTACATGTATTTCTCTTTTCTATTTAAACCTCAAAGCGTTGTTGCTATTGACCAATGCTAAGTTTGCCAAAACCAAATAGATTTATTCAATGCTCCCAAAGTGATACCTATACTAACAACAAGACGAATCATATGGCGTAAAGTGCAAACTAAAATAAGATGTGCAATATGTAAATGATAAGACTTCTCATTAATATTCCATATCGATAACTCGCACCAAGGGATACATAGACAACTAAAGGAGAGATACTTCCAAACGCAACCCATCTCATATGATAACTTCCCTATTCATGATATGACACTACTTGACATTAAAAGTAAAAGATAGTGATAATGTGATACCGCGGCACTCCCCCAAGCTTGGAATAAACCAAGGGGATGCCAATACCGATGATGAATTACTCCTTCGGCGATGGTGGTGATGAATTCCTGACCAGCTTCTCAATAAGCTCCTGAAGCTCGTCAATCCTGTATATGAGATTGCGAATCATCTCTGAATTGTGCTCGACGCGGTTAGAGAGTCGGTCTAATGGCGAGTCCCAGCTCTTGGAGTTATTTCCCCACTCTTCAGCCTCGAGCTCCTTTTCTCCCGCAGTGTTAGAGCGATCTATATCCCACCGGCTAGGCAATGCTGCCTTGGGAGTCCCTTCAATTTGATTATTGAAAATTAGATTGCGGAAGGGGTGATGAGTGCCCGATGGAGATGTTTTCGAAGCTAGATAATGACGTGGAACCGCTCCTCCAGTGCGAATTCTTGCGCTCTTGTTTGCACTGAAAGTGTTGTCCACCACCCTGATGCTTGCAATAGTAGCACGCGGGTGTGCGCGCGAATCCTCCTTCACCTCTTCTTCATCCTCTTTCTTGACGTCCTTGTCTTCCTCTTTCCACCCAAGATCTCGATCTTCTTCATCTGGAAACTCCTTGCCCTTGTTCTTGGAGACCATGGTGCTTCTAAACTGAAAATAGATCCTGGCAGAAACAGCTCGAAACAAAACACGTCGAAAACACAATATACGGACCTCCAGGGGTCCGGGGGATTATATAGCAAAAATTTTCTTGGCAAAAGGAAAGTACCAGATCGAACCAGAGTCGGAAAGGGGCGACGGGGCGGCCAGACCATAGGGCGGCGCGGGCCCAGGTCAGGCCGCGCCGGCCTATGGTGCCACGCCCTCGTGCGTCCTTTCCACTCCGTTTCGAACTCGTAATTTCTCATATTTTCCAGAAACAGCAAAAATATAGTTCGGAAAGTAAATTGCGTATTTTTCATTACCAGTACTGTTACCTATTCAAAGTCGAGTTCTGGCGGACCGTCAATTTGTCCTTTGATGAAAGCTTCCGGTGTTTCCACTTGAATAATATCAACATCAACATTATAAGAATCACCCGAGATATAATGCTTGAGTCTTTGTCCATTCACCACTTGCGTAGCATTGCCTTGGAGAGAGCTAATCTTGATTGCTCCCGAGCGATACACCTCCTCGACAACATATGGTCCTTCCCATTTCGAGAGTAATTTCCCCGCAAAGAATCCGAGACGAGACCGATACAATAGGACTTTATCCCCAATATTAAACTCTCTTTTGATGATCCTCCTATCATGCCATTTTTTAACTTTTTCTTTAAAGAGTTTAGCATTTTCATAAGCTTCACTTCTCCATTCATCTAGAGAACTTAATTGTAACAACCTCTTATCACCGGCAAGTTTAGGATCTTTATTTAATTCTCTAACATGCCCTATAAGCTTTGTGTTCTAGCTCTAAAGGTAAATGACAAGCTTTTCCGTAAACCATTTTATAAGGTGACATTCCCATGGGGTTTTTATAAGCAGTTCTATAAGCCCAAAGTGCATCCTTCAATTTACTAGCCCAATTCTTTCTGGTTTTATTAACGGTCTTTTGCAAAATAGATTTAATCTCTCTATTTGATAACTCTACTTGACCACTAGTTTGAGGATGATAAGCGGAAGCAATTCTATGGTTAATACCATACCTAGCAAGAGTTTTTCTAAAACCTCCATGAATAAAGTGAGAACCTCCATCAGCCATAATATATCTAGGCACTCCAAATCTAGGAAAAATAATATCTAAAAGCATTCTTAAAGAGGTCTCACCATCAGCACTTTTTGTAGGTATAGCTTCCACCCATTTAGTAACATAATCAACAAGCAACAAGTATATGAGTGTTACCTTCCGAAGACGGAAAAGGTCCCATGAAGTCAAATCCCCAACAATCAAACGGTTCAATAACAAGAGTATAATTCATTGGCATTTCATTGCGTCTGGAGATATTACCAACCCTTTGGCATTCATCACAAGATAAAATAAACTTTCTCGCATCCTTGAAGAGAGTTGGCCAATAAAAACCTGATTGCAAAACCTTTTGCGCGGTTCTTTCTCCGGCGTGATGTCCTCCATAAGCACCGCCATGACATTTACTCAATATCTCTTGTTGTTCATATTCGGGGACACATCTTCGCATAATACCATCCACTCCTTCTTTATATAAGTGTGGGTCATCCCGTAAATAATGCCTCAAATCATAAAAGAATTTCCTCCTTTGCTGAGCTGAAAAGGTTGGAGGCAAGTACTTGGAAACAATAAAGTTAGCATAATCAAGCATACCATGGACTGTCTCGCGAGCTCACCTTTATTACAGCCAATTGTTCATTTGGAAAACTATCATTAACGAGAACAGGATCATAAGCAATATTTTCCAATCTAGACAAATTATCAAGCAACAGGATTATCAAGCACCTTTCCTATCTACAATATGTAAATCAAATTCTTGCAACATGAAGTACCCATCTAATAAGCCTTGGCTTAGCATCTTTCTTTGTCATAAGGTATCTAATTGCAAGCATGATCAGTATGAATAGTAACTTTTGAATCAACAATATAAGATCTGAATTTATCACAAGCAAAGACTACAGCCTAATAATTCTTTTTCAGTTGTAGCATAATTTCTTTGAGCAGCATCAAGGGTTTTACTAGCATAATGAATAACATTCAGCTTTTTTATCTACTCGCTGTCCAAGAACAGCGCCTACAACAAAATCACTAGCATCACACATAATTTCAAATGGTAAATTCCAAATCGGGGTTCAACTATAGGAGCAGCTTGTTAAGGCTTTCTTAAGAGTTTCAAAAGCTTCCTTACAATCATCATCAAAAACAAATGGTACATCTTTTGAAGAAGATTAGTAAGAGGCTTTGAAATCTTGGAGAAATCTTTAATAAATCTCCTATAAAACCCAAGATGACCAAGAACACTACGAATACCTTTAACATCCCTTGGATAGGGCATCTTCTCAATTGCTTCAACTTTAGCTCTATCAACTTCAATACCTCTCTCAGAAATTTTATGTCCCAATACAATTCCTTCATTAACCATAAAGTGGCATTTCTCCCAATTAAGAACAAGGTTAGTCTCTTCACATCTCTGCAAAACTTTATCAAGATTTCGCAAACAACTATCAAATGAATTCCCATAGACAGAAAAATCATCCATGAATACCTCTACAATACTCTCACAAAAACCATGAAAAATAGCAGACATGCATCTTTGAAAAGTAGCAGGAGCATTACATAAACCAAAAGGCATACGCCTATAAGCATAAGTTCGATAGGGACAAGTAAAAGTGGTTTTCTCTTGATCTTTAGCTTTAACAAGCAATTTGTGAAAACCCGTAATAACCATCAAGAAAACAAAAATGAGTATTTTTAGACAATCTTTCTAGCATTTGATCAATAAATGGTAAAGGGTAATGATCTTTCTTAGTAACTTTGTTAACTTTTCGAAAATCAATGCACATTCTATACCCTACAACTACTCTTTGAGGAATGAGCTCATCATTATCATTAGGCACAACAGTCATACCTCCTTTCTTGGGAACGCAATGCACAGGACTAACCCATCTACTATCAGCAATAGGATATATAATACCAGCTTCAAGAAGTCGTAATACCTCATTCCTTACCACTTCCTTCATCTTCGGAATTAGACGACGCTCGAGGTTCAACAACGAGCTTTGCATCATCTTCCATATTAATAGCATGTTGGCAAATGGATGGAGAAATCCCCTTTAAATCATCAAGAGTGTAGCCAATAGCACCTCGGTGTTTCTTTAATATTTGCAATAATCTTTCTTCTTCAAACTCGTAAGCTTAGAACTAATAATAACAGGATATATTTTCTTATCATCAATATGAGCATATTTAAGATTATCGTGCAAAGGCTTTAAATCAAAAACAGGATCTTCCTTTGGTGGCGGTGTTGTACCCAAATCTTCCACCGGTAAATCATGCTTGAGAATAGGTTGGCGAAGAAAAATCTCCTCAAGCTCCTCTCTTTCTTTCCTAAAAAATTCACTCTCGCTATCCTCCAGATGTTGCTGCAAAGGATTATTAGGAACAAGAACAATAGATGCACACTGCTCCATTTTAAAATCATTACTAGGCAAATCAGCTTTATAAGGAGTTTTAGTAAATTTAGAGAAATTAAACTCATAAGATTCACCAGCAAATTTAGTCAAAATTTTCTCTTTCTTGCAATCTATAATAGCTCCACAAGTATTTAGAAAAGGTCTACCAAAAATAATAGGACAATAATCACTAGCAATGGACCCTAGTACCAAAAAGTCAGCTAGGATATTTAATCTTACCGCATAAGACTTCCACATCTCGAACAATACCAATTGGTGAAATAGTTTCTCTATTAGCCAGCTGAATAACCACATCAATATCTTCAAGTTCACAAGAATCAATTTCGTGCATAATCTCCGTGTAAAGCTCATACGGAATAGCACTAACACTTGCACCAATATCACATAATCCATAATAGCAATGATCACCAATTTTAACGTACATCATAGGAACACTAGCTTGTTTGGGTTTATTAGGATGTGAAACAATATTAGAAGCATCTTCACGTAAAATAATATGACCATCCTCCACATTTTCAGCCACAAGATCTTTAACTATTGCAACAAAGAAGTTCAACTTTTATTTGTTCTTCAAGTTCTACAGGTTTCTTTTCACTTTTATGAACCGCACTATTTATAACGTAGTACTCTTTCATTTTAGCAGAAAGGGAGTTTTTTCAATATAAGCTTCAGGAATAACGCGATCGCCAGCTTCAATTACAACACACTTATTAATAGATGAATCAATTTTATCTTTATACGGTTCATGATACTTATCAAAATTCTTCTTTGGCAATTCATAATGAGAGGCAAAAGCTTTATAAAGATTTACAGCGACTTGAGAATCAAGACCATATGTAGCACTCATATTACGAAATTTATCGCGATCCATAAAAGCTTCAATGCATTTATAATCATAAATTATACCCGATTCTCTACCTTTGTCGTTCTCCCAACCTTCAGCATTTTCTTGGATCCGATCAAGAAGGTCCCTTTTAAACTCTTCTTTGTTGCGTGTAAATGATCCAGAACAAGAAGTATCCAGCAAGGTCTTGTCTTGAAAAGAAAGTCTTGCATAGAAATTATCAATAATAATATTACCAGGAAGCTCATGAATGGGGCATTTGAGCATCAAAGACTTCAATCTCCCCCACGCTTGGGCAATACTCTCTCCATCATGAGGCCAAAAATTATATATGCGATTCCGATCTTTGTGAATTTCACTTGGAGGATAGAACTTAGAATAAAACCGGGGCACAATATCATTCCATTCAAGAGAATCCCCATTATCCAAGAATTTATACCAATGCGCCGCCTTACCGGACAGCGATAAGGAGAATAATTTCTTCCTCACTTCATCCACAAGCAATACCTGCACATTTGAATAACCCGCATAATTCATGCAAAAACAGTAGAATGATCACCAGGATGGACAGTTCCATCCCCTTCATAGCGGTTATCCATAACATGTTCAATAATTTTCGTAGGTATTTTATATGGTATTACTTCCTCACTGGCGCCTCATCCACTACCGTTGCAGTAGTAGTAGATTTCCCAAATAGAAAATGAAGAGAAGATCTCTCCATAATGACTTATAGCAACGAGCAGAAATAAAATCAGCACAACAAGTAAAGGTTTTCCTTACCAATCCCACTTACCAATAGCGCTTCACTCCCCGGCAACGGCGCCGTAAAATAGTCTTGATGACCCACAAGTATAGGGGGTGTATCGTAGTATCTTCGATAAGTAAGAATGTCGATCCCAACGAGGAGCGAAGGTGTTGACAAGCAGTTTCGATGAAGGTTTCACCGTAAATGCTCACGGACAAGTATTCGGGAGGTTTTGATGTAACAGATGAAATAAATACGAGTAAGTAAAATGCGAGAGAAATAATTGCAGCGAGTGGCCCAATCCTTTTTAGCACAAAGGACAAGCCGGTTTGTTTACTTATAATGACCAAACGTTCTCGAGGACACACGGGATTTTAGTCTAGTGCTTTCGCTACATACGGCTAAATAATCTTCATTGTTATGATAAGTGTTGTGTGGGTGAACCTATGCTAATGTACCGCCCTTCCTAGGACTAAATACATACTTGTGATTATACCCCTTGCAAGCATCCGCAACTACAAGAAAGTAATTAAGAATAAATCTAACCACAGCCTTAAACTCCGAGATCCCGCAATCCCTCCCGCATCGATATACCAACGGGGTTTAGGTTTCGTCACTCCGGCAACCCCGCAATTAGCAAACGAATACAAGATGCATTCCCCTAGGCCCATAAATGGTGAAGTGTCATGTAGTCGACGTTCACATGACACCACTAGAAGAATAACACCACAACTTAAATATCACACCATTGAATATTACTCAACCATAGTTCACTACTAACATTTAGACTTCACCCATGTCCTCAAGAACTAAACGAACTACTCACGAGACATCATATGGTACATGATCAGAGGTGATATGATGATGAATAACAATCTGAACATGAACTTGGTTCAATGGTTTCACTCAATAGCATCAACAACAAGTATGAATAGATACCGGGAGAGTTTCCCCTATCAAACAATCAAGATCAAACCCAAATTGCTACGGCGGTGTCGAGGTGCTGCGGAGGAGATGGCGATGATGATGGTGGAGATGATGATGACGGTGATGGTGATGATGTCCAGCTCGATGACGGTGACGATGGCGTCGATTTCCCCTCCCGGAGGGAATTTCCCGGCGGATTCCTCGCCCGCCGGAGAGCTCTTTTCTCTCGGTGTTCTCCGCCCCGCGAGGCGGCTGTAACTCTTCGCGAGGTACCCCTTCTGGCTTAGGTTTTCGGGACGAAGGATTTCGCGAAGAAAAGGAGGCGAAAGGGGTCGTGGGCCCTCCACACCACGTGGCGGCGCGGCCGGGCTTGGGCCGCGCCGCCCTATGGTGTGGGCCCACCCCGGCTCCTCCCCGGCTCCTCCTTCCGGCTTCCTTCGTCATCTTGAAAAATAGGATTTTTAGTATAATTTCCTTCCGCAGTTGATCTTCCGAAATATTGCGTTCGACGGTGCTTTTTCCAACAGTAATCCTGGCTCCGGCGTTCGATCCTCCAATAATGATGAAACATGCAAAATAGATGAAATAACATAAGTATTGTGCCCCAATATGAAATATATCAATGAATAACAGCAAATTATGATATAAAATAGTGATGCAAATTGGACGTATCAATGACTTTGGTCGCGTTGACAAAGAAAAAGGTGATATAGCCACTATCTTTATTATATTGCAGCACCGCGAGCCCGCCTCATTAAAAACCTTCTCCGGCCCCACTCGGTGCCCCGAAAAAGGAAAAGAGTGCGTCTGAAAACTCGCGGGCGTTTCGAGTACATTGAAGTTTTACAAGGACTATATTTCGACTCTAGGCGTAGAACCGCCCGAGTTGCGCCACGTTCCGTGGGTTTGGCTCCTCCACCCTCGTCTTCTTGTCCTTTATCCTGTATGCTCCTCCTCCGATTACTTCCGTGACGATGTAAGGGCCGAGCCACGGTGACTCGAGTTTTTCATGACTTTTTTGCGTGAGCCGAAGAACTAGGTCGCCCACCCGAAAAGATCTTGGCCGCAAACGTCGACCGTGGTAATTCTTCAAGTCCCGTTGATATTTGGTTACTCGAGACAATACTTCATCTCGAGCTTCATCAAGTGCGTCCACATCATCTTCTAATGCTTTTCTCGACGTTTCTTCGTCATACTCCGCGACACGTGGAGAGTTGTGCTCTATCTCGATTGGTAGTACCGCTTCGCTCCATGTACCGTAAAAACGGAGTTTCCCGTGTCGCTGTATTTGGAGTTGTTCGAATGCTCCACAACACACTTGGTAGTTCTTCGAGGCCGGGTATGTCGAGCTTTTTCTAGTGGTCCTAACAAGCGCTTCTTGATGCCATTGCGGATGATGCCATTGGCTTTCTCGACTTGCCCATTGGTTTGAGGATGTGCAACCGATGCAAAGTTCAGCTTGATACCCACCTCTTCGCAATAGTCTTTGAATTCATTGGACGTGAAGTTGCTGCCGTTGTCCGTGACGATGTCGTGGGGCACTCCAAACCCGAAGACGAGGTCTTTTATGAATTTTACTCGCGGATGCTCCGTCCGGTGAATTTATCGGCTTCGCTTCTATCCACTTTGTGAATTTGTCGACAGCTACTAGCATGTATTCCTTTCCTCCCGGCGACGATTTGTGTAACTTGCCAACCATGTCGAGTCCCCATTGTGCAAAGGGCCATGACAAAGGTATTGGTGCTAGCTCTGCTGCCGGAGAGTGAGGTTTTGCGGCAAACCTTTGACACGCGTCGCAAGTTCGTACTATGTCCTTAGCGTCCTCTATTGCTGTCAACCAGTAGAATCCTGCCCGAAAAACCTTGGCTGCGATAGCTCGACTACTTGCGTGGTGGCCACATATTCCTTCATGTACGTCCTTTAGAATTATTCTTCCTTCTTCGGTGGTAACGCACCTTTGCAAGACGCCTGAAATACTTCGCTTATATAATTCTCCCTTAACCACCGTGAAAGCTTTGGAGCGTCGGATTACTCGCCTTGCCTCAACTCGGATCATCCGGTATTTCTTTCCCGAGGATATATGATATGTATGGCTGCATCCATGGTATCCGTATTACTAGGACCAGGTCTTGCTCTTCTTCTTCTTCCTCTTGCTTCTCCTTGATAGCCCCGAGGGTTTCTTCTCCTTCTTTTTTGATTTTGTCGTTTCGAGTGGATCTCTCCGTTATCTCCTCCCAAAATACACCTGGTGGGACCGCAAGGCACTGCGACCCGATGTTTGCAAGAACGTCGGCTTCGTCGTTGCTCAATCTGCTAATATGTTTTACTTCGCATCCATCGAACAATCTCTCTAGCTCATTGTACACCTCCTTGTATGCCATCATGCTATCATTGATCTGCGTCACATTGGTTCATAACTTGCCGAGCTACCAACCGTGAGTCGCCAAAGATTTTTAGTCGAGTTGCTCCGCTGTGCTTTCGCCATCTTCATCCCGTGTATGAGAGCCTCATATTCCGCTTCATTGTTAGATGCGTTGGGGAACGTCATACGAAGGATGTACTTCAACTTGTCGCCTTCAGGTGATATGAGTACTACTCCCGCGCCAGCCCCTTCTAGCCTCTTGGACCCATCGAAGTTCATGGTCCAGGTTCTCGATAAATCTGGGGGTCCTGTATTTTGCAACTCCATCCACTCTGCGATGAAGTCCGGTAGTATTTGCGACTTTATTGCTTTTCTTTTTCCTACGTGATGTCCCGAGGGGAGAGTTCTATTCCCCAAAGGGAGACACGACCCGTAGCTTCTGGGTTGTTCAGTATATTTGACAAAGGAGCTTCATTGACCACTATGATCGGGTGTGCCGAAAAATAGTGGCGCAATTTTCGTGCTGTCGTGAACACTCCATATGCTAGCTTTTGGTACTGAGGGTACCTCTGTTTCGAGGGCGACAAGACTTCGCTCACGAAGTATACTGGTCGCTGCACTCCATGGATTTTCCCTTCTTCTTCTCTTTCGACAACTAACACCGTGCTAACCACTTGGGGCGTGGCTGCAATATACAGCAGGAGAGGTTCCTTTTCCTTAGGAGCCACTAAGATTGGTGGTGTCGATATTTTTCGCTTTAGATCTTCGAAAGCTCGATCAGCTTCTTCGTTCCACTGGAATTTATCTCCTTGCTTTATCAGCGCATAAAATGGTAGTGCTTTTTCTCCTAACCTGGCGACGAATCTGCTCAGAGCTGCGACTCGCCCAGTTAGGCTGCTCGTATTTCTTTCAACTTCGTTGGCTTCCTCATTGTTACTATGGCTTGTATTTTGTCGGGATTTGCTTCAATCCCTCTTGCTGAAACTAGAAATCCCGAAGTTCTCCTGCTGGGACCCCAAAAGAACACTTCGTCGGGTTCGGCTTGAGGCAGAATTTGTCGAGGTTGTCAAAAGTTTCTTTGAGATCCTCGATCAGCGTTGCCCCTTTTTTGATGTTATGACGACATCATCGATGTATACTTGCACGTTTTTCCCAATCTGTGTTGCTAAACACTTCGCATCATCCTCCGATATGTTGCTCCCGCATTTTTAGACCGAAGGGCATTGTCTTGTAGCAAAACACGCCGTAAGGTGTAATAAACGCTGTCTTGGCTTCATCATCTTCTTTTAGTCCGATCCGGTTATAACCGAGTATGCATCCAAAAAGGAAAGACGTTCACAACCTGCCGTGGAGTCGATAATTTGATCGATCCTTGGGAGGGGAAAGTGATCCTTAGGGCAATGTTTGTTGAGACACGTGAAGTCGACGCACATGCGAAGGACTGTC
Source organism: Lolium rigidum (assembly GCF_022539505.1). Lineage (NCBI taxonomy): Eukaryota > Viridiplantae > Streptophyta > Magnoliopsida > Poales > Poaceae > Lolium > Lolium rigidum. Next base: position 318,138,506 of record NC_061514.1, read on the forward strand.
GTGTTTTTCTTTGGCACCATCATCGGGTTAGCTACCCATGTGGCTTCGTAGATATCTCTCCGATAAAACCAGCTTCCTCTAGTCGATTTATTTCGATAGCATGGATTTGCGGTTTGGTTCGAAAAGCGCCGCAAAGGTTGTCCGATTGGTTTCATTTGTTGGATCCAAATTTAGGTGGTGCTCGGCAAGTTCCCCGGGTACTCCCGGCATGTCAGCTGGACACCATGCGAAGATTTTCCAGTTCTCACGGAGGAACTTGACGAGCGCGCTTTCCTATGCGATATCCATGTTGTTTGCAATGGATGTCGTCTTTTTTGGATCCGTCGGGTGAATCCGCACCTCCTTAGAATTTTTCTCCGTGTTGAAAGTTGATTCCTTGTTTGGCCTTCCGACGTCCGGCGTACGTCGTAATCGATCATGCTCTTCGACGCCAAGTATTCCGCTTGCATCCCGAAGGTTTCGACAATCGATGGAAATCCTTGTCGCACTTATCGCCTAAAGCAAAACTCCCTTTGACCGTGATTGGTCCCTTGGGTCCAGGCAATCTCCATAACAGTATGTATAGTGTGGTACTGCCATAAATCTAGCGTATGCTGGTCGTCCCAACAAAGCGTGGTACTCGCGATGGGAAATCCACGACTTCAAACTCCAGACTTCTCGATTCTATAATTTTCTCGGGTTCCAAACCGAACGTCGAGGTTGATCTTCCCCAATGGGTAACTTGGTTTCTCCGGTGTGATGCCGTGGAACCTTGTGTCCGTTGGCTTCGGGTTTGCTAAGGATATGTTCATCTTCCTCAATGTATCCGCATACATGAGGTTTAAGCTGCTGCCACCATCTATGAATACTCGAGAAACGTCAAATCCTGCGATAACCGCCGGCGAGAATGAGTGCCTGACCGCCCCGGTCGAGGAACTTGCTGCGGGTGGTCCGCTATGGTGAAGCCGATGTCTTGTCCCGACCAATTGAGGTACTCAACTCGTTGGTGGAGGCATTTTCTCTGCCATGAACACCTGTCGCGAGATTACTTTTTGAGCTCTATTGGATGGCCTTCCCTTCGAATCATCGACACCTGCTCCGTTGGAGTTAGGATCAACATAGGGTGGTGGTGCCGGTGCTGCCGCTATTCCGAGCCGGTGTTGATTGCCTTCGTAATCGCGGGAGGTGGCGGTAGATGAATTTCGCTCCTAGGCTCCGAGGGTTTCTCTCGTGCTGCTCGTGCGTGAGCGTTTTCCGCACATCTCGAACATTGCTTGGAAATTTCGACAATCTTTCCGCAGGTGTCCCGACTGTCTTTTTCCATTGCTATCGAGGAAAAATGCATCCGGCACGGTCCGTTCAAGCATTTCTTCGGGAGACATAAAAGGTCGTGGAAACCTTGGCCCACTATTTTGCCTCGTTACGGGAGTCGTCCCTATTATCGCCTCGCTGCTCATTGCTTCTCCGATAATCATCTCTCGTTGCTTGCTCCCGTATTTGACCGAAATCCTGCCGAAATTTGCCCCGGGGCGTCGTAATCTGGATACTCGCCGAGGAAATCGTCGCCTCGTTCGATAATTTCGACTACGGTCCTCCTCTCGGCGACCTGTGTCGTTTATTGTGGACAGCGTCTTCTCCGTCCGCCCATCTATTTGCTATCTCCATCAACGCGGATACTGTTTTTGGATTGGTCCTTCCCAAGTCCTCTACAAAATCTCCGCGCTCGATTCCTCGCGACAAACGCATCTATTGCTCTCTCGTCGATATATTTTCTCGCCGAGTTTTTTATGATGTTCCACCTTTGGATGTATTTTCTCATTGACTCATCCGGCTTTTGTCGACACGCCCTCAGCTCTTCCAACGATGCAGGCTTTTTGCATGTGGATCTCGAAGTTTTTGACGAAAACGTCCTCGAAACTTTCCCAACTGTCGATGGATCCCGGCGGAAGTTTTTTGATCCAAGATCGTGCGGCTCCACTTAGGTGCACTCGAATACTTTGCATGGCTGTTGCTCTAGTTCCTCCAGCTAGCTTTACCGTCTCGAGGTAATCAATTAGCCAGTCCTCCGGTCTTGCGGAGCCGTCGAACTTTTTGAAGTGATCGGGTAACTTGAATCCCGAGGGGACTCGAGTTTTTCGGACTCTTCTCGTGAAACAAGGTAGACCACACATATCCTCGTCATTAAGCTCCGGGACCGCCGATGATCTCTTCTGCTTTGCCTTGCTCTGTCGACCCTTGCTTGTACTCCCGTGTCTCTTGCTCCACTTGGTCCTTCCGGAGCTGCCGCCGTTACCGCCGCAGGTCGTGGACTATTTTGCCTTGCTGCTCCTTCGGGAGGCGTTGCTACGAACGCCGTCCCCATAGCTCCAACTCCCGCCAATGCCATGTTGTATAATGTTTCCCTTGGATCTCCCGGGGGTGGCTTGGATGCGAGGATGTAAGCTTGTGTCGCCATATACCCAGCTTCCGGTGTCCTAGGGATAATATTTCCTCTTGTATCTATCGACATAAAGGACATGTCGAGGTTTTGAACCAAGTACTCTCCGTCCGCTTCGGGTATGTGTTGTAGCCTTGATCTTCCTCTCGTTCCGAGCCTCCCCGTGGCTATCACCCGAAACTCTAGATTGTCCACTTAGATCTGCCCTTCTCCTGCCGGATGCGTAGCTGCCTCCTTTCTCCCGTTTAGCTCAGCTGTCCGTTTTTCTATTTCTCGGGCAGTTCGTGCGAGCATATATTGATAAGCTTGCAGCTTCTTGAGCTGTAGCCGTTGTCGTCATTGGTTCCGAACCATCTATGGCTTTTGCCGCTCTATCCCAGGCTGCCTGTGGAAGTTGGACTCTGACGCGTGGTGTGGGCCCGACATATTTAGTGCCCATACCTCTCCTTAGATCTGAGGGATCGACAAAAGGATTTCCCAATTGATCGAAAGCCTCCGATGTTTCCTCTTGATCTTCGATAGCATAAATCTGATGATATTTTGTACTCGGATCTATGTTGGGTTCGGTGACATCATTGTTGAGATTGATGAAGACCTTGCCCACCGTGAGAGATTTGTCGACGAAGTCGTAATCGTCGACATCGCTTGAGCCATCGCTTATATATGAGTCCGCAGATGACCCGGACGATGCGTTGTCGAAGATCTTGGCGAGTTTCTCTCTTGCTCGGTGCCGACGTAGCGTGTTGCCGAAGTTTCTTCTTCGACTCGCTTGATGATGCATAGCTTGAAAATTCAGAATCGACCGCCGACGATCCCGACGAAATCGGAATTTCGACACGATACGATCCTTCTTTCTTGACGCGAAAGTGGAACCTTCCGAACGTCATCTCCAAGGGCTCCGCCAGATACGCATATGCATCCAAACGGGAGGGTGGGTGAGGAACAAAATCAACAGGACCCGTAGCGATCTGTTTACCTCGATCCATAGTGTTGCTCCCGGTTGACGATGTCGAAGATCTTGAACGTGCCATCGAGATCGGATCCTTACGCCTCTAATTCCCACGAGACGGCGCCAATTGACAAGGGATTAACTTGTCAATGCCTATGGATTATAGGCTAGGGTTTAGTTAGAAGTAGAGGGCAAGTAGATCTCGAAGGTTTCAGCCGAAAAGTACTCGACGAATATGAAAACTAGGGTTTGCAGACAATGATTCGATGATCCTCTCGTCCCTCGACCCCCCCCCTTTATATAGGTGGAGCCGAGGGATTCGTGCTATACAAGGATTACAGAGTCCGGGACGGTTTCTAACTCATCCCGCCAGATTTACAAATAACACTTCCTATTACAACTCTATCTTTTCCTTAAATACATCTTGGGCTGTCGAGTCTTCTTATTCTTCGGGTAGTGGGCCTTCAATAAACCCCGGGTACTACATTAGGCAGGCCCATTTGGGATGCCTATGTCACCCTATACTATAGGCCTTTGCTGGTTCTTCACTGCAAAGAAAAAAACACCCAACCACCCGAACTAGAGGATTATGGTCCTCGTCTTCTTCGCTGCAAAATGAAGAACATCCAGAAACCTACAATAGAGGCTTCTATTGGCTCTCACCATCTTCGCTCCAAAGAAAGAACATCCGGAAACCGAAACTACAGGCTTCTGCTCATCGTCGCTAACTTCGTCGTTGTCGTCACTTATGTCGAGGTGGTAGTGCCTATGGCAGATGTGTCGTTAAACACCTTCGCCCTGAGCTCGTCGTCGCCTTCCCACTTGAAGTTCACCAAGCAGCCGACCTCCAGGTTGTGGGCGCGGGCGAACTTCTCGCAGCCAGTATGGATGAACATGTGGCCTTCCTCGAACAGCACCTCAACAGGCCATCGGCACAAGCCGCAGTTGACTTCCCGCAAGTGCACGCTAGCGGGCTCCCGGCCGGCGAGATATTGCGCGAACTTCTCCAGGAGCCTTTTTGAACTGAAAGGGTCCTCCTTAATGTGGACAATGAACTCGAAGAACTTGAGGTCGAGGTAGCTCGGTGATATTGAGCGTTCAGGGGGTGGGGATCCTACACCACGACCCCTGCCGCGGGGGCCTCGGCGGCCGCGACCGCGGCCCATAGAACCAGCAATGGATCGCTCGGGGGAGAAGGTGAACGACGGCGCTAGGATTTTTGTGAGAGGGAGCCGATGCCCGAGCACCCCGTTTTATACCCGGAGGTAGGCGTTGGGGTGATGGTGCGCAATTATTGCTTGGTCGGAGGTAGGCGAAGATAGGTGGGTGGTGGCGCCATTAATCTCCAGCACATGGCTAGGTTATTACGCTAACCGCTCATTGATCAACGGCTGCCAGCCAGGCCAGAGGGCTTCCATTCGACGTGGCGGAGGCGCCGGCACGCCCGTTCGGCACCCCATGCGAAGGGGCTAGCACGAGATTGCCCGTGATTGTGTTAGGCTCCAAAACTGGACGGCTACATATGCAGCCGTTGACATCATGGTTTCAGACTTATTTGGCCATGAATCAGATCACGCCTCCAGAAGCTTTGAGATGTGAAACCAAGCTCCGCCATGAACTTACCCATCCATGGCGGTACCGTAAGGAAGAAATGGAAAAAGAGAACTCAAAAGAGCTCAAGAAAACATTAGTAATGAAATAGTTGAGTCGTAGTTTGCATACAATACAAAGGCTTGAAAAGACAAGAGCAAGGAGCTAAAAATATGGTTTAAAATGGTTTAAGTTCTTTATGTACAAGGCACAAGACTGCAAATGCAAAAAAAAACAAAAAAAAATCAAATATTCACTTATTATTCAGTCACTAGTTGAATGCCCGTGCGTTGCCACGATGTTTTCTAGAAGTTTCCTCGTCACATCATATTACAACACATGATGTTGCATTTGAGTTTTGTTCCTTTCAACACATCCTGAACAACATGACATGCAAAAGTGAACATACAACAAGATAAATCTAAAACTCATATTCGACATGCATATAAAACAGAAAATTAAAATTTACAAGATCTTATGAGTTCCTTCACATGTTGATTCATATTCACTAAAAAGAGAGAGCACATTTTATCAGTGAAACTAAAAAAATATAATCGTGAAGAAATGGAGGGAAAAATAATCACGAGGAAGATTAGCATATAACACATGCAGTACTAACTTACCAAAGGAACACTATAATTCTTGTAGATAGAATTGAGCCTAATTCCCATAGAATTGTCGATATCATTTTAAATAGGACTATAGCACAATGCCAGGTAATTCTAAGATTCATCGATGTCACATGATCAGATAAAAATGGGCACATTACCTGTACCATCCATGTTACATGTAAAGTTTGGTAAAAATGCCATGTGCAATTATTCCAAGTAGAAAACACACAAGGAAAAACAAATTGATGTCACCAGTACTTAGCTTTCATATCATTCATATGCTCCAATCATAGGTAGGAGACAGGATAACACATCCATACATCATGCCTAAACAATATTCCTAATTATGATTACTAAGCTTATGATAGAGGGATGATCATCTTACGAGAGATAGATGATCATATATTAGTATCATTTTAACACAACACTTAACACTACCACTATAACTTCTTCAACGCGTATTGTCACACCGTTGAGCGCTCATTCTCCTTAGTTGGGCTCTTGTGAAGCGGAGGTTAACAGTTCCATCATCTTCTCTTCTTCATGGAGGATAGTGGCTATAGAAAAGAATGGTTTATGTCAGGAAAGGCACCTAAAAAATTCACAGCAATGGCTTGGTGTAAGGGCATCACTTACCAACACAGCTACCATACTCCATCCGCATACGCGATATTTCCTCCATGAAGTCAGTCATCATCAAAGCATAAAGTGTGTGTTTCATGGATGGGGAATCCGGCATGTAGGGATGCCCAAGAGTCGCAATGGAAGCCACGGTTTCAGCGTATCGTTTAGCCCTCGACCTACATGCGTTTGGCGACGCTAAGAAGGATAGCATTTTGATGCACTCGTTTCGAACCGTTGGCTGCATGACAAATGGAAACATGTAACACAAATGTCCGTACGGAAACATGTAACAAATCTAGAGCTTTTTTCTTGGACAACTAATATTGCATGTTTGCATCAATCATTCCACTATAAATAATGTATCAGTTTTCACTAATTTATTTGTGGCATACTTACATGCATATGCTAGACAAAGAATAAGTTTTTCCAAAATAGGAAAGCACTATTTAGAATTCTCAGCTCCATTTTAGTGGACATAAGGACAAGATAGCATGGCAGCACCAAAATAATTAAGCTTGCGGGTCAGATTATTATCTATGCCCATCTTTCAGTCTATTTTCTGAAATCATAATTATTGGCGTCTAGTATATACCAATGACGTTCATTCTTAATTAAATGTTCCATGCGTATACTATGGCCGCTATGATTAATTAAGTTACCCTGTAAATTAAATTTCGCTAGGGTGCTTCTGAATACTCACTGTGCTAAACAAGGAGAATAAGCAGAGCTTAGCAAGGTATTGGTATTGCTATACTTTACAGGGTAATCACTCAAAGCAACATGTGTTCACCCATTAACTTTACATTCACACACAAATAAGCAGAGGTTAGCAAAGGTTTTCCAATGGTATTCTTGCAATTTATGAGGCTGAAGTGGATCCAACCTAGACTGCTAGCAAACATGTAGAGTTCCCTTTCTCGTAAAACCACTTGTACCATGTCATCAAAGAAGAATGTTTTTTTCATGATCTCGTTTGCTCTGAATTGGTACCAGGATATCATGCACAAACATTTTAGAAGCTTGCGTGATATCTTGTCACACAAAAGCTTGTAATATAAGATGCATGTAACATATATAAAAGCACACTTGATTTCTGTAGAATATTTTACCTTCCTTTTTCACTAATGACCGTTTTTTCCTTAGGAGTTCCCCACGGCTTCTTAGCAGCAGGACCTACAAATAGTGATAGAAAATTTAGGAAGCTGAAAATGTCGAATATGAAATCACTCATGTGTATGAAGACGGAAAAATAGACCAATTTCATATTGTGATCAAAATCGTAGTTACCTAAGCAATAAACTAATTGGTTCAAACCACTTCAAGATAAAAGAACGATGACATGGCAATGAGAAAAAAAGATGGCCACTATTACACACACCTAGAGATATAGCAATGAAATCCAAAAAAAAATAGCAATTTACGAAATTGTGTGATGGATCAGCTACCAATCTGTACATGACCATTTGGCTGTTTTCAGTAAGAAATTGACACCCAAGACAGTTGAGATATCTGCAACAATACGACACTCTTGTTCTTAAATTCCTATATGGGACAAGTTCACACAAAATAAACCATAAATAGATTCATGTACTTTAATTTCTCGCTTTGTGCACTGGAGCACTTGACATCTAAACTGAAAGTTTGGAGGCCTGGCACCGGACAACATAGTAAAGAAGAATAGGTGGCAGAGCAGTTTAACCAATGAATGGTCCTGTTAAAGTTTGAAGGTGTGCATTGTCCAGAACACATCAGACAATTTTGAATTATTTCAAGTAAGACCTATATGACATACAGACAACATGAGAACTTGTGTGTATGCCGCAGGCAAAATAGATAGCCATCAAAAATTCTATATGAGATATAATTAGGTGTACTGCAGTGATGTATGCACTTTGATACTGAACTTGAGGTGTAATGAATACGCAAATCTCTATTACCTAGTCACCCAGCTCAACGAAACGGATCTGATCGAGCAGAAGGTTGCACACCTTCAAAATGTGATATATATCTGCCAAGTGCCCTCGCGATGCTAGGATGTCCCCCTCCAGAACCACCGCCTCCACCTGCAAGAAAAGAACAATGCCAGTTCTTAAATGCATGTACACTTGATCAGTTCTTGTTTTCTTCAGGCATGGATGACAAAGATGATCCATCAGAAACACTTGATCAGTTCACAACTGGTGGTACAACAGTTCACAAAAATATGATATTAATCCTATACAGTAGCCAAAATAGTGCAGTCATTTTATTGTTTGCAATTAACAACAAGAGTATAAACCAGAAAGACATAACCGGATTTTGGTAATGAAGCACAGTGACTGCGTATGCACAGATTTGATCAAATGTATGAATGACTTCAGAGTTTCTTATGTAGCGAGAGGTTGAGGATGGGGCCGAGGCGGCGGACGATGATGGGGTCTCGGTTGGATCTTGGAGTGAAGATTGGGAGCGGGTGGATCTGGTTTTTCGGGGTTTCTTCAGGTTTTTTAGCGTTATAAGGCATGCGGTGGCGCGGGACAGACGACCTACCATGGGACACCACCGCTAGAGCTTTAATATAGTAGAGATTACTATTAACTGTACGCATGTCCAAAGAAATATGGATTCTGAAGCTCATTGATGGTGTTGAAAACTTGATATGCTACAAAGAAGTATGTAACTTGTAAGAATTGGAAACTCAAACACTACCTTTGAACCATATATTTGTGTACTTCAGTAACAACAAACAGAAATAGTCTGCATAATTATAAGATATGGTCATAGTAGAAACACTACCTATAGCATGTTATCACGGGATCTGATGCTAAAATAAGCAGAGGTTAGCACATGTTTGCCATATTGTATTCTTACAATTTATTAGTGAGGTAATACAGAAGTGCGCTATTAGTTGCTCATTCGGGATCATTTCGGTACTACAGGAAAGGGGCATGTTAGGGATGTGGATATCTTTTAGGAGTGGTTTTCTTCTCCTCTCGTTTGTGGTGGCGAAAGCATAGGCGTTTTTTAAATAATGGTTGAAGAAAATGGTATCGTAAAGGACATGTATATATTATCAAGAAGTTTCAGTTCGGAGTCTTAAAGGAAAAAATGGAAAACACTAATTCATAAGCTTGTCTGCAACATGTCTATTTGGTAGAACGAAAATGTCAAATATCAAAGACTTTTGTTGGAAGAATACACATCGGAAGTGAACAGTTCGTAATGATAGAAAAATATGGTCTGTTTTTGGAGAGTAACCTGTATATTGGCTCAGATTGGGTGATCAAAGGCAGCTGCAGATGGTAACCTACCAACAGAGAAATAATAATTAGTGAAAAGGCACTCAAACCGAGTTGAAAAGCAAAAAAATAAAAATTGAAAAAGGTATGTGAAGGAAAGATGGTTCTCAAGAGAACCTACTCTACAGAGAGTACTTTCAGAACTATTATTAATTCTTAACTGACACGGGAGCTGCTTTCTTTTATCTCCTACTGGCAGCACGTCAATAAAAAATAGCGCAAGCATGATGTTTCAGTTTTCACAGCACTAAAGTTACTGTTTACTTAAACTAAACCATGTTGGCTGAGTTACCAATACAAATTGATTGATTGAAACTGTTAAGCAACCACATAATTTACGGATGAACAGTAGCAGTTTTCAGAGGAAGCAATTACAAATCATCAGGAATTTAGCATCAAACATAAAAAATGGTGTATATTTGGAGTGTAACCTGTATTGGATCAAAGTGTGTAATAATAAACAACAACTTCGGATTACAATCTAGCAACAGAGAAAAATAGTGAAGAAGCACTCAAAAAGAAAATAAAAACCAAGAAACATTTGAACAAAAAACTACCTGTAGTGTTGGTTTTCAACAGAGCACCTCCTAGTCTCCTACCCCAACGTATCCTATAGGAACTCGATATGAAATGCTGGATTGACTTGAGATATAAACCTGCACATATTACAGGGGAAAATCATGAGTTACATCATAATCTCTACATATCAACTTAGGGGGCATTCCCCCATATTGTTTCAGATAGCAAGCAAACATTACATCATTCCCAATAACATTCAGTGCAAGAAAACATTATGTCAGTCTGTTTCTGAATATAAGCAACAAGTTCGTTCAGAGATCCACACAGTCACACAGATAATAAACAACATACAGTGAGTAGATCCATTTATGAAGATACAGTTAGTCCTAATGTTTAGTTGTCTCAGAACCAAGCGTGCACAAGATTTAGTGTTCAACCATACTAATTTGAGATTGCTCTCAAGAAGATCTGATGCTTACAAAAGGGGTGAATCACTTATGTGGGATGTTGGAGGAGATGCTTTTGAGTCTCTCACGAGTGTTGGTCTACTTGAAGTTGCAAACTTGTCAATTGATGAGCCAGAGTTGGAAGGTATCTCATTTGGAGAGGTGAATGCTGGCGTGGTCAGAGGATGAGGAAAAAGTCTAAATATTTATTCCGTGTCGTGTTTTAATGTTTTCTAAATCTATACTGCCACTTACTAAGTTGCTATATTAGCCTATCATCGTACCTCCATGAGCAATATCAGTTTTCAGAGGAAGCAAAAAAAATCATCAAGAATTTAAGTATCAAACATAAAAAATGGGTATTATGGAGTGTAACCTGTAGTGGCTCAAACTGGGTAATAATAATAAGCGACAACTTCAGATGACAACCTATCAAGAGAGAAAAAGTAGTGAAAAGGCACTCAAACAGAAAATAAAAGCCAAAAACATTTGAACAAATAACTACCTGTAGTGTTGGTTTTGAAAAGAGCACCTCCTACTCCAACGTGTCCTACAGGAACTCGATGTAAAATGATGGATTGACTTGAGATTGAAATCTGCATATATTACATAGAAAAATCATGAGTTACAACATAATATTGGCATTTCAACTTAGAGTGCATTCCCCCATGTTGCTTCAGATACCAAAGGTTCTTGAAGTTGGTCATTCCAAAAAAAACTTTGAAAATAGTGAAGGCAAGTCTAGTGTGTCGAATGGTCTTTTACCTACTATAAGCATGGAGCTACCGATATAAATGAAACTTGAGTGTTGGTCTACAACATTTGCTCTAAGCTAAACTGCAGCGAATCCAGAAGCTCTACATAGGTGGCATTTAACTTGTCCTTTAGATCCTTATATTTGATTCGTGAAATCCTTGTAGGTTCCATTATTAGGAAGAACCAAGCGAGAAAACAAAGATTGTATTGCTGCTTCAATGCATGAAGCACAAGTTTTAGTGAATCAAAAGCAAAGTAGATGTGAATTGAGTAATTCAGAGAGTGATCACCTGGATGCAGAAGAAGAAGGAACAACAAGTTCATGGAATCTCTACATAAATGTTACAGGGAAGTACCAAGATATCAAGGCATACGTTTCAGCATAATCATGCCAGATACAGTACACACAACACAGGCACAAGCAAATCGATCCTACAAAGCGCAAAAAACGCGCAGTTCCATTCTCATTAACCACACCCAAAGGCAGAAGGGTGAACCTTCTGGATGAGATTCGACAAGTCGATGGAGACGAAGGTGGTCTTGGTGCACGGCGGTGAATTTCTCCAGGCCCGGTGTCTCCAAGTCCTGTAAAGGGCGGAAATCACAAGAATTAGATGAAGACTATGGTAAATAGCAGCAACTTTTATGGTTCAACGGGCACTGGCGTTGGCGTCGCAGTCATGCGTGCTATGCAGGAATACGTACATGCTACCGCCGCCGTAAAGCACGGGCGCAGCGAGCTCCTGGCGCCGACTGGAGGGAGGCGAAAGATTGGGGGATTTGAGGCAGGTGCGGCAATAGTAAGAGAATAAGAGGGCTCATACCCTTTGTATTGGTGGAGGAGGTAACCAGCACGAGCTCCACGATCGGCAAGCTCCACAATCGGCATCGGCAGTTGCCATAGTCGAGCTGACCAACGGTTTCCAGCCGACCATGGCAGATGGGGAGGCGGCGCGGATGGCGATGGGCCAGGAAACAAGGGGAAACGGGGAAGAAGGCATGAGCGGCGCGGTGCGTGTGACTCCGGAGGCAGCAGGGCGAGCGACGGAAGCCGGGCGGCGCATCGACGGCGACAGCCGGCAAAGAATCAATCGACATGGTTAGGGTAGTTTTCCTTTCAGCGCGGGGTCCTTGGAGCGCTCTTTTCCTTTTTTTTCAGATGAGCGCTCTTTTCCTTTGCTGCGTGAGGAGTGGGATATATTGGAGCGGCGGGTTTTGCCATCGATAGTTTTTTTTTTTGCGGGGGAGAGTGTTGACGTACCAACCATCTCACCACCTCTAGCCATTTAATATAGTAGAGATTAACATATGGGTAGGACCTTTTTATAAAGTAATGTTATCTTTTGGAAAAGTAAAACACAAAAAAATATGAGTAAACTACAAAGTATTGAATACAAACTATATACAGCAAGCCTGTAGTGATTTGAACAAGTTATGATCAAGAACAGCAACTAACCAATTTCATCACAACAGAACTGATGGAACAACCTGTGCTCGGATCATCAATTCTTCCAACAACGGCTGAGCACCTAAACTGCAAACACAAAAATCTTTCGGCCACCATTCAATTGTAACTTTCATGAAATTTCACAATGCACGATTCTGTATTCACCATTCAATTGTAACTTTCATGAAATTTCACAATGCACGATTCTGTATTCAGATTGTCACAATATAGAAGGGGAACTCACATAGCAAGAGCACCATCGTATCCATCAGTCTTGGCAATCTCAAACTTGTTAAGGAACCCCCCTCTAAGACACAAATACATCACAACTTTTACCATCACTATCCACTGCTTACCCGCAGCAGGCAGAAGACAAAATAATTTACTGTCAATTCTGCTACACTACAATGGGAAAACTGGAACGACAACAGAGTGACTGGTGAAGTTTAAGCTAACCTACCAACACAGTAGAAGGCATGAATATGTGAATACTGTTGACGCTTTGGAAGTCTGGGGAAAATAGGAGAATCGAGACGCTCTTCATCTCAGGCTACATGGGGAAGCTGAGCATGCTGCTGCTTTTGCACATTGGCCTTATGCTTATGCCCAGCTATGTGAAACTCGTAAACCTTCTGGCTGTTGACGACGACATTGCACGCAGTGCAAATCTTCACTTCACCTTGAGCTGCTCCGGCCTCAAGGACTTTTCTCTTCTTCACCTCCAGGTCTTCTGGAGTTGCTTGGGAGCTCTTATTCTTCTTTGGCTGTACAGCTGGCATTATGCCATCAGCAACAGCAGGGGCAGCTGCTGTACTTGCTCCAACAGCACCGTTCAGAGGCTTTGCTGGTTTAGGTGTGATCGAATCTTGTAACTTCTGCAAATTCTTCTTGTGCTTCTTACCTGTTTTATGGATCAGGAGAACTTCTTGGGTATCACACTCAATCTTGCAGACTTCACAGGTTAATGGTTGCACAACCTTCGGAATTTTCTTGACGAACTTCCTCGGAGCGGTCCTTGGCAGAGGATGGCCGAAATGGGCATTCCACTGAGCATGGTGCATGACTGTGGCTGCAGCTTCTGGTGCCACTCCATTTGGAGCTTTCGCAGCTGCTACCTACGGAAACAAAGTTGATATGAGTTACTAGCAAGGGATGAGAAATATAGTATGAAAATTAATCAGCAGGTACAATTAACGTGAACTGAACATAAGATATGCCATACAGTTAGGGTGAATAGAACCTTCTTTTGTAAAATTAGTTCGTGCACATGTGAAGTCCATGTTACTGTATTAAGCATGGCTATTCAAAAATTCACATTAAATATAGGGGAGTATATATTTTAGGGAAAGGGACCGACTTTGATTTATAGCCATCCAGTCTGATGAATGGACGGTAAATGCACCGGATCCATTTTCCACGTATATACAGTGAACACGTTCTATCCAATATTACTATTTAAAAACGGTAAATCTATTCTCATGGCGCCCTGAGAATAGTCAAACCCGGCAGGCGCCTTCTAGCCATTAGATCTTCATCCGAGTCAAGTCTTATCCACCCAACGAGAACGAAGGAACCAGCGTCCTTCACCTCTGATGAATCCTGTGCGGTGCCGCGACCCCAGCCCCTCCACCGCGGCTTCCTCCCTCCTCCGCCGTCTACGGCCATGGCTCATCCTCGGATGGAAACCGATCAAGCCCCTTCCACCCTTTCCCGCTCTCACCACTCCTCCCCGTGCTACCCTACCTTCGGTTGACTGCTGCGGGGGTGGAGACCCCGTGTTGATGACGCTGCCAGCGCCGCAGCTGCTCCCGGTAGCCGGTGTGCCGGGATGCCCACACCGTGTCTCGCCCAGGCGGACGACCCCACCTCCCGCCTGCGAGGGGGCGCCCCGCCGCCGCGGATTACATGTCATACGGGTGGTCACAGTTAATCCCGCTGGACCTGGGCGACTCGGTCAGCATGGTCCTGCTGCGCATCCTCCTCGCCGGCTGCCCCGCCACGCTCAACCTCTGGCTGCCCTCCCGCCACAAGGTTCGCCTCGCCCGACTCAGCCGCTCCCAGGAAACCCCTTGGCCCTCGTCTCCCACGGCCCAGCTCCCAAGCTGATTGCGAGGCTGTAGACTGGTGAGCAGCTGCCATACAAGATGTCTGTCCACCCCCGCGGCGACAGGTACTTGTCTGCTTGGACGAATGTGGCTTTCTGTACATTTTCTGCCGCTGATTCTCGTTGGTGCATTGGTGTCGGTTCTGAATTTTGATTAGCTCAAAATGAGTGTTCGGAGGCACACCAAAAATCCTCAACAAGCAGCAACAATGAGAAAATTGCAAAGGAGGAGCAAAAATATTTTGTTGGCCTGTAGCACCGAGGACCAAGAAAATTGCAAAGGAGGAGCTCATGCCAGGATTGCTCCAATGAGAAAGCAGCAACAAGGAGGCGCATGTTAACTAGGCTTTTGTTGGCCACAACGTGTTTTCTTTAATGCATGCTTAGAGGTTGTTTTATGTTGCCTAAGAACTTCCTGGCAATGGTTGATTATATGATTAGAAGTGTTAGGCTCGGAGTGCATGTCACCGAGGACTAGAGGGAGGTGATTGGCGCGTTATCCCCGTTGCACTACTGTACATCGTCGAGTGAGAGGCGGCCCCGGCGGCGTTGCGCTGCACCATGGAACATCATTGAGGAATACGGCAGGCACGGCAATGGAATTCTGGAGAAACAACCGACGATGGGGGCTTAGTCAGCAAATTGAGCAATGGGGGTGTGGCGGAGTGGAGTTGTGTCGTTGTGCTTGTTCGTATGCGGGACAACGGGAGATGTGGGAAGGGCAGTTGACCTCTAGGAGGTGGCCATGCGAGGAAGGGGAGGGCTGATGGTGAGCTGCTAGGCTGGGCTGATCAGGAGTACATAGTTGTGGGTAACTTAACTCAACAAGTATGGATAACTTCAGTGCTAACTGGTGGGTAACTAGTACTCTTAAGCATGGGCAACTTCAACAGTAATATGTTAACTAGCTAGTGGGAAAACAATACACAGTAGAATGTGTAAGTTCGGAACTAACAGGTGGGTAACTATAATGTTAAATAGTGGGTAACTAGTGTATTCAAACATGAGGAAAATTGATTTAGTTATCCACACATTACATGTTAAATAGTGGGTAACTAGTGTATTCAAACATGAGGTAACTAGTGCAAGTCCCTGCCCTCTATCTAATACTAGTTATCCACACATTACATGTTGAGTTACCCATCTGTTTTTGGTGAGTTTATCACCATGAAATTGATATAGTTATCGTCCGAATACTTATGGGGTTACCCAACTGTTTTAATGTATAACACTCACTTGTCTATGATAAAAGAACCATCCTAAAGTGGTAACACGGTTATATTTCAAGCCGGAAAAAAAATCGTTGATAAGGTGTCACCGTTGATATTTACCAGGGGTGTAAACAGATACTAAATCGGATAATCGGTTTTGTGCTACAAAACTATTCAAAATTTTGAATTGCATTTAATGTTGATTATGTCTACAATTTTATCTTTTTCTGCATATATATATGCGAAAACGCCTATATACTGCCAGTTTATATGGTGGATAACTTAGCTGGGTAACTCACGCGTTAGAGGTGGTTAACTTTTAGGTCCGAAAGAAAAGTTATCAAAACATATCAATATGGGATTTAGTTTTAAAGATCTCGTCGCAACTAGCCTAACAGTGAAAACATTTTCTAAATCGGATAAACGGTTTGACCCCAGAACATTTTGAATTTCAGATTTTCGTATTTAATTCTGCTGACATCAGCTCCTTTGTCTTTAGTGTTTAGAGAATGAAATATGCTACTCCCTCAGTTCACGCAGTTTAAGACAAACTTTGACCATTGATTTGGTCAACAAAATATAAATTTTATGTCTACAAAATCTATATCACTGGATTCGTATGCAAAAAAGCTTTCCAATGATATAATTTTTGTGACATATATTTGATATTTTATTGACCAAAATAATGGTCAAAGCATTTTCTTAAATTACGTGCGCGCCTGTTAAACCGAGACGGAGGGAATTAGCTCTCGTCCTATCTCCTTCACGCGCGTGAACGACCAAATTGCAGCGCTTGGGTTAGCTCGCGTGGTTCCAACCGATCGAACTGCCTGCCCGCTACAGTTAGCTATCTAGCAGGTGGCAATAGCGAAAACTGAGACACGAGCACTGACAGCTGACTGCGGATATAGACTACACGGGTGATATCCAGCTTGGTGACCATGGGATGACCAAAACTGCCCACAATGTGAGCCCTGGCGAAGTATTGTGTTGAACTCGCACTCTAATTTCTACTTCTGGAGCTGCACGTACCAATGGCAACTTGATTGTAGATGGAATACATGTGGAATCAATGTTAAAACTTCGACCAGATTGCTTGACGCCAATGAAGAAATAACAACCCTTGTGGTCATTATAATTGATGCACCGACCAGTTAATCCAAAAGTCCAACTGATGGTGTGAAGGGTGGGGAATATATTCAGCAGTCATTGCCAAGGGTAGTACATGAGTGTATGTGGCTAATAAGCTAATAGTGTTGCTGTTGTGGCTAGATGTGCATTATACTCTTAAATAGGGTGAGTTCTAATAGTCCTCCTACAGAGTCCTTTGGGGTACTGCAATGCACACAATCTATTTAAAGTCATCAAAATTCTCGAAGAACAATAACAAGAACAAAGGTTCCCAACAAGGATATTCAAATTGGAGGGCTCTTTACTTAACCCAAATACAGGTTTCAGAGCATGCTTATAGAATCTTTAATAATCAAATTGTGCCAAAATGGAGAACATATGTTATTATCTTCCCTAAGACACCAGACTTTCACATCCTCCAGGATGGGGAATTTCAGCTTCGAAAAATAGATCATAAAGTATCAAAAAGATTAATGTGGAATTACGTCTACAGGAAAACCAACACGAAATTAAATGAATGCTATCGGGTTAGTTGAGCATACTAAGAACGGAACTGAAGAAAAAATTCAATATCGATAAACCTGATGCAGGCCAAAAATGTTTTTGGCAAAAGCGAGTAATGAACTTTGTTGAAGTGAATAGGAAAATATAACTCAACATGCAGATGCCCACTTGATTTCAAATGGAGTCGAAGAAGCAGGTGACCACTTTTTTAAAACTAGAAGCCAATTCTTAAGATGCAGATGATCATTTCGAAACAAGATATATATGCTAGCATTACAAGTGAGTTTGGGCCTTTAGGATGCTTGTCGAAGAAGCAGGTAACCACTTTTTTTAAAATAGAAGCCAATTCTTAAGATGCAGATGATCATTTCGAAACAAGATATATACGCTAGCATTACAAGTGAGTTTGGGCCTTTAGGATGCTTGTTTTTGTGAATCATTAAATCAATGGATGGAATTGATCCAGGTCCTTAGAAAATTACATGCGCAAATCATCATCCAATGTACCCCAGCTCATAGTTAGACAACTCTCTTTGTACCCCAAATAGTCCTTCTGGCCATTTGTTTGCATCCCCATCTCCAGCTTGATCTATCCATAAACTAACAGCCTTTCCAGCAATTCCCTATTCTGGTGGTCTAGCTCTTCAAAAGTATTATAATGTTTCATCACTACTTAAATTGGCATGACCTATTTTGTAATCCCTTGATTATTAGAAAACTTTAAACCATGGGAGAAAAGAGTCATTGCACTTCTTTATGAATAGGCACACAGATGAATCCTCAATACGATTTTCTTTCCGTAAGATATGTCAAAGTGATGAACTCATATGTGATCTTTGCACAGAAATAGCAAGGAATACAAGTTAGGATGTTGCCCTAAGCTATGTAAAAATGGTCAGGACACAAATGTTGTACAACTACCCCAGGTCTTCAGGAAATTAGCCAGTCACCTAATTTCTAATTATACTCATTGTTCTGCCGCACATCATAATTAGTTAAATATACAAACTATGCTGTAAAAATGACTAAAGCTCACAACTGCTGAGGTTATCTTTCAGTTGCATTTACCAATATTAACTGTTTTTTCATGAGAAGTTCCTAGTGCATCAAGTTAGGTTTCATTGCAACTCTTGCTTGTCATTTTCTTTGGTAAGTTTACACATAAAAGATGGCATGCTATCTTCCGGTTGCAATCACCAACCATAACTTACATTTTGAATAGGTCGCTAGTACACTGATCACTCTAGTATCTGACAGTACCAAGTCTAGCATTATCACATTGTAGGCACGAAAGGATTTGATTAAAAAACTTCTCATGGTCAAGATTTGACACATCTAACTGAGGATATCCCTTTTGCTTGTCTGTGAAACAGTCTGCTAGATTAAGATGCAAGCAAATAATCTCCAACCCATTTAATTCTACAGTTGGTCCGAAATCTTTACTATTAAAGGGGACTTGATGGTGATGATACGTCATTTTTATACCGATTCTACCCCTCTACTGAACATAGCTTCCACACGACACACCCGGGTCGCTCCTTCACTTCCCCTGTAAGGCAACCTCCTCTATATCTGCCTTCCCTTCCTCTTTTCTAGGACATAGCATGTCGCTCTTCATCCTCTTTGCGCTGGCATGACCACATTGCCTCATCTCTGCTGTCGCGAGGCCGTGGTCACCGTGGCCGGCGGTGGCTATACATCCCTTGCCCAATCAGGACGATGAGACACCACTGGATATTTGGCGGCAATGAGATTCTACGAGGTGCTATTGTGGGGAAGAAGCTGAGTGACGGCATGTTGGAAGATGCGGAGGCTGCCTAGGGCCTGCAGCGGTCTCACGGCTTGACGAAGCGTCCCAGATTATACGCTTGGCTTGGATATGGCGATAAAGCCAGTTTCGCCTTCTCTCCATGCTCCTCTTCTGGCCGCAGCTAACCTCTCCAGTTTAGGCGCTACCGGCCATTCGTGTCCTCACCAGATAGCATCTGCAGGCGGAATCGAGGTAGACGGCCGCGTCTGGAAGATGCGGAGGCTGCCTAGGGCCTGCAGCGGTCTCACGGCTTGACGAAGCGTCCCAGCTTATATGCTTGGCTTGGATATGGTGAGGGCCGAGTTCATAAAGCCAGTTTCGCCTTCTCTCCATGCTCCTCTTCTGGCCGCAGCTAACCTCTCCAGTTTAGGCGCTACCGTCCATTCGTGTCCTCACCAGATAGCATCTGCAGGCGGAATCGAGGTAGACGGCCGTGTCCTGCTTTAGAACATCCATGACATCATGCGTACCTGATTAATTGCCTGCCATATGTGTACTTAGTTTCCTTTTTCAAAGATTTATTAGGAGGCAAGAAGATTTTCATATCAAACTGGTTTTAGGTTACGACTATCATAGATCAAGTTTAGAAAATATGTTTGTCAGATGGTGCAACAGTTGGCAGATTGGTAATTATGCAATATTTATGCTTATTCTACTGAAATGCGTGTAGGTGAACTGTGTACGCTGAGTTTAGATTCTTAGATATTTTCTACATTTTTTTGGCTAAATTAGATATTTTCTACTTGATCACACTACGTGCAGTGGCAGATACAGGAATTTGTCGAACCCAGGGGGCGCCACAGGGCAACTAATTTGTGTCTCAGACAACTATAAGGGCCCAGTTCCTATTTGGTCCATAGAAAACCAGAGAGAATTGCTTCCTCTGCAACATGGCACCCTGGTTATCAAAAACAATATCAAACTTACTAAATTGTGAGATTTGGGTTCTCTGAAACAAGTTGCCCAAATATTTGTGGTTTTCTGATAAAATTTCCTTTAATTGTGCATTTGTAAACCCTTCACCACAATAGTTATGGTTTTGTGAAATATGCTCTAGTTTTAATGCGGAAACACGAACAAAATACATTACATGTTCACAACACATTCAAATATTCACATCCATGTTGATCTGATGGCCCAACTCACCTTGATGTTATATCAAGGTCCAAACCAACACTAATCCTGCAAAACAGTCTCTAAAAACTGCCGCTAATTACCACCTGACAGCCCGAAGAAAACCCCTAATCACTGTCTCGGCCACGCGCAATCCTCCCATAGAGCCGCACTTCTTCGCCACTCACCTCTCCCCACCATCCGACTGCCTACTATTATATTATTCAACAAAACCGGACAAAAAGAATACATCGATCCACCCAAAGCCACCTTCCTACCGACAAAAGTCGCTACGCCTACAAGCTTAATGATGAATGGCTACGAATCTATTCAAAGAATCAAGGTCAGACAAATTATTCTTTGAGGAAAACAAGAGATAGATTATCAAAATACACCATATCTTGATCCTTATTTTGGTGCCAATGCTAGCTGGAGATATTTCCCTCTGTATTTCATTAATTGGATTATCGACTTGAAGCATTTGACATGTTTTAGTATGTCAATTTTAGAATTGACGTGTGTGATACAATATGCCTATAGAGAGTAATAACATTATAGTATCTTGTTGTATTATGTCAGTTTAACTTTTATCAGATACACACAAAAATTTACTACTGACTTTGCCGTCGGCCAAGTCAGTCGCTAGGCTGGGGTTGGGGAATCGGGTCAAGGGAGTCGGGAACTCAGGATCTACTCTGGAGACATTGGCTTGTTGCCTTTTTTCCTGTGAGCACATCAGGGCCCTGCCTGTGCAATACACGGCCAACCGCCCACGGTCTCGAGGTAACAAGGCCCACTAGTCCACAGCGAAAAGAATTTACTGATTCTAAAATAAACTGCACGATTTTACCCACGACCAACCGACTTTTCCTATCTGCAAACCTCACAGCGCTTGAGGCGCACAGCAGGCAAGCGCGGGCAACAGGGGTGCGGCGCTGCATCTGCCAGTGACTACATGCATCAATTAGGTACTATTAGCAAATAATAATTGACTACATAATAATTAGCTAGTATACTATGATTTTACAGTGCCGCAATGCCTGATCCTAGAACCCATAATGCAAGAAAACAGAACACCATCGATATACCTAAATCGAGTGGTGATGCCATTGGCACATAACATGACAGAATGCAGCAATCAAATTCTCTGGGGCAGTAGGGCTATGGCTACAATTTACACCCATATAATTAGGTGAAGAACGATCACTTAGAGAGCAAATCACCGATGAGGCCCGATTGCTGACCATGCCCTATTTCTTATATCTAATGAATCCCTTGAAATCCACCACACCCCGGACGACATTTGCACCAAATCGGAAGCAGTAAGCGCACTGACCTGCGCGTAGCGCTGGGGATCGAACCCGAAATGCTTCCCCGGCTGTCCACCAGTCGGCGCCGGAGCTGGCTGCGGCGCCGAAACAGGCGGAGCCTGAGAGGCCTCGCCGGTGCTGAAGTAGTACTGCGCCAGGCCGCCTCCCCCATAGGCCACCGCCGAGGGGTCGTAGTAGTGGTACGTGCCGGCGTACGGGTTGTACTGCGCCTGCGGCTGCGCCTGCGCGTCGGCCGGGGCGGTAGGGTTGGAGTAGTAGTAGGAGGACGAGGCGGCGGGGGGGTTCGCGGCGGCGGGGTCTGGCTGGTGGTACGGCGGGTAGGTGTATGGGTAGCCGTAGGGGTGAGCGTAGGGAGGGTGGGGATCGGCCGCCGGCGGCGCCGCCGCGGCGTGAGCGGCGTAATCCATGGTGCCCGTGGCCGGTGAGGGTGTGGTGCGGCGTGACCGTCCCCGTCTGAGTGCGCCCGGTGCGATCACCGTTCGGGTGCAGAACGATATATCGGCTTCTCTCGTGCTCGGAAAAGAGTTTTTTTTTTCCTTCCTTTTATTACAACATAATTGCCTGAGGTGTTCACAAAGCCAATAATGGGGACGCTGCGAAAAAGATACGCAATGTGCAAATATTTCTTTTTTCTGCTATAATGTAGGCACTCACAAATAGTCACATACACTCATTCATATGAACGCGCACATCCTACCTTATAAGCAACTTTAAAAAACTGATGTCTGACGAGTTTTGAGATTGATGAAATCACCATAAACATCTTGCTACATCTTGCTATCGACGGAAACGTCGCTTTCCAGGCTCGCACTAATTGAGACATAGGTTAGCTAGCAAGCAAGAATTGGTTGGGTGCTTACATACACACTGGGAACATGATGATGTAACGGCATTTCGTGTGCTCAGTGAATTCCTAAACCCCACCGAACCGTCTCCTGTCCTGGTTCCCATGGAGCACAGGCGAGCAACTATAGTTGGCTGTTTTCCGTCGATAACCAAAATGCAATGTCACTTTGTCATTGGAGTAAATCGCATGAGCGGTCCTAATTCTTTTTCGGTGCCTTCACTTTGGTCCCGATTCTTTAAAATTGCACATCTAAATCCAAAAAAAAAAATTATAAGTGCTTCACGCGAGATTCTAAATCGGTCTGACCCGTGTTGACAGGTGCCACATCGACAGTAGGGTCCAGGAAGGGTATCAGCCAGCCGTGTGTTTTTGCGCTCGGCCGGAGCAGCGGAGGAGTCGGGGCGGAGCCGGGTGGCACGTGAGGCGGAGCTCGAGACGGCCTGGGCGGGCGCGGGAGGCGGGGCCTTGCCAGGCGTCGGAGCTGGCCGAGGCGGGCGCGGGGGTGCATGTGGCAGTGGGCGGAGTCGGAACCGACCGGCGCGGATGCGGCCGAGCGCGTGTGTGTGCGTCGGAGTCGGCCGGGGCGTGTGCGGCGACGAGATGCGGTCGGCTCGTAGAAGGGAGGTGGGCGCGCGGGACTCACTCGGGCGGCGAGCCGAGGCCGGAGCGGCCCGAGTGGGCAGTGGTCGGTGCCTTGCTCCCAAAAAAGGATTGTGGTTTGGAAGGAATGTAAATTAGAGGGCCTTTTCACAAATATACATGTTTGGTCAGGCCCTACTGTCGATGTGGCACTGGTCAACACGGGTCAAACCGATTTAGGACCTCGTGTGAAGCACTTACAAAAGATATAGGACTTAGATGTGCAATTTTAAAGAATCGGGACTAAAGTGAAGGTACCGGAAAAGAATTGAGACCGCCCGTGCGATTTACTCTTATCATTGTCAATGCAGGAAACGGAGACCACAATCGCGGTCACTTGCTGCAGATGCGTCCATACATGATGTACGGGTTTTGCGTCTTTGACAAAGCATTTTCCTCCAGGTCCGAAAGAAGAAGAAAAAGGCCCGTTTATTCATCAAGCGTTTGCTTTATGTGTAAACTTGAAGTACTCCCTCAGATCTATAGTCGTAGTACTTTCTTTGAGGAACACCAAATATAAAAGCATCTCTAGCATAACCCGTAAAATGGTCGAAACCAAAAATTAACCGCCAGTTTATAAGTTGGGGCCGAAAAAGGGCGCCAACCAGTTACCGTAAACAAGGCGAAACCGAATTTTTTTCTCAGGCCGAGACCGAAAATCCAAATCTGCATGTATTTATAGGGGCCGCTCGAGCGAACCGAATTCGCTGCCACTGCACCGCCCAATTCGCCCGAGCCCGGCATCCAAGAGCTAGCGTAGGTCGCCCCGCGTCTCGCCCGCGGTTCCTCGCCTAGCTCCGGGTGTCGCCGCCGCCGCGCCGGCCGAATCGAGGACGAGCTCAGGCGACGAGTTCGTCGATGTCGATCCGTCTGATTCGTCGAGCTCGGACGATTCCGACCTCGACGAGCTGCTCCAGGACGACGAGGTGGAGGCCACCATCCTCCTTCTCTCCGTCAATGAGCTGGAGGACCGTGCGAAGCTGCTGAATCGGAGGCACGGGTCGGTGATTGGCCGGAACCACATTCAACGGAATCGCCTCCTCGGCCACGAGCAGCTGATGGAGGACTACTTCGCCGAGGTACCTACCTACCCGCTGATACGTCTCCAACGTATCTATAATTTCTTATGTTCCATGCTAGTTTTATGACAATACCTACATGTTTTATTCACACTTTATAATGTTTTTATGCATTTTCTGTGACTAACCTATTAACAAGATGCCACAGTGTTTGTTCCTGTTTTCTGCTGTTTTTTATTTCAGAAAAGTTATTTTACAAATATTCTCGGAATTGGACGAAACAAAATCTCACGGCCCTATTTTCCACGGAGTGTTCCAGAAGACCGAAGAGGAGTCGAGGAAGGCCAGCAGGGGGCCCTCCCCATATGGCGGCGCGGGGGGCCCACAGCCGCACCGTGATGTGGGGAGGGAGCCCCTGGCTCCCCCGACGCTGCCCCTTCGCCTATTTATTCCTTCGTCCCCGAAAAATCCTAGTACCGAGAGCCAAAATACCAGAACAGTTCCAGAGACGCCGCCGCCGTCAACCCTAACTCAGGGGGTTCATAAGATCTCCTCCGGCACCCTGCCGGAGAGGGGAATCATCACCGGAGGGCTCTACATCACCATGCCCGCCTCCGGACCGATGCGTGAGTAGTTCATCCTTGGACTACGGGTCCATAGCGATAGCTAGATGGTTGTCTTCTCCTATTGTGCCATCATGTTTAGATCTTGTGAGCTGCCTATCATGATACAGATCATCTATTTGTAATGCTACATGTTGTGTTTGTTGGGATCCGATGAATATGGAATACTATGTCAAGTTGATTATTGATCTATCATATATGTGTTGTTTATGATCTTGCATGCTCTCCGTTGCTAGTAGAGGCTCTGCCAAGTTGATACTTGTGACTCCAAGAGGGAGTATTTATGCTAGATAGTGGGTTCATGTCTCCATTGAATGCAGGGAGTGACGGCAACCCCTAAGGTTGTGGATGTCTTGTTGCCACTAGGGATAAAACATCAATGCTTTGTCTAAGGATATTTGTATTGTTTACATTACGCACGGTACTTAATGCAATTGTCTGTTGCTTGCAACTTAATACTGGAAGGGGTGCGGATGCTAACCCGAAGGTGGACTTTTTAGGCATAGATGCATGCTGGATGGCGGTCTATGTTCTTTGTCGTAATGCCCTAAGTAAATCTCATAGTATTCATCATGATATGTATGTGCATTGTTATGCCCTCTCTATTTGTCAATTGCCCAACTGTAATTTGTTTACCCAACATGTTATTTATCTTATTGGAGAGACACCACTAGTGAACTGTGGACCCCGGTCCATTATTTTACATCTGAAATACAACCTACTGCAATCATTGTTCTCTTTTGTTTTCTGCAAGCAAACATCATTTTCCACACCATACGTTTAATTCTTTGTTTTCAGCAAGCCGGTGAGATTGACAACCTCACTGTTAAGTTGGGGCAAAGTAGTTTGATTGTGTTGTGCAGGTTCCACGTTGGAACCGGAATCCCTGGTGTTGCGTCGCACTACACTCCTTCACCAACAACCTTCACGTGATCTTCATCTCCTGCTGGTTCGATAACCTTGGTTTCTTACTGAGGGAAAACTCGCTGATGTACTCATCATACCTTCCTCTTGGGGTTCCCAACGGACGTGTGCTTTACCGTCACAAGCAGCTAATTTTCTGGCGCCGTTGCCGAGGAGATCAAGGCACGCTGCAAGGGGAGTCTCTCACACACAATCTCTTTACTTTGTTTATTGTCTTGTTTTATTTTATTTTCTGTCTTGTTTGCTTTCTTTATATCGAAAACACACACAAAATTAGTTACTTGTTTTACTTTATTTAATTCGGTTTTGCTTTATTTATTTTTATTATTACTAAAATGAGTACTCCTGAGAACACTAAGTTGTGTGACTTCACTAGCACAAATAATAATAATTTCATATGCACTCCTATTGCTCCACCTGCTTCTACAGCTGAATTTTATGAAATTAAACCTGCTTTACTAAATCTTGTTATGAGAGAGCAATTTTCCGGTGTTAGTACTCGATGATGGCTGCTGCCCATCTTAATAATTTTGTTGAACTTTGTGAAATGCAAAAGTATAAGGATATAGATGGGGATATTATAAAACTGAAATTGTTTCCTTTCTCCTTGAGAGGAAGAGCTAAATATTGGTTGTTATCTTTGCCTAAAAATAGTATTAGTTCATGGACTAAATGTAAAGATGCTTTCATTGGAAAATATTATCCTCCTGCTAAAATTATATCTTTGAGAAGTAGCATTATGAATTTTAAGAAATTGGATAATGAACATGTTGCCCAAGCATGGGAGAGAATGAAGTCTTTGGTAAAGAATTGCCCTACCCATGGACTAACTACTTGGATGATCATCCAAACCTTTTATGCAGGATTAAATTTTTCTTCAAGGAACCTATTGGATTCAAGTTACTGGAGGTACTTTTATGTCCATTACTTTGGGTGCTCGCAACAAAGCTTCTTGATGATATGATGACCAACTACTCCGAATGGCACACTTGAAAGGACTCCTCAAGGTAAGAAGGTAAATTCTGTTGAAGAAACCTCTTCCTTGAGTGATAAGATTGCTGTTATTATGTCTATGCTTGTTAATGGTAAATCTCATGTTGATCCTAATAATGTTCCTTTAGCTTCATTGGTTGCTCAAGAAGAGCATGTTGATGTGAACTTCATTAAAAATAATAATTTCAACAACAATGCTTATAGGAATAATTTTGGTAACAACAACTATAGGCCATATCCTTCTAATAGTGGTAGTGGTTATGGTAATTCTTACAACAATAGTAGGAGTGTACCCTCCGATCTTGAAGTCATGCTTAAAGAATTTATTAATACACAAACTGCTTTTAACAAATCTGTTGAGGAAAAGTTTGGTAAAATTGATGTTCTTGCTTCTAAGGTTGATAGTCTTGCTCTTGATGTTGATCTTTTGAAATTGAAAGTTATGCCTAATGAAGTTAAAGATACTAAGTCATTTTCTACAACAAATGCTATCCTAGTTCGAATTAATGACAATATTAGAATGATGGCTGAATTGCATGCTAGGTGGGAAAGAGAAGAAAAACTTGCTAAAGAGAATAATATAGCTAGAGTTTGGACTATTACCACCACTAGTAATGTTGATGCTTCACATGTTGCTAAACCTCCTACTATCAATGGTAAAATAATTGGTGTTGGCAATGTTTCTACTTCTACTACAAAGCGTGCAAAATTGCCCGAAACTACTGAAACCGTTTGTGATAAAAGTGCTGAAATTTTTCAAAGTGTTGGGGACAATGGTCCCATTGCTCTAGATCATAATGGTTTTGATTTTGATAATTGTCATATTTCTGAAGTTATTAAGTTCTTGCAAAAACTTGCTAGAAGTCTTAATGCTAGTGCTATAAACTTGGCCTTTACAAAACATATTACAAATGCTCTCATTAAAGCTAGGGAAGAGGAATTAAAACTTGAAGCTTCTATCCCTAGGAAGTTGGAAGATGGTTGGGAGCCCATCATTAAGATGAAGGTCAATGATTTTGATTGTAATGCTTTATGTGATCTTGGTGCAAGTATTTACTTTATGATATGCTTGACTTGCCACCTTTGGAATGTTGTTATTTGGATGTTAATCTTGCTGATAATTCTATAAAGAAACCTTTGGGGAGAATTGACAATGTTCATATTACGGTTAACAATAACCTTGTCCCCGTTGATTTTGTTGTTTTGGATATTGAATGCAATGCATCTGGTCCTATTGTTTTGGGAAGACCCTTTCTGCAATTTTTGTTTTATATTTGAGTCAATGTGCTTGTTACTACTGTAGCAATAACTTTGTATCTTTATTTTCTTGCATTGTTGTGCCAAGTAAAGTCTTTGATAGAAAGTTGATACTAGATTTGGATTTCTGCGCAGAAACAGATTTTTAGCTGTCACGAATTTCAGCTTTTCTATTTGTATAAAAATCTAAAAATTCTGAAAACATTCATGAGTAATCCTCAGATATGTACGCAACTTTCGTTCAACTGGAGCTTTTCCATCTGAGCATGTTAAGTGCCTCGAAAAAATTTGTCTTTACGGACTGTTCTGTTTTTGACAG
Source organism: Lolium rigidum (assembly GCF_022539505.1). NCBI lineage: Eukaryota > Viridiplantae > Streptophyta > Magnoliopsida > Poales > Poaceae > Lolium > Lolium rigidum. The sequence goes on from NC_061514.1 coordinate 318,166,967, forward strand.
ATTCTGCCTTTTATTTCGCATTGTCTCTTTTACTGTGTTTGAGTGGATTTCTTTGCTCCATTAAATTTCAGTAGCCTTGGGTAATGTCCAGAAGTGTTGGGAATGATTGTGTCCTTGGTGAACATGTGAATTTTTGATTATGCACTAACCCTCTAATGAGATTGCTTTTGAGTTTGGTGTGAAGGAAGTTTTCAAGGATCAAGAGAGGAGGATGATATAATATGATCAAGAAGAGTGAAAAGTCTAAGCTTGGGGATGCCCCGTGGTTCATCCCTGCATATTTCAAGAAGACTCAAGCGTCTAAGCTTGGGGATGCCCAAGGCATCCCCTTCTTCATCAAACTTATCGAGTCACCTCTAGTGAAACTATATTTTAATTCCGTCACATCTTATGTGCTTTACTTGGAGCGTCCGTGTGCTTTTATTCTCGTTTGTTATTTTAAGTTTTCTTAATAAATCGGATCCTAACATGCTTGTGTGGGAGAGAGACACGCTCCGCTTTTTCATTTGAACACTTGTGTTCTTCTTTTTATTTTTCATGTTTATGGCGAAAGCTGAAAGCCGCAGCACTTATTGTTATTTGGTTGGAAACAGAAAATGCTTCTTGTGGTAATTGGTATATTGTCTTGAATAATTTGATACTTGGCAATTGTTTTGAGCTCTCAAGTAGATCATGTTTAAGCTCTTGCATCATGTAGTTTAAACCTATTAGTGGAGAACTGATGACCCACAAGTATAGGGGGTGTATCGTAGTATCTTCGATAAGTAAGAATGTCGATCCCAACGAGGAGCAGAAGGTGTTGACAAGCAGTTTCGATGAAGGATTCACTGTAAATGCTCACAGACAAGTATTCAGGGGGTTTTGATGTAACGAGATGAATAAAGTACGAGTAAGTAAAGTGCGAGAGAAATAATTGCAGCGAGTGGCCCAATCCTTTTTAGCACAAAGGAGAAGCCGGTTTGTTTACTTATAATGACCAAACGTTCTTGAGGACACACGGGATTTTAGTCTAGTGCTTTCGCTTCATACAGCTGATTAATCTTCATTGTTTTGATAAGTGTTGTGTGGGTGAACCTATGCTAATGTACTCGCCCTTCCTAGGACTAATACATACTTGTGATTATACCCCTTGCAAGCATCCGCAAATACAAGAAAGTAATTAAGATAAATCTAACCACAGCCTTAAACTGCGAGATCCCGTGATCCCTCCCGCATCGATATACCAACGGGGGCTCGGGTTTCTGTCACTCCGGCAACCCCGCAATTGGCAAACGAGTACAAGATGCATTCCCCTAGGCCCATAAATGGTGAAGTGTCGTGTAGTCGACGTTCACACGACACCACTAGAAGAATAACACCACAACTTAAATATCATAACACTGAATACTACTCAACCATGATTCACTACTAACATTTAGACTTCACCCATGTCCTCAAGAACTAAACGAACTACTCACGAGACATCATATGGAACATGATCAGAGGTGATATGATGATGAATAACAATCTGAACATAAACCTTGGTTCAATGGTTTCACTCAATAGCATCAATAACAAGTAGAAATCAACACCGGGAGAGTTTCCCCTATCAAACAATCAAGATCAAACCCAAATTGTTACAGCGGTGACGAGATGCAGCGGTGGAGATGGCGGTGATAATGATGGAGATGATGACGATGGTGATGGAGATGATGTCCAGCTCGATGACGGTGACGATGGCGTCGATTTCCCCCTCCGGGAGGGAATTTCCCCGGCGGATTCCTGCCCGCCGGAGAGCTCTTTTCTCTCTGGTGTTCTCCGCCCCGCAGAGGCGGCTGTGACTCTTCGCGACTATCCTCTGTGGCTTAGGTTTTCGGGACGAAGACGTACGCGAAGAAAAGGAGGCGAGAGAGGGTTGTGGGACCCCTCCTCACGGGCGGCGCGGCCGGGCCTTGGGCCGCGCCGGCCTATGAGGTGGGCCCACCTCGGGTCCCCTCGGCTCCCCCTTCTGGCTCCCTTCGTCTTCTGGAAAAATAGGATTTTTCATATAATTTCCGTCAACTGCTGATCTTCCGAAATATTGCATCCTGACGGTGATTTTTCCAACAGAATCCTGGCTCCGGTGCGCGATCTCCAAATAATCATGAAATATGCAAAATAGATGAAATAACATAAGTATCATCTCCAAATATGAAATATATCAATGAATATCAGCAAATTATGATATAAAATAGTGATGCAAATTGGACGTATCATGATGAGGACATCCCTACTTCACCACTACCTCCGTCATTGATAAATGAAGATGAACCTGATGTGAAGCTCAAGTCCAATGAAGTTCGGATTGGACCAATTACAAGGGCTCGTGCGAAGCTACTTAAACAACAGGTGAACTTGGTTCTAAACGATACTTTGATTGATGAGAACTTTATACTGCCTAAGTCCTATTATTTATGTATCATCAGGTATCAAGAGGAGACGAGCATCGCACGAGGAGAGGAGCAGCTGGACATGAAGACGGACGTCAAGATGTCCGTGAAGCTGGACATGGAGCTGGACATGAAGATATCTCATGGTCGCGCGAGGGAGGAGCGGGAGGCATGCGCGAGAGGAGAATACGACGTCCAGGCCGGTCCAGAACCCGGTCAGACCGGCCACCAGACCGGATCGCCCGGTCCCTGGCCCGGTCGACCGGTCGCCAACCGGATGAGTTTTATCGTACCGGGCAAAAACCGGAAAGTTGCGAAGTTTCCGGTTGCCGCCCGGTTGACCGGACCACAGACCGGCCCGCCCGGTCCACAACTCGGTTGACCGGATTCCAGGCCGGACCAGTCCGAGTCTGTCTCGACCAGATCTATTCTGGGTCGGTTATTCTTGTATCTTTTCGACCAGAACTTGTCCCGGACGCCTATATAAGTGCCTTGGACAGCCCCCTAGCTGCTTCAGACCACGTTTAAGATAAACCCTAGTTCATAGTTGTTTGCTAAGCAGAACTATTGTTCCCCAACTCTCCAATTCGTTGCGATCTGGAGTTTTATGCTATTGAAAGTTTGTGTGATCTCGTTGTTCCATTGGGGATTAGAAGATTGCAATCTACCGCTTCGTGGTCGGCGGCTACGTGCGCAAGTGTGTGGAGTTGCGAATATCTTGCGGGGTTGAGAGCCGTTGCGTTGGCATCGGGAATCAATCGAGAGACTTCGTCGGCGTCATACAAGTTATCCTCCTCATCATCATCGATTCCATCCGTTGCTACCATCGTGTGTTCATCACCACCCGTCGCTTACTGAGAAGATCGGGCCACCCCTTATCATCTTGGTATCAGATTTCCAGTTTTCCTCGGTAAGCCATCCACAATCCACCCCATAGTTGAGTTGTGAGTGTTTCCTATCCAGAAAAAGCCATAAAAGTTAGGGTTAGGGTTTGCCATAGCCTTAGATTGCACTAATTTCGAGTTTTAGTTGCTTTTCGTAGTTGTTTTTGCGTATCTTTTCTTTCTATCTAGTATTTTAGGGTTTGAGTTTTACTCTATCATCTTGTGTTACTATATCTAGTGGTGTCAGTTTTGTTACTCCGAGTCCACATAGCGTACAGTGTGCTTGTTCCCAACCATAGACACAGCCTATCGATATAAAGTGACTAGGAACTTCCCTAGAAGAGACTAGTTTTACCGCTCGACAGGCTGCTCGTTAGGTTATCGGTGCTTTGCATATTTCTGTTGGCCGTGTTATCAAGGAGTTGTGTCATATATCAAAAAAACAAAAACAAAAAGAGAAAATTGAAAAGAAGCAAAAGGAGCTACATAGCTGCGTGTGTTAGATAAAAAGAAAAATCCAAAAAGAAAAGTGAAGTGCTAGTTGAATCAAGTGAAGGCCTAAGTTTACTTTACTGCACCCGTAGTTGAGCAATCTTGTGCCTGTCTCGTTGAGCTTTGCTAGTGTCTCTCTAGTGCATTGCAACTTTTTCTACATATAGTTGCATTGCCCCATTATATCGCCTTGTGTGAGTATCATTGGTTGTCTACGGTCAGCGCTAGAGCTTGTTATTGGTGCAAATAGGTAGCCTACCTACAGCCCCACATATATCCTGCTTTGTCGTGTGATTTGTTCTTATACACTTGATATTCGCTTCGCTACATCCGTGCACTAGTCCGTCAATCTAAGTTGGTAAGCAATACTAATTCACTTTGGAGCGGTAAGATTCACCTTTCTTATCGAGCTTTGAGTGAGTTGTGAGAGTACCACCAAAGATTTTTGTTTAGTGCACTAACCTACTAATCATGTCTTCTTCTGAGTTCAATGTGATGCAGAAAAAGGATCCGTCCACGCCGGTTACTTGGATGGAATATGAGGCTCTTCGTGATCACCTCACACGTGAACTTCGTGGTGCTACGGAGACATTTGATACTGAAATTCAGGGTGTCAACTTGAAGGTCGATGAGGCTACTACGGCTATTAACACCGTTCAGACATCGATGACGACTCTTCAAGCATCCATGAATACTTTGATGCAAGTTGTCCAAGATATCCGTACTATGGTACAACAACAACCACAACAACCACTTGATGAAGATGGCAGTGTCAATGGTGACAATGCGGATGTGATACGTCCAATTTGCATCACTATTTTATATCATAATTTGCTGTTATTCATTGATATATTTCATATTTGGACACAATACTTATGTTATTTCATCTATTTTGCATGTTTCATCATTATTGGAGGATCAAGCACCGGAGCGCGGACTCTGCTGGAAAAAGCACCGTCAGAACGCAATATTTCGGAAGATCAACTGTGGAAGGAAATTATACCAAAAATCCTATTTTTCAAGATGACGAAGGAAGCCGAAGGAGGAGCTGAGAAGGCCCAAGGTGGGGCCAGACCACAGGCCGGCGCGGCCCATGGCCTGGCCGCGCCACCTTGTGGTGTGGGGGCCCCACAGCCCCTTTCGCCTCCTTTTCTTCGCGAAACCCTTCGTCCCAAAAACCTAAGCTACAGAGGGTACCTCGCGAAGAGCCACAGCCGCCTCTGCGGGGCGGAGAACACCAGAGAGAAAAGAGCTCTCCGGCGGGCTGAAATCCGCCGGGGAAATTCCCTCCCGGAGGGGGAAATCGACGCCATCGTCACCGTCATCGAGCTGGACATCATCTCCATCACCATCATCACCATCTCCATCATCATCACCGCCATCTCCACCGCAGCACCTCGTCGCCGCCGTAGCAATTTGGGTTTGATCTTGATTGTTTGATAGGGGAAACTCTCCCGGTATCGATTTCTACTTGTTGTTGATGCTATTGAGTGAAACCATTGAACCAAGGTTTATGTTCAGTTTGGTATTCATCATCATATCACCTACTGATCATGTTCCATATGATGTCTCGTGAGTAGTTCGTTTAGTTCTTGAGGACATGGGTGAAGTCTAAATGTTAATAGTGAACTATGGTTGAGTAATATTCAATGTTATGATATTTAAGTTGTGGTGTTATTCTTCTAGTGGTGTCATGTGAACGTCGACTACATGACACTTCACCTTTATGGGCCTAGGGGAATGCATCTTGTACTCGTTTGCCGATTGCGGGGTTGCCGGAGTGACAGAAACCTAAACCCCCGTTGGTATATCGATGCGGGAGGGATAGCAGGATCCAGAGTTTAAGGTTGTGGTTAGATTTATTCTTAATTACTTTCTTGTAGTTGCGGATGCTTGCAAGGGGTATAATCACAAGTATGTATTAGTCCTAGGAAGGGCGGTACATTAGCATAGGTTCACCCACACAACACTTATCAAAACAATGAAGATTAATCAGTCGTATGTAGCGAAAGCACTAGACTAAAATCTCGTGTGTCCTCGAGAACGTCCGGTCATTATAAGTAAACAAACCGGCTTGTCCTTTGTGCTAAAAGGATTGGGCCACTCGCTGCAATTATTTCTCTCGCATTTTACTTACTTGTACTTTATTCATCCGTTACATCAAAACCCCATGAATACTTGTCTCGTGAGCATTTACAGTGAATCCTTCATCGAAACCGCTTGTCAACACCTTCTCGCTCCTCGTTGGGATCGACATTCTTACTTATCGAAGATACTACGATACACCCCCTATACTTGTGGGTCATCAAGACTATTTTCCGGCGCCGTTGCCGGGGAGTGAAGCGCTATTGGTAAGTGGAATTGGTAAGGAAAACCTTTACTCGTTTGTGCTGATTTTATTTCGCACTCGCTGCTATAAGTCATTATGGAGAGATCTTCTCTTCAATTTCTATTTGGGAAATCTACTACTACTGCAACGTTAGTGGATGAGGCGCCAGGTGAGAAAGTAATACCATATAAAATACCTATGAAAATTATTGAACGTGTTATGGATAACCGCTATGAAGGGGATGGAACTATCCACCCTGGAGATCATTTATTGTTCTTGCATGAATTATGCGGTTTATTCAAGTGTGCAGGTATTGCTATGGATGAAGTGAGGAAGAAACTATTCTCTATATCGCTGTCTGGTAAGGCGGCGCATTGGTATAAATTACTGGATAATGGGGATTCTCTTAAATGGAATGATATTGTGCCCCAGTTTTATTCTAAGTTCTATCCTCCAAGTGAAATTCACAAGGATCGGAATCGCATATATAATTTTTGGCCTCATGATGGAGAGAGTATTGCCCAAGCTTGGGGGAGATTGAAGTCTTTAATGCTCAAATGCCCCATTCGTGAGCTTCCTGGTAATGTTATTATTGATAATTTCTATGCAAGATTTTCTTTTCAAGACAAGACCTTGCTGGATACTTCTTGTTCTGGATCATTTACACGCAACAAAGAAGAGTTTAAAATGGACCTTCTTGATCGGATCCAAGAAAATACTGAAGGTTGGGAGAACGACAAGGATAGAGAATCAGGTATAATTTATGATTATAAATGCATTGAAGCTTTTATGGATACTGATAAATTTCGTAATATGAGTGCTACATATGGTCTTGATTCTCAAGTTGCCGCAAATCTTTATAAAGCTTTTGCCTCTCATTATGAATTGCCTAAGAAGAATTTTGATAAGTACCATGAACCGTATAAAGATAAAATTGATTCATCTATTAATAAATGCGTTGTAGTTGAAACTGCCGATCATGTTATTCCCGAAGCTTATATTGAAAAAACTCCTTTCCCTGCTAAAATGAAGGAGTACTCTGTTATAAATAGTGCGGTTCATAAAAGTGAAAAGAAACCTGTAGAACCTGAAGAACAAATAAAAGTTGAACCTGCTGTTGCAATAGTTAAAGATCTTGTGACTGTTGCGGTCAGAAACCCACTGGCGAGCAGCGACGGGCAACACAGGAGAGCCGGGAGCAACTTAGGGCTGCGGCTGGCCCTGGTCCCTCCGAGCGACGGCCCGCAAAGACTCCGGCACGCACGTCCGATGCTGGTGCAAGGGCGTGCCACCTGACCTATACCTGGCCAGGAAGGTGATGGAGATGCCTCGCTTAGTTTCCTGCATGGCATACACGTAAACATTAAATACGAGCCTCGATCGGCTCTCGGGTTGTCCCGTGAATCGGCTCAAGGAGCCGATCCACCCATGATTCGTACGAGGTGCACGAATACATGGTGGTCCTGCTTGATCAAGATAAAGCTAAAACGATCTACGACGATTTAGGGTTTTCACCGCATAATCGGATCATCCTACTCACGATTGGGCCTCGCGGTCACGCACGGTGATCGTAAGCCGATCCTAGACAAGGCCTAAAAACCAACACGAGGTTGATCCCCGGAACATCCTATCTAGGGCTAGCAAACTACACCCTACGCGTCGCTGGATCCTCCAACCCTTTGTAAGGCCTAACTATTGCAGATATTAAACTAATCCTTGAAGAACAAGGAGCAACCGTAACGGATCGGCTCTACTAAATAATGATCAAGCGGGGTGCCGCCCCTACACCTAAGATAGGTGTAGAGGGCGGCCAGATGTATAAGGGTTGCACGACGATAGCATATGATATGAAGAACAATGCTAACCCTAACACATCTAAGATAACTACGTTGCTCGCCATCAAAAAGGCTTCAGTACGAGCAACGCATGAACAACAAATAAGCTTGTGCTGCCTAGATCGCAAGATGCGATCTAGGCAACATGATGCTTACCCGGAAGAAACCCTCGAGACGAAGGAGTTGGCGATGCGCCTAGATTGATTTGTGGTGAACGTTGGTTGTTGTTTATTTCATAAACCCTAGATACATATTTATAGTCCGTAGACTTTCTAACGTGGGAATAATCCCAACCGTGCACGAGATAAACTCTAACTAACCGACACGTATCCTACTATGTTACGTATACAAGGGCAAACTAGCCCAAACTTTACATAACAGGCCGATTCACGTATTTCTTCCATGTATATTCTTCAAGTCCATCTTGATCGCGGCCCACCTCTGACTCGGTCAAATTCTGGTGATAACACATGCCCCCTGGTTTTGGAATTGATAATTCCAAAATCACTCGCCTTTTCTTCGTCGGGTCATGTCGTGGCGGAACCGTCGCAGATATCCTTCATCATGATGCCTTGCCTTCTCAACTTCTCCGCGTGACCCGGCAGCTTTTTTTTAGGCACCACTTCCTCGAAACTGCCGTGGCATTGAATTTCCACTATATCCCCTTTTATTTAACCGCTCCAAACAGGTTTGCTTCCGCATCCCCTTCGCATTAGCACTCCAAAAGCCCTCCTGCGCCACCATGTCTTCTTCCTCCTCTCGCCTCATCGGATCTTTCC